>NC_056733.1:619268236-619568236 GCF_019279795.1 Protopterus annectens
GAAGTTAATGAAGTGAAGTGGATCGTCCTGCTAAGGGCAGATGGTGAGATGGGTTTAAATGGACAAGTGCCTTTAAAACCTATATTAAAAGCAAGACCTCTCTCTAAATAATTTAATGGATATTTAATGTATTTTTGATCGTAGGGTACATCAATAGATTACTTCATAGTCCGTTTAGGATATATATATATATATATATATATATATATGCTTTATACATGCTTTTGTGTGTGTTTTTGTGCATGTACTTAACAGCCACATGAGTTGTTTTTTGAACATGTATATTTGTACTTAATGTCAAATGTAGTATTTGGAGAATTACCATTTAGCTGGCATGTATCTGTGTATATATAATTATATATATATGTATATATAATTGTATATATATATATATTTTTTTTTTTTATGCTGAAGGGAGGTGATTTTGTACCTGTTTCTTTAAAAAGAGGCATGATACTTAAAAGGCTTTTTGATTGGATGATTAGGTTTTAAAAGTCCACGTTTTTGTAGTGTATTTTAACTCTTGCGAAAGCGCTTACCATTTTTTAAATAAAGGAGTTGTAAACTGGCCGTGTTTCGGACTCTGCATTTTTTTTCAAATTTTTTTAATGTTTGTATATAAACATTTCATGATATACATTTAAATAGCATGATACATTGCAAAGCATTTCTGCATAGTATGCGTGAGGTGGGGGTGTTATCAGTGACTTCTGTATGTTAGTGACATCTAAGAATAAGTACTTAATTGTAATAATTGCTGGCTTTACACTGTACTAAGGGAATAAGGGGTAGAAAGATTACTGCAGCCTTGGGCTGTAGGAGGGTTCAAGTGTGGTCATATATTCTAAATTAAAATTTGACAATTTCCTTTTAATTTTTGGAGATGTGGATGTGCAGACTGAAGTCTTTAATCTACAGACATTTTTAAGCAAATAGAAAACAAGAACATTATTGAAAAAAATGGTAGTTTTCTTATTTGCAAAAAATACAGAAAGTTGCTAGCTTTTGTTTTCATCAGCAGCTGCTGCTGTTTGACACAGGGAGTATGTAGTTGCAAGCAGTTAGTCATGGCAGGTCTGAATAGTGTTCTGAGTGAAATCTCTACTGCACATTTTAACTGTAGTGATATTAGCAAGCATTTCAGTAAAAATGTTTGAAACTGTGGGAAGTGAATATAGAAGCATTTGCTTCCCTGCAGCACTTTATACATTAAGTATAGCAGTGCACAGTTTATTTAAAGGTATCCAGTGCACGTTTTCTTAAGGCTTAGCTTGTTTACTGAAAGAATGAAGTTAGTTTTTCACATCTGTGGTAGGAACCAAGAAGAGATTGCAGTCTAAGTGGTGAAAGCAGGCTGCAACATGCCCCTTTTTGCATGGTTAACCTTAACTTTAGAATTGTTGATGCCTAAGCATTCATGTGTATTTGTGCATCCCCACATTAGGCATAACTAGATTTTTGTACCTAATGTGTGTTAATGCTTGTATATAAATTGCATTCGTAAAGATTTAGACCAATTCATTAAGTATCAGATGTTGCACCCAATTGAAACAAAGATAAAGATGCAGGATAATGTAAAAATGAGAGACTGGCACGTTCCTATTTTCTAAAAAGATGAATTTAAGTAATGGGTAGTGGCTGTGATTTAAGAGTTATTAGGTAGGGAAGATCGAAATATTTCAGAAGGGTATGTAGTCTGTGAGATAAAATACAATGAAAATGGAGTTTAAAAAAGTGGTAGAAATAATACAGGGTATGGGTCAAGTAATTGTTTAGAGTCACTGACAGTTGCAGGAAAAGGAGTATGTCACCGAACTAGAGGACTAACTGATTACTCTCTCAAAAACTTCTAGCACAATGACTTCGGCTGTAACTCTTTAGATGTTTTGTTGACTAACTTAGTGTGTACAACAACAAAAAATAACCAGAGATCTGTATGGCGATGTTAGATTTCAGAAATTTTATAAAAAAAAAATTCTTAAAGCAGTAAAAGGAACTAAGGAAAGGCTCAAGTGGAAATATTTATGGAAAACTTTGTCTAGTTAAAGGAGAGGCTCAGCAGTTGATAACCAGTATGGGAAGAGGTGAGAAAAATGGTGGTATATAGACAATCAGCAGGGAAGTCTCAGGGAACAGATATTCTCTAGAATATGAAGATTAGGAGAAAAGTGAAAGATCTGGAAGGTTTTGTTTAACAATATTTTAAAAGTGGGAGGGAGTACAGCATCTTGGAAAAAACTCTGCGTTAACTCTACTCTTAGAAGGTGAAGACCCTTCTGATCTAGTTTTGAAGACTCATTTCAGTTTTAAAAAATGATTAAAATGTTTATACTTTACTTTTGTTGTGTTGTCTATACTGGCCAAGATAACGGCAAAGATATTACCAATGCTGATAGAGATGTATCAGTATGGTTTGTGGAGTGAAGTCAAACACATGACCGTGTTAAGAGTAATGATCCAGAGGGAGCCAAGGTACAAGAAATACCTTGCTGCTGGGTTTTGATGCAAAGAAAGCTTTTGATAGTCAGCTGGGATTTTTAGTAGGGCAGTGGTAACAATTGTGTTCCCTGGTAAAATAATGGGTTTAATGAGGAGGACATTTTAAGAATCGGAGGCAACAGTTCAGGCAGGAGGGCTCCTCTTTGAAAAGTTGTGTTTGTACATTAACAGGCAGAGGTGTCCTTTTCTCACCAATGGGATTTGCTTTATATTTAGAGCCATTGGCAAAGATATAACTTGCATGGTAATAAATTCAAAGTTGGGACATTTTGGTCTTGTGGAATACTGTCAGTTTCAAGTCTTTTTGGAATGTAAACTTAAACGCTCCATATCTAGCTGCAAACTGTTTCTGTGTATGAACTGGTTCAGCAAATTTCACACTTCTGGGGTCCATGATAAGTTTGTGTATAAATCTAAAAAAATAGTACAGAAACCGAGAAAGTGCAACAATCCCACCTAACAAAATCCTTTTAACATCTCAACCAGATTCTACTAGTTGGTTGTCAACTGTGTAGAGAGTACAACAGCTGTGGTGGCTTTACTGACCTTGGAAATTGTTGATTGACTAGTCTCTCAAATGTTTGCAAGGCTATGGAATGTGTAATAGCTGAACTAATTAGTCCTTTTATAGGTGCCCTTAAATCCCTGGGTATTCAGCTTTTTAGTAGGTAGGTCAAACTTGCTCAACCTAATTGCTGTTTTGAAAGAGTTGCTTGAGGTAATGGATAAAGGGTATACAACATGCACTGCTAATTTTGTCCTTTGTAAGGTATTTGACACTGTCCCCTATGCTAAGGCTGAAACTCTTTCCAACCAATTAACCCATGCATAGTTAGCTGGGTAGGTAAACTGGCTGTCTGAAAGAACCAATATTGTTACAGTTGTGAAAAATGTCACCAGTGGTATCCCAAAAGGATTGGTTCTGGATCCTCTTCTCTTTGGCATTTATTTCTCTGAAATAAGTCATTGTCAAAGGACTGAGGCTAACCAGGTTTGCTGCTGACAGCAAAATGTAAATTGATTATGAAATCCAATTCTGGTATTCTTATTCCCCAGCAAGGGCTAAACCAAACAAATGCTCACTGTGTTAATTATGGGTTTATCTTATGTTCCAAGAATACCAACTTAGTTTGCTTTAGAAAGTCTAGCATCCTTACTGCTTACTGTATAGATAAGCCACCTTAAATGTGACTTTGTCATCAGGAACTTTGGTATGTATGCTCATAAGACCGTCTTTGACCACCCCATTTGTATGGTGGTCAGAACATCCTTCAGCCTTGCACAGCACACCTGTGTGTAGGTGTAGTCCTATTTTATTCATCCCTTATGAGCCCCAGCACTGAATATTTTATTTAGTGGACCCTTTGGCGTGCTACTTGCTGAGCAACTAAACATGCTTGAGACGCATCAAAAAGCTCTTGGATCTTCGTACTGTTAGTTACTCTAAAAGCCCTGTTCCTCTACTTAGTATCATACAGACTCCTGGAGGGGGTAATCTGTTTATCCTTCTGTGTTATTACCGACCCAGCAATCTTTGAATGTCTTCATCTAAATAGAACCAGTGGCAAAGGCAACATCTGCTCTTGAGACTTAAATTTGCACTACCACATTGGTAAAGCAAGATGGTGTGACAGATACCTAACCCAACATAACTCCCCTTTATGGAATAGGCTTGCCCTTACCTGTCAACCAGAGTACGTCACTAGAAACCTTTTAAACCAGTCTTGATACCTGAATGAGAGTTTCCAAAATTTCATCAGGGTTATGTGGAAAAATTGCCTTAAGGGGAGGACATTGGTAGTCTCCCTCCAGTACTTGAGTGATGGGACTGAGTTTCATGATGGTCTTTGTCTTAAGCTAAGAAGGAACATATGACGCTCTAAGATGCTAACGTACAAAGACAAAATTTGATCATAACACACTTATGCAAAAGCAATGCTACCATGAAAAATTCTAAGAAAACAGCTTCACATCATTTGTGTTTAAAAAAAAAAAAAAAAACATATACTTTACTCATCCTACACTGTTGTCACTCTGTCACTATATCAATATGGTTTAAATACCACAAGGTCAACTCTAATAACTAGCATACTGGTTTGCTCTACCCAATCATGACATGACGACAACTTTATTAACCTTGAAGTTTATTTTCTTGTTTAGTTATCTAGTTTTCAGAGTACACAATATTTCTTACATGTATTCAGTTGAGCAGTGGAGCACATCGTTAGTTTCTTAAGCATTGTATCTCCATTTCCTAGTTAAATATCAGATATTACCCTGGTTGTTGGGCATACTTGTCACTGGGATCTTATATCCACCACATCAAAAAAAAAAAAACTGTTCCCTAGATGAACATGAACAATTGCATGGTTAAAATATCCTACAGTTTTGGAAGTAACATGGGGATATGGGGGTTGCTGTTAAACATTGAATTCTCAGTTAATATTCTTAGAACTGCCAACATGCATGCCAGTAAGAGCATGTTATGGTGAGTGTAGGAAAAAAACCAATAGCATGAGAGACAACCACGTGGAAGTGGTTTGCTTTGACAGTGGTTGTTTTTTTCTCTTAACTCCTGTAGAGCAGTTCACTTTAATGCAGTTGACTGAGATTTCAGATGTTTGACTAATTCATTTTTTGCATATGAAAAATTAACCCAATTATTTTGTTTTGCACTCCAGTCACATTTTCATTGCGACTGTTCCGACATTGTTAACTTAGAAATGTTTCATACTGTTGTAACTTGTGAGCTTGATCTTTAGACATCTGTTTTATCAGTTACATGGTCTAATTGCATCTATTTGAGCTTAACCATGCATTCTCATTAATATCATGCGTATCCAAGTGTATTAGAAATGTAATTAGCTGAGTGTTCATCTGATGTCCTTCCATATCACTGTTGCAGTATTCTTTACAATAGAGATTCCCTGCCAAGGACAGCCCGGCATCCTGCCAGTATACCAAAGCCTTTTGGTTATAAAGGGTACATCATACATCACACATGTGCTTCCCATGTTATGGCATGACAGTGATGCCTGGATGTAACATCCTCATAACTTATTTGCCACCAGTCCTAATGCCATCTTCAGTAATCGGTTTGAACAGCCATTCATCTACTGTTCTACAGGTTTGAGTGAAGTACCCCATTGGGGGTTTTGATTTTGTTTTACGTTATGGTTGCTTCAAATATGGTGCTTGGGTTTCATGTCATTCAGAAACGGGAAATGTCAGTGCTGGAGACAGATTCCCCATAAAGATCGTTACAAGCAGTGTTCTGTTTATGTGCTTCACACAACCATACATCTTCCGAGATGTGTCCATCCTGTGTCCCTAAGGTGCTGAGGAGTCTGCTTTCTTCCCTAGAGATTTATTTTGAGAACCAACGAGTTCTAATTGCTGGCTAAGGATACCATGGAAAGATCTTCCTGGCTCGAGGGCCAGTTGTCTATTAAAAAAAAAAGAAAAAGCCAAGAAAGTTAGGTCTGATTCTTTGGCTGTACCGCCTCCACTGGACATCTCTATTGTGGCTTTTGAAAGCCCAGGGGAGCATCTGGATTCTTTGATTCCTCTGCTGTGACTGCTTTGGAGGCCGGCATAGACCCAGTACCATGCACGTCCATGGAGGTTTTGCACATATCCGCTTCAGATGTACAGGGTGAACTGCAGCTGTTTATTGCTGAAGGGCCCTAGGGGTGTTAATCAAATTTTAATTAGGGAAGAGGTCTTTACTACCATTGAGTGCTGTCAGGGGTCAGAGCCTACAAAATTTTCCAGGCTGATGTCCCACTCAAAAAGAAGCCGAAAACTAAACATATTTTGCCTGCTCCCAGGGATCCTGCGAGTGACTGGCAGAACATCACTTCAGACTTGTTTAATGGCCTTAAGGCTCTCAAGCCTTCACAGGATTTTTATGTTCCTTCTACCCATCTTAATAGGCCTAGGGAGCAGGATTCTTCTGAGGATGATGCTGTTGATTCTGATGAGTCCTTGAGTTATTCCTCCCAGATTCCTTCACCTCTTGACTGTGGTTCTGAGGAAGTTTATCGTTCCTGACGATCCTTTTAAGAAAATTTCATTTGGGGATGCCATTTTCAAAATGATGGAATTTTTCAAATGGAATTGTGCTCAAGTGTAGATGATTAGAAGAGGTACTATGGCTTTTGCAAATGGAATCTTCTAGACCCTCTGCTGTTCCTCTAGTTCTTGCTGCCCTGCTGGGTGCTTTTTCTACTACTTCAGGCTCCTAATTCTCAGCTCCCACAAAACCTGATGGGTTTTACAAAGTGCCTTAGGACTGTAAGTTTCTGTCTGTGTCCTTCTGTGGTGTCAGTGCCTTCTGATAAGCCTTCCAAATTGCTGCCATCTGATAAAGATAGCAGAACCATTGAAACACTGGGTAAGAAGGTGTATACTTCTGCTACCCTATCCTTTAGGGCTGTTAACTATCAGACAAACATGACTAGGTATACTTTGGCTCTTCTCTCTCAAACCTGTCAGGCTGTTTCTGATCTCCGTGATTCTGAGGGGAAGACCTCTGCTCTTGCTGCGCTTGGGACGTCCTCCCAAGTAGCACACCATTCCATTAAATGTAGCTGAGGATTCATCTAGGGCGGCTACTTTTGGATTTGTTTTGAGGAGGTATTCATGGTTCAGACTTCAGCCTTTACTTGATGATATCCAGGCTTAAACTGGTGGATGCTCCTTTGGATAATAAACATTTGTTTGGTGGTGCTGGTGCAGAGTTCTTTAACCCCCTGCAAGAGAAGGGCAGGGCTTTTCAGGAGTTTGTTTATTTTTGTTTTTCCTGTACCCATGTTTCAGGGGAATTATCCTGATAAGCCTGCCTTTGTCCGTAGATGGTCTCACCCTCCCCCCAAAGGTAAAAAGAGTGGTAGAAGGTTTCCCCCTTCTAAGGCTACCCAAACACCACCTACTCAAGTCCCCCCCCCCCCCCCCCCCAGACCAGGTGCTGTCTGATTATCCTGTTCTTCTCGGTCACATTCTTCTTTCCCTGTCCCTTTTTATTGGGGTAAAAAATCACCCCAGACTCATTGGTTCTTTCTATAATTTACCTGGGTTATTACATGTTTTGGAAATCCCACCCCTGCCCCTTTTGGCATCCTTCAGCCTCCTGAGGAACAATTTCCATTTTTTCCAGAGGTGCTTTTGTTGGCTCAAGAAACAATTCTAGAAGTTCTAACTCTTCACCGAGGGAAGGGTTTTTACTCCAAATTGTTCTTGGTCTCCAGGAAACGAGGCACCCGGATACCCATTCTTTCTCAGCTCAACTCCTGCTTTGAATGTCCTTTCCTTTCAGATGCTATCCTTTCAAACCTTGTTTCCTATACTACTTCCTCAAGCTTTTCTGAATTTCAAGGATGCTTATCTACACATTCCTATTTATCCCCTTTTCAGAAAATGTTTACATTTCTATGTTGCTTTCTGGTGCTTAGTTCTCTGCTATGTCCTTTGGTGTTTGTGCTGCCCTAAGGGCCTTCACCAGATGCCTTGCTCCTGTGATTACTTTCTGCAGACTTAAGGGGGATTCGGGTCTTTCCCTATCTGGATGACCTTATTCAGTCCTCCTTTCAAGAGATCTTACTTCACCATCTGCACTTTACCATTTTTGTCTTGCAGAGCGTGGGGTTTACTGTAAATTTCCATAAGTCGTTCCTCATTCCTTCTCAGGATCATGTCTTTTTGGGTTGCAAGGTCCATACTGTTCCAATGCTGGCATCTCAGCTTCCTCCCGAAGCCTTAACTCTCATTGCTTTCTTTCAATGCCTTTTTCCTCTGGCTTCAGTAACAGCCAGAGAATTTCTGAGGGTGCTGTTACATGACTTCCACCGTTCCTATGTTACCTCTAGCCAAGCTCCACATAAGAAAGCTTCAGTGGTGTCTAAAGTCGTTTTGGCTTCAGCATTCTCAGCCTTCAGATTTTCTAGTTTCTCTACTTCCATGCCTCAAGCTGGAACTTCAGTGGTGGAGTCATCAGTTGTCCCTTAACCCAGGACTTCCTTTTCAACCTCCAGTCCCCTTTCAGAAACTTTTCACGGATGCCTTGGAAGTGGGATGGGAGGGTCTCCTTTGGCCCTGTGAAAGTATAGGTCCTTTGGTCACTTTGACAAAAGAAAGAGCATATTAATATCAGAGAGATGAGAGCTCTTCTGGCGGCTCTTCAGGCTTTTCATTCTCTCTCTCGCTTTCCGAGTCTCTCAGGTTTCTCACAGACAATACCACAGTGATGTGATGTAAAGAAGTGGGGGGGGGGGGGCAGGGCCTTATCTCCTGTGCAGATTAGCTCTTCCGGTTTGGGAGCTAGCTACCTAGAATCAGGTGACCCTTCAGGCAGTTTACCTTCAGTCAGATCATAGTGTCAGATTCTTCTAAGCAGGTCCATAACACTATCCCATGAGGGGATGCTTCACAGGAATGTGTTTCTGTACATTGTCCATCATTGGGGTACTCCAAGTATATATGTTTGCCTCCACTCTGAACAGACATCTTCCTCTATTTTTTGCTAGTCCCATGCCCCCTGCCCTGGAAGGTAGACATCCTCTCTCTCTCTTCGAAGAGGATGTTTCTTTATGCCTTCTCTCCCCTTCCTTTCATTCTGAAAGTCTTGTTCAAGATAAAAACCATGCTTCCAAAATCTTGTTGGGGACTCTGACAACATTGGTTCCTTCCTCTTGTGCATCTTGCCAAGGGCAGTCATCACATGCTACTCACAGGATGGACCTACTCTCAAAAGATAAGGGATCTCTCATCCATCCCCACCTGTCCACACTTAAACTGACATTGTGGGTGATGGGTCTTTGATCCTTTATAGACAACTTTTTTGTGAGACGTGCCATGGGTCCTGCAGGAGGCCAGGAAACCCACTACTGGGAAGCCTTACTTATCCAAATGGAAAATCTTATGTTTGGTGTCTGTCTTGTAACCTGGATCCACCTGCTGTGGATGTTCCTTTGGGTTTGTCATGTGTGTGTGAAATGCACAATGCTGGGTTGGCATTTTCTTCTGTTAAAGCCCACTAATCAGCTTTATCTGCTTGTCTGCCTTTGACCTCCCCCCTTTAGCCTCCAGATTTGAGGCCAAACAGTTTCTTAAACGTGTCCTTCACATTAGGCCTCCCAGGAAGCCTGTCCATCCTTCCTGGGACCTTAATTTTGTATTAGAAAAATTAAATCAGGCTCATTTTGGGCCTGCTGCTTTAAGTTCCTTCCAGGATTGTTCTTGGAAGACTACTGTTCTTTCGGCCCTTACTTCTGCTTGATGGGTGTCTGAGCTGCATGCCCTTTATGGCTGTTCCTCCTTTTTTAGTTTTCCACAAGGACAAGGTGTCACTTCATACTAATCCTGTGTTTTATGCCCAAGGTGGTTGAGTTCTCTTAATCAGTCTATTCATTTACCCACTTTTTTCCATTCTCCGCAGTGTGCTAGTGAGAAGGTTTTACGTACCTTGGGTTTGCACATACAACTCAGATGTTATTTGGATAACACTAAAGCTTTCCTTAAATCTGATCAGCTTTTTTTCTGTTCATCCCTGGTCTTTAAGTTTGGTAGTCTCCACACAAACCATTTCTTCTTGGATATCTAAAGTAATTTCTTTATAGTATGCTTTTCATGGGAAGACCTTTCCTTCTGTTAAGGCTCTCTCCACTAGACCTATGGCTTCTTTTGATGTTTTTTTCAGGGCTTTTGATATGAACGCTATTCTTGAGGCAGAAACCTGGGTGTCTTTGCTTACCTTTTACTAAGCACTATAAGTTGGATATGGTTTCTAGGGCAGAGCTGGCTTTGCCAGGGCCATTCCCCGTGACTTCCTAGAGGACTCTGCTGGCCTTTCCTCAGTCTTCTTTCAGAGCTTTTGCATTCTTGTACTCCAGTGATATGGAAGGACACATTGCAGCGGTATAAAATCTTACTATAACATGTAAATGTCCTCTTCACTGTTGCAGTATTCGCTCCCTTCTCCCTTTGGTCCTTTTTCCTTTTGGATGTTTGACACCTATATTTATCCTTGGTCTGTTTCTACTGGGACATTTTCACTTCTGATGAGGGTACATTTGGACATTATATTTATGCCCTACGCTATGCATGGGGAGCATGTATAATGTATGTTTTATCCTTTACAACCAAAAGGTTTTGGTATACTGGGCAGATGGGTTGCTTTTGGCAGGGGAATCTCTATTGTAAAGAATACTGCAACAATGAAGAGGACATTTACTGTTATGGCAATATTTTACACAATTGTTCTTTCTAGCTTATCCAGCATTATAACCAGAGACCTCCACTACTGCCACATGGTAATTAGTATCCATTTTGTCCTGTGCAGCAATAGACTTATTGCCTAACAATTCACTCAGCTATGTATAAAGACAGCTGGAATGCAAAAAGCTTCAGAGCTTTGTTGGCCAGCAAAAAGTGTCCTAACAGCTGGCCGTGTGGAACTGTCTGCCAGCTAGCGGTCTTCAAAGCTAGGCAGGTATGTCTCCTATTGGAGGAAAACTTCCACAGTTTCCCCCCAGGAATTTTCACAGTCTTATTCTGAGGAAGGCATGAGTTCAGATTTCCTTCAATTTATCCTTCTCAAAAAAAAAAAAAAAAAAACCGGTCAGATTAGGTATTTAACTGGGAGCAGAATATTCCTACACCGCTGAAAATATAGTATGCTTTCTTACATTTGGAAATGCCAAATTCTGCAGCTTTCCTTCAGTGTTGCCTACCTTGGAGATTTTTTCCACAGCTTCTAATTTAACTGATACTACCTAGAGAAAACCTGAGGCTTCAGGAAAGCTGATCAGCTGTTTTATCTTCTACGAGGGTAGGAAAAAAGAATAACCATTGTCAAACCTGACCAATTCCAGGCTGTTCTCTCGTGCTGTTTTTCCTACACTCACCATAATAATCCACTTAAGGCAGGGTTAGGCCGATTTTTACAAGGGATTTGGCTTCTTGTTGCCTTTCTGAAAAGGACTGGACCCTTTTTATATATTTTAGAGACCGCAACTTGGTCCTGTGTGTAGACTTTCAGAGTAGTACAAACAATTTTTTTTCCATATCCAGAACAGGTGTTAGGATCATTCTTCAGGGGCTGGGTCTTTGTTTGCTGGCCTTCTCTTTTTTTAGATGTTTAAGCTGTGGTAAATCTACCCATGTAGCTTAGGCTACTGCAACAGTGATCTGTGCATTGAACTTGTATAGAATGTAGTTGTGTAAGCATCTGATGATGTCAATCTTAATCTAATCCTTGACTTTGGGCTCAGTTACAAGACTCGGAACTGACTTTGCTATTTAATTCAGCTCGCGCATTCCAAAATTTTGAGCTAGGCAGTACCCACAATGCTCCTCTGTGAATTACCTCCGATCTTGTTTGCCACTTCGTGAGTAGGATGCATCCACCCTCTCTCGAGCTTTGGCAGTTAGTGCAAGTTTTTTTTCTCTCTTCTCATTTCTTCCTTATTTTCTCTATTTACGCAGTTTCTACTTTCTGCCTGCTCCTCTCTACTTTTTGGGTGCGTGAGTGATCTGTGTCCCTTTACCTTTGGGTAGTTCCTTTGCTAGTACTGTTTTGTACTGTTTTCTGTTTTTTTCTTCCTTTTAGGTAATTCTGGTTGCCATCATTGGTACTTTACTTTTTTTTTTTTTTTTTTTTAATATTTAACAGAGGGGAGGGGGGATTATATTTGGTAACCTCCCAGCTTCCTACCCGAACTCTTCCATGCGTCTGATTTTGTACGCAGCTGATGGAACAAGCAGAGCACCGGGTCCAGAAATTGCTCTAAGGAGACACTCCTGGATGTGTTCCTTTGCAGAGCCCTATAAGTCATCCTTTAATAGCCCATTTGATGGGTTCATCCCTCTTTGGACCGAAAGTTAAGGAAACTCTTACCAGGTGTGAGCAAGATGGAAAGACTGCTGTAGGAGTCTGTTTTTCCACCCTACCAGACCTTACCCTAAAGGTCGGAAAAGTGGGAAAATGTGGTTCCTTACATCCCAAGTAGCTTTCTTTGACACGTGGTGAAACTCCTTCTAGAAGCAGAGGAGGGGGTAATAATTGAAGACGTCCGCATGTCAGAGGGGGCCCACAGAATCAGGGTGACCGAGATCAGTTCTTTGGAAAGCCCTATCAGCGCTCCTGAAAGGAGGCCTGTCTGTCCACCTCTGGAGGCAGTTGGATGCTTATCTTTGTTCCCAGACACCTGGCAAAAAATAACAGACCGTTTGGTACAGAGTGTCATATCCAGAGGCTAGTCAATTCCCTTTGCCACCCCTCCACCCCTTGTGAAAAAAATCCTTGTACCACCCGGTCACAGGGAACAAGCAACCATAGAAATTGCAAGGTTGTTAGAAAAGTCATCCAACCAGTCCCAGCAGACCAGAGAGGATCCGGGACTTACTCAAGGTTCTTTAGTGCCAAATAAAACGGGCTTGGAGACCAATCTTGGGTCTCAGCAGATTGAACAAATCTGTCTAAGTTCCGGATGGCCATGCTACAGTCTATACTTCCCTTTCTAGGGAAAGACAATTGGATGTGCTCATTACATCTCCAGGATGCATACTACCACATAAAAATGGCCAGACCATCAAGGGATCTTCTGCACTTTCAGCTGGGAGCCAGTCTTATCAGTTTCGAGCTCTGCCTTTGGTCTCACTATATCCCCCAGAGTGTTCAAATGTGTGGCAGTAGTCACGGCTCACCTGAGACTCTTAGGATTCCAGGTGTTTCCATATCTAGATGACTGGCTCCTGACCATCAACTCATACAAGCAAGGGATACAATCTTAAGTCTTTGCAGTCAATTGGGCATTACCATAAACTCAGAAAAGTCTGCCTTATCGCCACCCAAACGCATAATTTTTTTAGGAGCAGATCTCGACACTTTCTCTGACCATAAAGCTTCCAAAAAGAGTTTGGACCCTTCAAGTACTGAATCTCATCTCAAAGCAAAAAGCACCAGCTTCAACAGTGCTCAAAATATTAGGGACAGTGGCAGCAGCAATCATTGCCATTCCTTTCGGTCGAATGCATATACTGCAATACCTTGGTAGGGGGATTAGAGGGTGGGAACGTAAGAATGATGGCGAGATGAACAGCTCACATGGAATGTTATGGTGAGTACATAACTTTATGTGAAGCTGTTTTATCTCTGGTACATTCTCACTGATGGGTTAGCGTCCCAAGTACCATCTTTCTTGGGTGGCTCACGGAAGTATATTCCTCAGAACCGTGGAACCAAAGGTGGTCTGTCCCTGGAGGCCGTATCCAATTTGTAGTGAGTGATAAAGGTATGAGGTGTAGGCCTTGTGGCTGCTGCACAAATAGACTCTATGGGTAGTTTAGCCAGAAAGGCTAAAGATGTGGAAACAGCCTTAGTAGAATGTGCCTTTACTTTTTTATTTAGTGGCCTGTGCACAGAGCTATATGTATAGGAAATGCAATCTGATAACCATTTTGACAACGTGGTTTTTACCACAGGGCTACCCTTCTTTGAATCTGAAAAGGAAACAAAGCTGTTCTGATTTCCTGATGTCCTTGTCCTGTCTAAATAGTCGAAGTTGCCTGTGGACTTCCAGTTTGTGCCCCATATGTTCCATCTCAGTAGTATATTCTGGGAAAAAAACAGGTAATTCTATAGCCTGATTTATGTTCATCTCTGAACAAACCTTAGGTAAAAATGACTGATTTGTGCTCAGCGATACTCTGTCATTTTGAATAATCAAGTATGGGGGTTTAATGGACAATGCCTGTAATTCTGAAACCCTTCGAGCAGAAGTAATAGCTACTAGGAAAATGGTCTTCCCTGATAAGTATTTAGGTCGCAAGATGAGGCTGGTTCAAAGGGGGTGGGGTAAAATGATTCTAGAAAGAACAAAATTTAGGTCTCATGGTGCAGCCGGGGATCTAATAGGTTGTCTTAAATGGATAGTACCTTTGAGAAAGGCTTTAGACAGTCTGGGACATAAGGAGCCCCTTGATCGCCAATATGAAAATTTGAAATTGCTGCCAGTTGAATTCTAATGGTTGCTGCAACTGCCCCTTCATTGAAAAGTTTGGTCAGAAACTCTAGAATGGAAACAGTTGATGGCAAATTACGTGTCAACATTGTTTTGGGATGCCCATATGGAAAGTCTTCATTTACTAATTTACAATTTCCTGGTAGATGATTTATGAGAAGATGTTAGGATATTCAGAGCTGCAGGTGAAAGTTTCTATAACCTGGCTGTTCTTAGAATTGGAGTAGCCAAGCTGTCAATCTGAGGTTATGAAGTGCAGGATGAAGAGCCCCTGATGAATGAATCAGAAGATCTGTAACTGGGTGCAGGATCCAAGGT
This sequence comes from Protopterus annectens, assembly GCF_019279795.1. Lineage (NCBI taxonomy): Eukaryota > Metazoa > Chordata > Ceratodontiformes > Protopteridae > Protopterus > Protopterus annectens. Next base: position 619,283,074 of record NC_056733.1, read on the forward strand.
TCTTCCAGTAGATGAGGCTGCAGGAAGGAAACCAAGTCTGATGAGGCCAATAAGGAGCTATTAGAATAATGGTCCTTCCCAGGGTCTTGGCTTTCTGCAAACATTTATCAGAGGAAACTGGGGAAAAGGCATAAAGGAGACCTGGGGGCCAGTTGTGTACGAGTACGTCCCTTGGGGGATGCCCCGGAGTGGGGATTGGGGCAAAGTAGTTGCTGCATTTAGTGTTGTGGGAGTTGCAAAGAGATCCCAGCAAAGCTGACCCCATCTGCAGAATATCCTTTCCGCTACTTGTTTCAGGGACCACTCGTGAGGTAATAAAAATTGCTCTGCTCAGTTTGTCTATCGCATTGGATCTCCCCGGGATGTGCATTGCTATCAGAAAGCGCTGGATGGATGTTGCCCACTGCCATACTCTTAGGGCCTCTCGACATAGGGGGTAAGACTTGGTTCCTCTTTATGTACCAGATCACCGACATGTCTGTCTGAATTGCAATACTCCCTAGAGGAAGAAAGTGTTGAAAGGACTGCAATGCTAGAAGTACCGCGCTCGTCTCTAGGGCACTGATATGCATATGATCCTCGTGTTCCTCCCATGTGCCTTGGGCTGTCCTTCCCTGAAAATGCCCCCCCCCAGTCAGGTAGGTGTCCGTGGTCACAGTGGCAGAAGGAGTGGGTACAACAAAGGAGCATCCTAGTGTTACTTGAGAAGTCCGCCACTAGTGAAGATCCTTCTTGCATGCATTCGTTATTATAATCGGGTGTGACATTGGAAGTTCTTGAAAGGACCATTGTGTGAAGAGGTGCCATTGCAGTATATGCGTATGCATTTGACCGAAAGGAATGGCAATGATTGCTGTCGCCGTTGTCCCTAATATTTTGAGCACTGTTGAAGCTGGTGCTTTTTGCTTTGAGATGAGGTTCAGTACTTGTCGAAGGGTCCAAACTCTTCTTTTGGAAGCTTAATGGTCATAGAGACGGTGTCGAGATCTGCTCCTATAAAAACGGTACATGTGGATGGCAATAGATTATGGCAATGCCCAATTGACTGCAAAGACTTAAGGTTGTATTCCTTGCTTGTATGAGTTGATGCTTGGTGGTGGCGGTGAGGAGCCAGTCATCTAGATATGGAAACAACTGGAATCTTAAGAGTCTCAAGTGAGCCGTGACTACTCCCATGCATTTGGTGAACACTCTGGGGGCTGTAGTGAGACCAAAGGGCCGAGCTCGAAACTGATAGACTGGCTCCCAACTGAAAGTGCTGATGATCCCTGGATGGTATTATCATTTTTATGTGGTAGTACGCATCCTGGAGATCTATTGAGCACATCCAATCCTTTCCCTAGAAAGGGAAGAATAGACTGTAGCGTGAACATCCTGAACTTTTTTTTAAACAGATTTTCCGACCATTAAGGTAAGGTCTGGTAGGGGTGGAAAAACTGACTTCTACAGCAGTCTTTCCATCTGTTTTATTTACCTATGTATAAAATCATCTTTTCCCCTGTTTGAGAGTGCGTGAGTGCCATCAGTGCTGTCCCTTATTTTATCTGGCATGGGTGATAAATCTTCCAAGGTCACCTCTGGCTTCAAGAGGTGCCAAAAGTGTGAGAGGAAGATGCCTAACTCATATGGGCATGTTTGTTGCGTTTATTGTTTGTGCTGACCACCTCCAAGGGGTTTGCGCCATCTGTCATGGTTTCTCTGCCAGGAGTTTGAGCAGAGAAACAAGTTGATTTTGAACAGTCTGTTCTAAGGAGACTTTGAAGAGACCATATTGGGTCCAAAAAATGAAGACAGTTGTCATTCTCCTCTTCCTCCTCTTAAAATTAAGAAATGTTCTCATTCAGTACCGAGACGTTCCTTGGAACCGCCTGCAAAATTGTCTAAGCCTACGGTGTCGACAGTTTTCATGGCACCGGTAGGCAAGAGTGATTTGGCAGCAACCATTGTCTCTTAACAGACACCTGCAGCTTTGGTACCAGAGGTTTTGTCAGTACCGAAGCAAAGTACTTTGAGGACGTTACCAAGATCTGTGCATTTTCCTTCAGTCAGTCCATTTGTGGACCGACCACCTAGCCCATTCATGGAATCCAGACCTCCAAGGACTCCTTGGTCATCATCCATTTGGTCCACTGAGAGTCTCCCGGAATTGGACATCATGAGGCTAGTGATCCAGCTCTTGACAGCAAGGAGATTACCTCAATTGTTGGTCCCCAGCCAACTTGGCTCCAGGACCTGTCCTTTGACACCATCTCACCTTTCTCCTCCAACTCCAGTTGAGTCTTTGGAGTCCCTAGCACTGACCTGCCCAGCTCTTTCTCAGTTCCAGTTAGTCTCTTCTCTAGAACAGAGACTTGCCTCTAGTTCCTCCGGTTTGTTGGAACTGGAGACCTCCTTGGGTAAAGGCTTCATCGCTGGATGTCCTTCAAGGATGCATCTGCAGTCATAACATATGGGTTGTCCTGCCTCAGGCAGCCCTTCGGTCGGCCGGATTCCAAAGTCTGGGTCTGGCCTCGGCTGATGTTGCACTTCACCCGACGTCATAGCTCCTGGGGTATAAAGGCATCAGCCGACGCCATTTTCCTCAGTCTTTCTTGCCGCGCGGTGCCCGAAGCAGAAGCTGTTAGCAAGTGCTGGTCAGTCAGATCCAGAGATTTCAGCTACCGAAGACTTCTAAAAAAGCTAAGTACCCTGTTGGGGACTCTTTCTTGCCTCAGCCGATGTCAAAGTAAATAATTGTTTAACTTGTGGGAAGCAAATACCTCATAAGGATTTCCACTCTTACTGCCTTCCTTGCTTAGGCCTAGACCACGACGTATCAGCTTGTTTAGCCTGTGCTTCCTTCAACCGACGGACACTTAGATGTTGGTCGGAGTTTGCTGAAGAGTTTTTTGATCCCGCTTTTGCATATAAAATGCCGTCTGAGACTCCAACTACACATATAGCCAAAAAACGCAAGGAAAAGCACCGACACTCGCGGCCCGCTGTTTCGGCTGAAACCACGGTTAGGCCTACCGCGAGTGTCTCTGTTTCGGCTGAAACAGAGTCCTCGGTTCTTCCTTCGGCCAAAAGCATGCCTCCGACAACCGAGGCCTCACAGGCCCCGGCTGAGTCGGCCACAGAAATTCATACCGAAGAAGCAGGCACACAGGAATTGTCCGACACCATTCCGTTGGACATCTCTACTCCTGCACGTGGGGCAGCTAGACCCCCTGCTTCTATGTCTATCAAGGCCTTCTCCAGGGCTAAAGCAGCTAAACTTTCCAAGGCCTTATCTACTAAAGCTCCCTCTCACAGACCTTCCTCAAGTTCTCAGATTCTCAGCCTTGCTGAGGACCTTATTTCTCTGATCAGGGGATCCCAACCTCACCCAGACAGGGCCTCACAACCTCCTCCTGAAAAAAGGCCTAGGACTGAACCCCCTGAACCTCTCTCCTCTGACTAGTCCTCGGATGGATCAGAGTTATCAGACCATCAGGAAGGACCATACTCACCTTATGAGGATTCGGATGCAGAAGACTCCATCCCCCCCCCCCCCCCCCGAAGAATTTTCATTTCGGGAAACTCTACACTCAATGAGGGAACACTTCCAATGGCAGGGTCAGGATTTTTCTGATTCTAGGAAAAGGCTAAGGACTTTTTTACACTTACCACAGCATAGGCCTTTAGCCATACCACCTGTACTATTAGTTGTTGATGATGCATACAATGATGCCAGTTCTGCCCCTGATTCTCTTCCCCCGGCCCCTGCCAAACCTGACAGATATTACAGGGTCCCGGATTCTCACTTCCACTTGTATAAGGCCCACGCTGCAGACCCAGAAACCATTTCTCAGGGCCCTAAGGGTGTTGCAGCTGCCTCTGCCAAGAACCCCCTACCCTCTGAAAGAGAATCAAGAGCATTAGAGAGATGGGGTAAAAGGTTTATACATCTGCTACTCTTTCTGCCAGGGCTTTAAACTGTCAATTTCACATGATACAGTACCAGGAATTTTTGTTAGATCAGCTGAATAAAAAGCTTTCCTCTCCTGAACCTTTAGACCGTAAGTCCCTTCAGGATTTGGTACACAACTCACAGCAGGTCAGTAATCATTTCTTAAAATGTGGCTATGATGCACTGGAGGCTTCATTTAGATCAGCTATGACTGGAGCAGTGATTCGAAGGCATGCCTGGCTAAAAGAACAATCCTTGCCAGACCATGTTAAGTCTAAACTCCTAGATGCCCCTATGGAGAAACAAAGTTTATTTGGCTCCCCTGCACAGGAGGTTCTAAAGAAAGTGGAAGAAAAAGCAAAATCTGTGCAAACAGTCAAGGATTTTCTGCAGGTCCAACCTCCGAGGTTCAGCAGAAATTGGCCTTCAAAGAATTGGTCCTTTCCAGACACCTCCAGAGCACAGAGAGGCAGAAATAGACACCCAAGAGGCAGAGGTCAATCAAGGGGTGCCTACAGGGGCCGTCAGTGGCAACCTGACAACCAGAGGAGTGCCGCCACAGCTACGACTGCAACCACTTCCACAGGAGAGACGCAATGACTTGACTCTGATTCCGCCTACCAGGGAACAACTGGAAGCACCCTTGGGCGGAAAGTTAGCTTTATTTTCAAAAAACTGGCATTGCATTACAGGAGACAAATGGACTTTGCAAACAATAGACAAAGGCTACAGGTTTCACTTCCACACTTTACCAAAAAAGAGAGGAATGCCAAACCTTCCATCAAGCCAGAAGTCAGAGGCTCTAAAACAAATCATCAACTTACTAAGGAGGAGAGCAATAGAAAAGGTACCATCTATGGAACAAGGCCAAGGATTTTACTCCAGACTTTTCCTTGTACCAAGAAAAGAAACTCAGTGCAGGCCTATTCTCGACTTGTCCGCACTGAACACATATCTCATAGTACCAAAATTCAAGATGCTGACCCTACAGCAACTTCTTCCCATGTTGGGCAAGGAGTCTTGGCTGGTGACTCTAGATCTCAAGGAGACATACCTGCACGTCCCCATACGACCAGATTGCAGGAGACACCTCAGATTTCTTGCAGGATCAGAGCATTATCAATTCTCAGCATTGCCCTTTGGCTTATCTACTGCGCCCAGAGTATTCACGAAATGCCTGGCATCAGTAATTGCACATTGCAGGCTTCAGGCAATTCAAATCTATCCATACCTGGACGACTGCCTAATACAAGCGGACAACAAGACAAAAATAATAAAGGATTTGACCTATGTCATACAACTGCTGCAAGCCTTGGGATACACAGTCAACATACAGAAGTCAAGACTAGTTCCATCCCAAAGGATAACATTTTTGGGTGCAGAACTGGACACAATAACTCAGATGGCTTTTCTCACAGAAGAAAAACAAAAGCAACTTCCAGTTTACTTCATGGCATTGACGAGACAAACTCCGCTTACTGCAAGGAAAGTCCTGTAGGCCCTGGGTTACATGGCATCCTGCATAATCTTGATCCCACATGCCAGACTGCATATGAGAAAATTACAATGGTACCTAAGGAATGTATGGTCTCAACACCGACACAGTCTAGAAACCATGATACCAATCATTCCATGCCTGAAAAAAGAATTACTATGGTGGGCTCAGGCCTGCCAGACCAACAGAGGGTTGCTTTTCTACAAACCACAACCAAGGCAAACCATCACCACGGACGCCTCAGACCTAGGCTGGGGGGCACACATGGAAGACAAGTGTATCCAAGGCCTATGGTCCCAAGACCAGCTGAATCTACACAAATCTAAAGGAGATGCTGGCAGTGAAGCATGCAATCGAGGCATTCAAATCATTCCTACAGCAAGGACACCTGCTAAGGACGGACAATACCACAGTCATGTGGTACATCAACAAACAGGGAGGCACACATTCCTACCCTCTATGCCGGATGGCAATGGATCTGTGGAACCTAGGCCTGAATCTCAACATTGAACTGCAGGCCAGATTCGTATCAGGAAAAGAAAATTCACTAGCAGACAGATTAAGCAGAATTACCACGGATGCTCACGAATGGATGCTGCATCCAGACATCTTCAAAACCATAACAAAGACATGGGGAATGCCAGAGATAGACCTGTTCGCCTCCCCACTCAACCACCAACTGAAGAAATTCTGCTCAAGAGATTACCACCCACAAACCTGGAGGGTGGACTCCCTTTCTTTCAGCTGGAAGGCCCTGACAGTTTATGCCTTTCCACCTCTCCCGTTGATATACAAAGTTCTACTGAAGATCAGGGAGGAACAGCCAAAGGTAATTCTGATAGCTCCAGACTGGCCAAGGCAGCATTGGTACCCGCTACTGAGAAGCATGTCTCGGACGAACTCATGGCCTCTACCTCTATGGCCTTTACTTCTAACACAGAACAACTACAAGACCCTGCATCCAAACTTGAAAACACTGCAGCTAACTGCCTGGAAAATTGCATAAAGCAAAACCAACCTGTTTTATCTCAGAGGGTCAAGGACATTATCCTGGAGGCTCGAAGACCCTCCACAAGGAAAACATACTCAGCCAAATGGAAGAGATTCCTCATTTGGAGTGCATCAAAGGGAACAGATGTCACACTGGCAAACCTAGCACACATCCTAGAATACTTAGCAGAACTGTTCCACAATGGCCTGTCCTATTCTTCCATTAAGATTCATGCTTCAGCAATTTCAGCAGAGTACAACATGGATCCTCCTATCTTCTCTCAACCTCTCCTCAGACAATTTCTAAGAGGGATCAAAAATGTAAAACCTCCAAGGAAACCACCTCTACCTGCATGGGATCTCGAATTTGTGCTGGAAAAATTAACACTTCCCCCTTTTGAACCAGCAGCATCAGCAGACTTACAGTTCTTATCTTGGAAAACTGCCTTCCTTCTAGCAATCACTTCAGCAAGAAGGGTATCCGAGTTACAGGCCTTAATGGCAGTGCAGCCTTTCCTTATCTTTCACCAGGATAGAGTGTCTCTGAGAACCAATCATACTTTCATGCCAAAGGTGGTATCCAGAGTATCCTTGAACCAAGCTATTCAGTTACCTACGTTCTTCCTTAACCCACAGAACAGGGGGGGAAAACTACTGCACACCTTGGATGTACACAGGCAACTGCGCTACTATCTGGACAGAACTAAGACCAACAGAAAAACTGACCAGCTTCTGGTAGCATATGCAACAGGAGTGCAAGGAAAAGCAATTTCCAAACAGACAATTTCAAAATGGATAGGAAATTGCATTCGATTCTGTTACTCTTTTCATGGAAAGACAACTCCTGAAAGTATCAGGCCTCACTCCACAAGAGCTACAGCCACCACTACAGCTTTCCTACGAGGAGTGGCTACCAAAGACATTTTAGAAGCTGCTACTTGGAGCTCCGTGCATACATTTGCCAAGCATTACAATCTTCCTTTATACTCCAGATCCCGAGCAGGTTTTGCAACTGCAGTTTTACAAGGGATCTTAACTACACCATCATTATCTTAGTGCCTCCTCCCCCAGTTTGGCTATGGTATTCTACCCATATGTTATGACTGCAGATGCATCCTTGAAGGACATAGTACAGTTTTGTACCTACCATAAATGTAGATGTCCGATAGGTATGCATCTGCAGTCAGGATTACCCACCCTCCTTCCCCTCTGTGGTATTCTAGGGTACTCACCCCTCTCTTAGCTAGCTGGGGGAATCTATTATGGTGTATTTGTTTGTATGTATATATGTATATATACTTTGTGATTTCTACTGTTTGGAATTTTTCTACTTTATCCAAATTTAGCCTTCCTAGAGGGCACCTGGCATCTGGGGCAAGAAACACTGAGGAAAATGGCGTCGGCTGATGCCTTTATACCCCAGGAGCTATGACGTCGGGTGAAGTGCGACATCAGCCGAGGCCAGACCCAGACTTTGGAATCCGGCCAACCGAAGGGCTGCCTGAGGCAGGACAACCCATATGTTATGACTGCAGATGCATACCTATCGGACATCTACATTTATGGTAGGTACAAAACTGTACTTTCTGAGGGGCAGGGTTTGACTTCATTCTTTTTGTACCTTCCTTGCCACTCTGTGCCTTGGCGTTCATTGGCTCAAACCAGGTTTCTGCTTCAGAGGCAGCTTCCTCTGTTTGTGGTGGGACCATGGCTCCGAAGGAGTCTAATTTTGGTTCTGGGCTCCCATCCCTCGATGGGGGTGCAGGGGTCACCTTCTGAATCATGGAGAAAGCCCTGTCCATTGTGGACTTCCAGTCCTTGCCATCCCTGTTGGGCCAAAATTCTGTATCACCTTGACCAGAGCTTTCTCTAGCCTCATCCCTGGGACAGGTGGCACAAAAGCTTCAGGAGAGATCCACCTTGGTAGTCCTTCGAAGAAAAAGTGCAAGAGGAAGCACTTAGACTGCCGGAGGAGTCCTTCACTAAAGATACTGATTTCGATGAGAAAGAAGGCTCCCCAGGTCACCCCCTGATGTTTTCTGTGGGGACATCCTGGAAATTCTGAAACGGAGGGATGGGTGGAGTCCCTCCAGCCTTCCTCAGAGGAATATGTATACCTGGAGGCTTCTCATGCCCAGCCCCTCTACCTCTTTGATCTTTCTGCCCGCTGAAAGCTTATTAAACTGATGTTCAGCAGACCTGGAACATTTCTGACTCCTTTGAGCCGATCCCCAAGAGGCCTGACCCGATTCTTTCTGCCCTTAAGGACAAGCAGCATTGGGCTAAGGGTATCCCTGTAGACACCATTGTGATAGCGGCAGTCACAAAAATGGAACTTGCTGAGGAAAGTTCAACTGTCCATCCTCCTAACAAGGAATGTAGGACTATGGATAGGTTTGGGAAGCGCATTTACACTGCATCAACCTTCGTTCTCAGGTCTTTGAACTACATGGTGCACTTTACCAGATTGCAGAGAGATCCGATTAAAGAGCTATCGGGTACTCTTACAGGAACAGTAGCTGAAAGGGTTCGAGACAAGATTATCTCTCAGCTTGCCACTCTCGAATCAATTTCCAACTCGTACATGAGGCTAATTGCCCACACAGCCGAAGGATATCCCATGAGCAGTGGGTTCAGTCGTAGCCATTAAAAGACACACCTGGATGTGCTTGTGTGACTTTGCGGAGCCATTTAAATCTTTGTCAGTGCTTCGTTTGACAGATCATCCTTGTTTGGACTCTAGGTAAAAGAGACATTGGCCAGATGTGAGAAAATGGGAAGATGCCCTCTGCCGTAGGCGTGTGCTTCTCCACTCCTGAATGGCCTTACTGTAGGAGCCAGAGAAGTGTGAGGATATGGTTGAAAAAGGCCAGAGGGTCTTTCCAGTACTCTCGTTTGAAGAACTTCTCCCAGGTGGGGGTAACAATGGAATACTCTGTTCTAGAGGCACAGGTGGCCCGCAGAACCAGGGGTCCAGAGATTTTTTTCTCCAACTCCTACGAACAATCCTGAAGAGGCCCGATTGCCTTCCTCTGGAGGCAGTTGGGGGGTGATTATTCCTGCACCAGTCTGCTTGGCAACATAATATCAGACAGGTGGGTGCAGGGGATCATTTCCAGATGCTACATCATTCCCCTTTCGTTGAATCCAAAAACACAAAAAAGACTCCTGGACATTCCACCCAGTCAGAGAAACAGCAGTCATAGAAATTCAAAAACTGCTCAGTGAAAGTCATCCAAGAAGTGCCACCAGACAAGAGAGGATCCGGATTTTACTCAAGACTCTTTAGTGCCTAAAAGAACAGGAGAATGGAGACCCATTGTGGATCTCAGCCAGTTCAGCAAGGCAGTTCTATGAACCAAATTCCAAATGGTCTTGGTTCAGTCAATACTTCTTTCTTGGCAAAGGACGATTGGATGTGCTCTATAGAGCTTCAGGATGTGTATTGCCATATAAAAATGGACAAACGCTCCAGATTCCTGCGCTTCCGGTTGGGAGCCAGTCATTTTCATTTCAGAGCACTGCCCTTGTGCCTCAGCACAGCCCCCAAATGCATGGCAGTGGTAGCAGCTCATCTCATACTGCTGGGACTTCCAGTTTTTCATTATCTTGGCTCTTGGCAACTGACTCTTTACCGCTACCACCAGGTGTCAGCTCAAAAGGACGTGATTACATCCTGCATCTTTGTGCTTCATTAGGCATTACAGTAAACTACGAAAAGTCAAATCTGCAACCTACCCAATAGCTGGAATTTATCTGAGCTCTGTTAAACACTTATGGGAATCGCTTCACTCCCATTAGAGAGGCACCAAAAGATCAGATTACAAGTAAACCATATTATTCAGAAGAGAAGTGTTCCATCCAGACTCATTCTACAAGCACTAGGCTTGATGGCAGCATCAATAACTAGTTCCCCTGGCCGGATATCACATACGGATTCTCCAATGGCTTCTGGTCTCCCAGTGGTCGTTAATGAATCAACCGATATCGTATCACATCCTGATCACCTATCACTGCAAAGAAGACCTGTCTTGGTGGCTCCATTCCAGCAAGATACTTTTGGTCCGTCCATTTCTCATTCCACAGCTCCAAGCCATAGTGACCACTGATATTTCCCAGATAGGGTGGGGCATTATCTGGGAAGGACAGTCCAAGGCACTTGGTCCCAGCTGGAGGCCAATTTGCACATTAGTATTCTAGAGATGAGGGCAGTGTGTTTAATGTTGAAAGCATTTAAAGGTACCCTCTCCTTGGGAACGGTGGCAGTTCAGACGGGCAGCATGTCAGTAATCTGGTACATCAACAAATGAGGGGGAACCAAATCTTATCCACTTTGTCGAGAACCCCTCAGAGTTTTGCAATGGGTGATTTCATCCAGCCACGTTCTCTAGGCAATGCATATTCCATGGAGTTCCTACGTGTTAGTGGTCAAATTGAGCAGAACTATTCTGATGCCTCACAAGTGGTCTCTTAATCTTGCTGTGATTGGCCACCCGGTCTCCTGTACCCCCCCCCCAACTCCCCTGATATCTCAGTTTCTAAAGAAAGCCAAGAGTTCGGATAATCCAGTTATCTTCATTGGCTCATTCTGACCTCGACAGATTTGGTTTCCCTTCATTTGGCCTCTTGTATTTCGGAAACCTTGGATTCTGGGCAAGCTCCAGATATGTTACCTCATCCAGAAGGAATGGCTCATCTGAATCTCCCAACCTCTCAAGTTCACTGCGTGGCTTCCCGAATTCCCATGATTGCCAGGCATATTCTTCCCTTATCTCACCGGTCTGACAAATTACTTTGGCCCATCATAAATATTTTAGTAGAAAACTGTGCCATAGTAAATAGGAAAAATTTGCTAGATGGGCTCTTAACAGTGACATTGACCCTTATGCTGCTCCCGTGGATAAAGTTTTGGGTTTTCTATCTGTTCTTTATCTGTCTGGCTCTTCAGCTTCTTCCATTCTGGTCCACCTGCCTGTGATATCTAACTTCCATGTTGGTTTGAATGGTTCTTCACTTATGTCACACAAACTTTGTAAACCCTTTTTGAAAGAAACCCTAAAGTTAAGGCCTCTGTTTAAAGAACCCACTGCTTCATGGGATTTACCCGTGGTCCTGCAGTTTTAGTCTATCCCCCTTTGAACCTTCATCTACTCGTGACCTAAAACGTCGAACATGGAAAACTTTGCTTTTATTAGCTCTTATTTCTGCAAGAAGAGTATCTGAAGTTAAAGCTTCGCCCTGCAAGCCCCCTTATTTAATATTGCACAAGGACAGAGTTTCCCTCAGGAATAATCCTTCCTTCTTGCCAAAGGTAGTTTCAGAGTCAAATATCTATCAAACTTTGCACCTACGAGTTTTTTTCCCTAATTTCTCCAATAATGGAGAGTACTGTCTACACTTAACAGACATTCACAGGCAGTTGCGTTTTTACCTTCACAGAACAAATGACCCAGTTTCTAAGGTTGCCTTAGCTAAATGGCTTAGGGATTGTATCACCTTTATCATTCAAAGGGTCTCCACCTGACACGTCCTATGAAAGCTTATTCAACTAGAGCTGTAGTGACTTCTGCAGTTTTTTATGCCAGAGCTTCCTTAGATGACATTTGTTCAGCAGCTACATGGGCATCTCTTCATACTTTTATTACTCATTACAAATTGGACCAGGTCTCTAGGGGACGTGCATCTTTTCGTTAAGTGGTGTTCAGGAATATTTTTTCATGAGACCTCCCAAGGTACAGGTAGCTAGGGACTCTATCCCACAGTCAAGGATTTTGTGAAGACTGACAACATCACATAAAAAAGTTGTGTCTTACCATAACTTTCCATTAGTGTTGTGGATCTTTACTAATCCCCCCAGCCAAAGACTCTTAGGGGACTGAATATTTCCAATGGCTGGCTTAAAAGTAGGGACACAGATCTGGCCTCTTTGAGGTGTTACTTTTTGTTTGCCACTGTATTGAGCAAATTTGATCTGAGGTAATTCACAGAGGAGCATTATGGGTAGAACCTAGCTCAAAAGTTTGTAAGGCGCGAGCTGAAGTAAATGGCTGAGTCAGTTCTGAGGCTCAGAACAGAGTCCACAGTCAAGGATTAGTGAAGATCGACAACACAGAATGTTGTGGTAAGACGTAACTTCTTTTTAATGTAACAGTAGATGTTCTAATAGATCACTGTTGTCTGGGTGTGTATGTTTACCTTTATACATAGTTTACGGTTGAGTTTGTTTTCCAAGATTTGTGTGATCAGGGCTGTTGCTCCCTCCTAAGCAAAAAATGCTGTGAAGCTTTTTGCGCTCCATCTGTCTTTATGGAGCTCCTTTTAAGCTCCTGAAATAGAGTGGAAGGCACCCTTTAGCTTTATCTGGCTAGTTACTGGAAGGAAGATCCATGCATCTTAGGCTGTTGTACTATTTCTAGAACTTTTATTTTTGGTTGTCTTTCTTGTGTTGTGATGGCCATTTTTGTACTTGAACTTTCAGATAACAATGGTACCAAAGTCACTCATCTGATGAGATGGGGTCTATATTACCTTGTCGAAAGGCGTTTTCATTAAACATTTTTCATTGATACACAAACAGCAAAGTCCCACAACTCCAAATGGCCACTTCAGCGAATTTTTTCCCAGGGGAAAAACGCTTAGCTTTCTTCAAGAATTTGCCTTTTTCTCCACTGTAGTGCTATCTCTGAGTTGGTATAGTTAGTTATGGGGCTGTGGGGGGTACAGCTTCACAGTTTGTGGGATTTGAGAGTTTGGTTGGCTAAGCGATTTTTTTCCCCCGGGAAAAAAAAAAATCGCTTTAGTAGCCATTTGGAGTTTGCGGTCTGTTGATGAAAAAGCATTCGATGAAAACGTCTTTTTCAATCTGGTAATATAAACCTGATGAGGTGTATAGGACTCTTCGCACTAAACTCTGATGGCTTTATTGCTGCTGTATTTCTTCCTCCCTTTTGCACTTTTTGCAAATGCTGTGATGTGATGATGTCCTCTCTCTCTCCTTCATTCTGTACTGGTGGGTTCAGAACTGATCCTCTGTTCTGACTCTGCCGTTTACAAAAGCTTGAGGTCTTCAACTAGCTCGTGGCTTATTCCTTTTCCCATGATGCTCTAGGGAATTCCACAGATCTCGTTTGCCGCTAAACAAGATCGGGTGCTTCACAACTGGCTCTGGGTAAGTGTTACCTTTAATTGTTTATCACCCAAAAATTTATAATCATTTCCTTTTTGATTAGAATAATTGGTACCTTACTTTAGTTTAATTTCTTGACTGTTTGCAGTTTGACTGTGTCCATTACCTTTCTGTTTTACTGAGGCCGTCGTGTATCTCCAGGCCTAATTTTCTGCCCTATCCCAGCTTTCTACTGAAGCCGTTTCTCAGATGTTAAGATCGCCAATTTTGCAAAGTTCAAGATTGCCTGCCCCCCCTTTTCGATCCTCCAGCAGTCAGAAGATGATGTGGATCGTGTAATATGGAGACTTTTGAGGGATCCAGCACTAGCTAAATTCATGTCAGAGCTGACCCAGAGAGTTTTGGAACCGAATAGACCTGCCCCATCACCATCGATTCCTCCTCCAATCCTACTCTGGGCCTCATAGCTGGAGTGCATGGAGCTGATTGCAGAGGAACCGTCAGAGCAGAGACCTGTCCCAGGATCTTCTGCCCGAACTACTGTTCCGACCTCCTCAGTGCTGTCTGAGCTCGAGGAGTCTAGGAGCTGATACTGTCTGGTCAGGTCCGGGGAGGACTGTCTGATCAGACATTTGTCTGATCCGAACTTACCTCTCTGGGCCTTAACACGTGTGAGCTTGGCTCCTACATCGGCTTTGGAGCCAACTCCCTTGGTGCCAGCAAAGCCTAGTTCTTCATAACCTGAAGCTTCTTTGGATCATGAGTGGGGGGGGGGCCTTCAAGGCAAAGAGAGTGCTGTCCCCATGAATAGCTCCACTCTCAGGTCATCATTCCTCCCCCAAAAGCACTAGTGTCAGTCTCCGCACAACCGATTTCACACACAGATGTGGAGACTCAAAGCCTCTGGATGCCCCATTGGGTGAACCCCACTCTTCCAAAACCTCTCCAGAATGCCCTTCTGAAGAGGTCCCCCGCAAGAGATTATGAAAGAGGAAGCATCTGGACTTCCAGAGGAGTCCGTGACATCTGACATGGACCTTGATAAGTCAGAAGGGTCCCCACGGTAGCCCTCTGAAGATGTCTCCTTTGCAGACTTCCTAGAAATTCTTAGGCGGAGAGGTGGCTGGAAGCCAGTCAGCCCTTCTGAGGAGTCTACCAGATGGCTTTTGGGTCTTGCCCTTCCGGCACTTGGGTGTCCCCTCCTTTCGACGAGCTCATGGACCTACTTTGTTGAAAGGTGTGGGAGACTCCAGACTCAGTGGAGCCTGTCCCTCAGAGGCCAAATAAATTCATTACATCTCCCGAGGATAACATTTTCCTTACCAAAGGTGCCCCAGTAAATACTGTGGTGGGGGTGGCAGCCACCAAAAAGGAACTGTCAGACTTCTTGTCCAACCTTTGAACAGTGTCTCATATGATGGACAGATACAGAAAGTGCATTTTCTCTTCAGCGGCCTTTCCACTCAGGTCCCTGAGGTATCTCACATTTTACCAGGTTAGCGAGATGATCTGAAGGAGTTAGGAGATGCTCTCGAAGGTTCAGGGGTGTCAGTTTCTCCCAGCTCTCCACCTTGAATTCAGTGGTTAACTCTTCCATGAGACTTCTTTCCTATGCAGCTGATGGAGTGAGTAGGGCAGTGGGTTCTGGAATTTCCCCAAGGAGGCGTTCCCGGATGCACTTGTGAAACTTTGTGGAGCCTTTTAAATCTTCCTTTAACTCCCCCTTCAATGGCTTGTTCTTATTCGGGCCTAAAGTCAGACACACTAACCAGGTGTGAACAGGAAGGGAAAACTGTCTGCCATAGGAGTCAATTTTTCCCTACCTTGTAGGCCTTATCCAAAAGGTTAAAAAGTGTGGTTTCGAAAATCCCAGAGTTTTTAAAGACACATGGTGAGTCTTTCTCTAAGGGCAGAGGAGGAAACAATAATGGAAGATGCTGGCCATGTGGGGTCTGCAAAACCAGGGCAACAGTGAATCCTCCTTTGCCAAGCCCTTTCAGCGCTCCTGAAAGGAGGCCCATCTGTC
The DNA here is from genome assembly GCF_019279795.1 of Protopterus annectens. NCBI lineage: Eukaryota > Metazoa > Chordata > Ceratodontiformes > Protopteridae > Protopterus > Protopterus annectens. Next base: position 619,298,642 of record NC_056733.1, read on the forward strand.
CGTCTCTGGAGGTAGTTGGGGGTAGTGACCCATCTTTGTACCCAGAGGCCTGGCTAAAAATAAAAGACAAATGAGTACAAAGGATCATATCCAGTGGTTACTCCATACCCTTTTCCTTTCACACTCCACACACAAAAACATTCAAAAGCCAAACCCAGAGCTGTTGGACATGCTACACTTAAAGAAATCCCAATACCTCCGAGAAGCATGCTCCAGGGATCTAAACCTTGCCATCACAATGAACAAAACATGCTGGAGGGGTAGGTTGTTGACCCAGAGACTCCCCAGACTCTAATAGACTGCCAATACATGTCAAGCAGAGCGCCTCTTTGGCCCTCTTAATAAGGAGCCTTGATGATTGCATGGGAGATAGGAAATTCACCCTGGGGATCACATCAGTCACCCTGCTAGACAGGGGTTCAGGGAAGTAAATACTGTGGGAAGAAATAACCAGGGAATTGTTATGGCTAGGCTTGTATAGGCCCTAGGGCCGACAGCCTAGTACCAACCTATGAACCTATTCCAGATGTTCCAGCCAGTCACAGGAAACAGCAACCCTAGAGATACAGAAGTTGCTAGAAAGTCATCCAAGCGGTTCCCACAGACCAAATAGGATCCGGGACGTACTCAGGGTTCTTTAGTTCCAAAGAAAACGGGACTGGAGACCCATACTAAATCTCAGCAGATTGAAGAAATCTGTAAGGCAGACAAAGTTCCAGATATTAACACTGCAGTCAGTAATTCCCTTTCTGGGAAAAGACGATTGGATGTGTTCTATAAACCTCCTGGATGTGTACTAACGCACAAAAATGGACAGGCCATCCAGGAGTCCTCTGCACTTTCGGCTGGGAGTCTGTCACTGCCAGTTTCGAGCTCTGCCCTTTGGTCTCACTACAGTCCCCAGTGTGTTCACCAAGTAAATGACAGTAGTTATGGCTCACCTGAGATGTTTAGGATTCTGAGTGTTTCCTTGTCTAGACTGGCTCCTAACCACCACTACTGAACATGTACTAATAAAAGCAAGAAACAACACACTGAAATTCTGTTCTCATTTAAGAATCACAATAAATTATGAAAAATCTGCCTTATTGCCATCTCAACATATATCGTGTTTACAGGCACAGATTTAGATGCTACAAAAATGATGGTAAAGCTTCCCCCAGAAAAAGTGCAAGCCCTTTTGCGTCAGGTTGCAGACCTTCTTTTTAAAAGGAAGATTCAGGCAAGGACAGTTTTAAAAGTACTAGGCACCATGCCAGCAGCGATAAATGTAATTCCATTAGTGCGGCTGCACATGAGAATTCTACAGTGGCTGCTGTTCACTGAGTGGTCCATGCAGGAACTTCCATGTCACACCAAATCATGTTAACAGAATCTTGCAGGAAAGACCTTCGTTGGTGGCTTCTCTCCAATCAGGTGACTTTAGGTTGACCCTTTGTTCTTAGACAGCCATTAGCCACAGTGACCACGGATGTACGTCCAAGGCACTTGGCAGGATCATGAGGCCACTTGCATGTCAATGTCCTAGAGATGAGAGCGGTGCTTCTAGCGTTGCAGGCATTTCAAGACTCTTCCACTCGGAACAATTGCAATTCAAATGGACAATGTCAGTCGTGTGGTATATAAACAAACAAGGGGGGACCAGATCTTTACCTCCCTTTGCTGGGAGGCCCTGAGTATGGCAGTGGGCTACCTCCTCCCAACGCTTTCCGGTAGCAATGCACATCCCGGGGAAATCCAACATGATAGCAGACAAACACAGTAGGGCAATACTGATGCCTCACTAGTGGTTCCTGAAACAAGATATAGTGGAAGTGATTTTCTGAAAATGGGGCCGGCCTGGCTGGGACCTTTTTGCCATGTCCATGAGCGCTAAATGCAGCAACTATCTTGGCCTAATCCCCCTTCCGGGGGAGTCCCCGAGGGGATGCACTTGTACACAATTGGCCCTCTAGTCTTCTCTACACTTTCCCTCCTTTCCCATAGATACCCAAAGATCTTCAGAAAGCCAGCGCATTGGGAAGGACCTTAATACCTGTTGCCCTATACTGGCTTCGTCAAATCTGTTTCCCCTTCCTGTAGCCTCATCTTCAGAAGGAGCCTTAGATTCTGGACCCAGTTCTGGATCTTTTGACCCACCCGTCGGGAATGCTCCATCCATATCTTCAAACCCTCAAGTTGACAGCATGGCTGCTCCTATTCCAAACATAGCCAGGCTACCTGACCTTTCATCTTCAGTGTAGCATCTCCTGATTTCTTTTCATAAAGCTTCTGCGAGAAGATTATATCTCAGGAAATGGAAATGATTTTCTTCCTGGGCCTTGGAAAATCATAGTGACCCTTTCTCTGCACTTGTATCCTCCACACTGGAATTCTTATCAGTTTTTTCAGAAGGCAGCTGCAGCTACTATTAGAGTTCAATTAGCAGCAGTCTCTAATTTCCATTTTGGAGAAGCTGGACCGAACGTTATGTTCCACATACTTTGCAAAGCTTTCTTGAGAGGTACTAATCTGTCAAAACCACCTCTACCCCTCCATGGAAGCTAAATTTTGTATTGTCCCATATGATCCCCCCCCCCCCCTTTGAGCCTTCATAATCCTGTGACCTAAAGTTCTTAACCCACAAGGATCACTGCAGCTAGGAAGGAAGGTTTCGGAGTTGCAAGTGTCTGTCAAACCTCCATATATGCTATTCTATAATGACAGAGTCTCACTTCGTACAAACATGTCCTTTCTATCAAAAGTATGCTAAGAATCTAACTTAGACCAATCCATAGACTTGACTGTTTTCCCCCCAAATATGAGAATAAGGCAGAGTACATGTTACACCAACTAGCTGTACATAGGCAATTATGTTTTTACTTGCAGAGAGCAAAGGACTTTAGAAAGACTGACTAATTTGTGTTTTTCTCAGACTGCAAAAAAGGTTCTCCAGTTGTATGTATCCTGGACTGTTTGTAAGCTTCTGAGATCTGCTAGTTCTCTCCTCTCCTGCACTTTTACTAACTTATTAGTCTAGCACTTTACCAGACTTCTTGTAGCAATTATTGTAGCAAACAAGTGCTACCAGCACTAAACATTCTAGAAGGAAACCGCTCCAGTACTTATTAATGCCCACCCCTCCAGGCATGTGTAAAGGTCAGTTCCCTCTGCTTTCTCCTATTAACCTGGTGAACTTAGGCATCCTGAAGCAGTGTAGCAACTGCCTCGTACACTCAAAACCCTCTCCCCTCAACTCCCAACACTCAAGACTTGCGAGAGATGCACTTGTATATCCAAATCGGAAGCCACGCGCACTCCAGACAAAACTGGAATAGCTGGTCGAGAGGCAAAGGTCAACACTTGCACCACACCACATGGAACACACACCAGCACTGCCTTCATATAAAAACACAAACCACACACCCACTTTCGCGGGAGGCTGTCAATAAAAATCTACCCAAACAGCATAGACCTACAAGGCAGAAACACACTCTATCACCACAACACTAATCACGAGGCACATAACCCTCTTAAACAGTGTGCCACTCAACCAAAGCCTCTAAGGCAAAACAGCATGCCTAACAAACTAGTCATAGGTGACTTGATAGTGAGAGACACTGTTGTCCCATTCACAAGGTATAATAAGGAGAAAGTAACAGTCAGCTGCCTGTCTGGTGCCAGGATCTGACACACAACGCACGCATTCAGGTCCCTCAACAACAGGTACAAATATGACTCTGTCATTGTACATGTGAGTGTGAATGAACCAAGACATGCATATTCTTTCTGTTTCACTGTTGCAGTCATTACATTTGGCAGGTTACCCCTCAGACGGGCTAATTAACAAAGTCTTGGGTCCTGCGTCTGTTGCTGTCCGTTCTTCCATGACGTTAGGTCATCAAAGGTATAAAGCATGCAGCTGACGCCATTGCATAAGTCTTTCTTGCTGCGCGGTGCCCGAAGCATGAGCAGTTCGTAAGTGCCAGTCGGGCCACTTCTGAAATTTTCGTTGTCGAGTTTCAGATCTGAAGTCTTCAACTAAAAGCTAAGTACCCCGTTGGGGAAACTTTTTCTTGCTCCTTACCGATGTCAGTAAAAGTTAATTGCATTACTTGTGGGAAGCAAGTACCTCATAAGGATTTTCATTTGTACTGTATTCCTTGCCTAGGCCCTGACCACAACGTACCTTGCTGTCGGTTTTGTGCTTTAATCAACGCACTATCAAAAGTCGGTACATTTTTGCTTCTAAATATTTTGGCTCACTCTTTAATTATCCAGAAATGTCGTCTGTTAGCAGTCAGACTACCGGAATACCTAAAAAACGCTAAGAAAAAGTGGGCCGTTGAGGTCCAAAACTGCAGACGATGCTTCTAAGCCAGTCGCCAGTACTCAGTAAGGCGCTTTCGCAGCCCCTAATACCTGCTATTTCTGATTCGCATGCCTCTACTGAGACCCATCCGGTATGCCGCGAGATGCTTCAATTATGGAACCCGCGGATGTCTACCTTGGATGGGTCCGGAGCCGCTGTGCAGGCACCGGCTTCTGAGGATGTTTTCAGGCCTACAGATTTGTATATTAGACCGATGCCATCTTCAAAACTAAGGCCAAAATCTCAACCTATGCCTAAAAAAACGACGCTTAGGCCATATGTGCAGGCCCCTATGCCTAAAAAACAATTATCAAAATGGCTGAAGATTCAGTTACTCTGATCAGGGGTAGCTAACCCCCCCCCCCCCCCCTTCTAAGAGGTCTAGGCAAGACATTGATTATGAAACTTCTGAACAGGATTCTATTTCTTCTGGCTCTTCTCATGAACAAGAATTGTCTATACCTACTTATGAGGACTCCTGATGCAGAAGATTCTATTCCTTCTACTTCTCCCCCTGAGGATTTTTCTTTTGGGGGAAACTTTACATACCTTAAGGGAACATTTTCACTGGGAAAGTCAGGATTTCTCTGAACCTAAAAAGAGACTTGGGGATTTTCTTAGTCTTCCTCAGCATAGGCCTTTGGCTATACCTCCTGTTTCAGACATTGTTGATGATGTTTTCTCAAAGTCTAGTATGGCACCTGATTCTATGCCTCTGGCTCCTTGTAAGCCAGACAGATACTACAGGGTTTCTGACTCCTACAAATTCCTTTTCAAAAATCCTGTTGCAGATCCTGAAACCATTTCTCAGGGTCCCAAGGGGATTAAGGCTTCTGCTGCTAAAAATCCTACCCCTTCTGATAGAGATTCCAGGGTGCTGGATAGATGGGGTAAGAAGGTTTACACTTCTGCAACCTTGGCAATCAGGGCTTTAAACTGTCAATTTCATATGCTAAAATGTCAACAGCATATCATGGGACTGCTTAAACAGAAAATGTTAATTTCTGACTGTGGAAAACAAAGATTTACAGGATTTATTGCGTTCAGCTGAACAAGTTGGAAAACATACTTTGCAGTGTGGTTTTGATTCTTTGGAGGCCTCTTGCAGGGCTGCTGTAACTGGGTCCATGCTAAGAAGGCATGCTTTGCTCAAAGAGCAAAATGTGCCTTGTGTTAAAGCAAAATTGTTAGAAGCTCCTTTACAACAGGACCATCTTTTTGGTAATAAGGCTGAAGAAGTTTTAAAAAAGATGGAAGATAAAGCTAAATCTATGCAAACTGTGAAAGATTTCTTACAAGTGCAACTTCCAAGATTTAGTAGGCACTGGCCTACTAAGAACTGGTCCTTTCCAGACCCTTCGTGAGCCACTCAAGTCAAACCCAGGCATTCCAAAGTCTCCAGGTTTCCGTCACAAGGGACTTTCAGAACAAAACAATGGGGTGCCTCCTCTTCCAAATCTGGAAACAACAAGATACCTCCCTATGGTAAGCAGTCTCAATGACTTCCCTTTACACTTACCAAGCACTTAGCTTTTAGCCGCTCCTTTGGGGGGAAAACTGGTTCTTCATGCAAGAAGCTGGCACCTTATAACCCAGGACAAAGGGGTTTTAAATATAGTATGTTAAGTTGTCTATCTCGCCTTCATTCTTGCTGGATGGGTTCGGAGCCGACCTCGGCTCCGACTCGGCCACTCTAAAAGCTCGAGAGTTGGTTCCACCGGCTCGAGGCTCCCCTTATATCCCACAATGCTAGGCGAGAGTTACCTCAGATCTTGTTTGCCGCTACAGCTTCGAGGTTGGTTGCTTCTACCGGTTCCTGGTGAGTGTTAGCTTTTTCTTCTAAAAGTTACTCTTTTTCCCCTTTTTAACTTAAATTCTTTCTAAAACTAGTGTAGATCATAGAACTTTATCCCCGACCCTATTTTTCCCGTTTCTTTACTAAAAGAACCGTTGGTTCTTCCTTTGGGCCTTTGGCCTTCCCTTCCCTAGGGAGTGTTTGTGTAGTTTACTTTAAGTTTTTTGTACTTAATTTTTAGTATTTCTACTAAAATTATTATTAGTATTTTTTGCTGACAGGGTATAACTTGTGTGTTTGGGTGTGTGTTTGTGTACACCTGTCAGTTAGGAATATGTCAAAAGAAGCAAAGGTCTCCGGATTCAAGAAGTGTGATGCGTGCTGTCAGAAAATGTCTCTGACAGACGCTCACACTTCTTGTGTCTACTGTCTGGGGCCTTTGCACCTGCAGGACTCCTGTGCTGTGTGCCATGGCTTCAGCCCCAGGGTCCTGCAGGAAAGAAAAAACAAGTTGATTCTGAGAGGCTTGTTGAAGCCAGAGGATTCCTTGTCAGTTTCAACAGGGAAGCCCTCTAAGGCATCGAGGTCTTCGGCTCCGGCTTCTGAGCCGAGACCTCAGGTTGTTCAACCTTTGCCTTTATCGGCTCGGCTGGAGCCGATAAGTCTCAGTCCACAGTTTCTGTGGCTTCCTCGGCTCCGGCCGGCGCCGAGGTTATCGAGGTACCCGTGTCGGCTCCGACAAGACCTTCGGAGCCGACAACTAGAAAGAGGTCTAGGTCACCTTCTCTTGGCTCCGTTCATTCGGCTCCAGGATCTCCCCTGCTGTCTGAACGGAGCCAAAGGTCTCATTCCTCTAGGTCATCGAGGCTGTCCGATCATGACCTTCAGAGAGTGGTGAGTCGACTACTTAAGTCCGAGGCACTAGCCCAGATGCTTCAGAGCCCGACTCATCAGTCGGTGCCTGCCCGGTCCATCAACTCTTTCCTCCTTCGACTCTTTTGAGTTCGGGCGGGTCGTGTCGGAACCGAGACTGTGATTACCGGGCCGAGACAATTGTCTTCGGCTCCGTCGTCGGCTCCGTTTTCTTCTTTAGAAGAATCTCGGCGCCGGACTTCCCTCGTCGGCTCCGTGGGGGTGAGTGGGATCGGTCCCTTGTCCGACCCCCCTCTCCCTCTCGGTGCTTCGCGCTGGTGAGTTCGGCTCCGACATCGACCTCGGAGCCATCACTGTCGGTGCCGAGGGGTTCTTAGCTCCTCGGGCGGGGACCACAGGCTCTGCCTGACAGGGGTGCATTCGAGGTCATGCGGAGTGTGTTAGAGCCTGGCTCTACTCCACAGTCGGCTCCGTCAGCCCCTCCCTCTATGCTGCCTCAGGGTAAGTCGACTTACTCCCTCATCCCGGACCGCAGAGAGCCAGCTCCTCAGGAGCCCCTGTGGGATTTCATCCTCTTCGAGGCCTCTCCTGATTTGGCAGAAGAGCCCCTCGGAAGAGGAAGTGCAAGAGGAAGCACATTGACTCACCTGAGTCTATCACGTCGGACACAGATCTGGATGATTCTGAGGGTTCCCCGTTCCCCTTCTGAAGATGTCTCATTTGCAGACATTCTGGAGATCCTGAAACAGAGGGGAAATTGGCCAGCCCTCAACCCTTCGGAGGACGAATCTGTGTATCTTGAGGCGTTTGGCTCTCGTCCTTCCACCTCCTGGGTGTACCCCTTGACCCCCTCATGCAGGTGGTTGCTAAGAAGGCATGGACGGCTCCTGATTCAGTGGACCCCACTCCCAGGAGACCCTCTAAATTCATCACAGCTCCATCAGACAAGCAATTTTTATCAAAAGGAGTTTCTGTGGATGCTATGGTGGTAGCTGCTGCCACAAAGAAGGAACTGGCTGATCCTTCAGTGCCTGTCCATCCACCTAACAAGGAATCTAGGTCCATGGATAGGTGCGGAAGCGGATGTTCTCCTCAGCGACATTTACCATGCGTTCGCTGAATTACCTGTGCCATTTCACTCGTCTTCAAAGGGACTTGATCAAAGAAGTGAGTGAAATGTTAAAGGATCCTACAGCTGCGGGTTTCCAAGATAAAATGAACACGCAGCTGGCTACCCTTAATTCCATATCTAACTCCTCCATGCGCCTCCTCTCTTATGCGGCCGATGGAGCGAGCAGAGCCACAGGGACAGGTGTAGCCTTACGTAGGCACGCCTGGATGCGGCTATGCAATTTTGCGGACCCTTTCAAGACGTCTTTCACGAACTCCCCTTTTGATGGATCATCTCTCTTTGGTCCTCAAGTGAAAGAAACCCTGACTAGGTGCGAGACTGATGGCAAGACCCTTTCTGCCGTCTGAGTCCGTTTTTCGACTCCTTCTAGGCCTTACCCCAAAGGCCAGAAGGGTGGGAAGATGTGGTTCCGTAAACAATCTCAAGGGACTTCGCCTGGCGACAGAGTCGTTTTCCTACCAAAGGCAGAGGTGGGAATAACAATGGTAGACGTCGCCCTAGGGGCAGGGGGGGTCCGCAGAACCAGGGCAATCGGGAAGCTTTTCCTGACAAGCCCTTTCAGCATCCCTGAGGTGTTGCCCGACTGCCCCTCTTCGGAGGCAGTCGGGGGGAGGTTGTCACTGTACCCAGAAGCCTGGCTATCCCTGACTCAAGACAAATGGGTACAGTCCATCATTTCCGAAGGCTATTCTATCCCCTTTCTTCGTTTTCCAAATCAGTCAAAAAAATCCCTTCCAGATGTCCCACCCGCTCAAAGGGATTTAGCAGCTTTGGAAATTTCAAAACTGCTTGCAAAAAGAGCAATTCAGCCAGTGCCAGCAGACCAACAAGGATCCGGAATCTACTCAAGGTTCTTTTTAGTTCCAAAGAAAACAGGGGACTGGAGACCGATTTTGGATCTCAGTGTCTTGAACAAATCAGTCAAGAAAACAAGATTTCGGATGGTCACGCTGCAATCCATTCTTCCCCTTTTGGGCAAAGGAAACTGGATGTGCTCTATAGACCTTCGGGATGCGTACTATCACATAAAATGAACAGGCGCTCCAGAAGATTCCTCCGCTTCAGGCTGGGAACCAGTCATTTTCAGTTCAGGGCCCTGCCCTTTGGTCTCACCACTGCCCCGGTGTTTACCAAATGCATGGCAGTGGTAGCTTCTCACCTGAGGCGACAAGGATTCCAGGTGTTTCCATATTTGGACGACTGGCTTCTCACAGCTCCCACCAAGCATCTCCTTCTGATGGCCAGAGATTATACTTTTCGCGTTTGTCAAAAACTGGGTATTTCAATAAATTGCGAAAAGTCTGTTTTGTCGCCTTGTCGTACTATTACCTACATAGGCGCAAATTTAGATACTATAAACATGTCTGCAAGGCTAACGAACCAAAGGATATCAGACATTCACAAATTGGTGTCACTTCTCAACAACAACAGAGTTAAAGCCAGGTTAGTTCTAAAGGTGTTGGGAATCATGGCAGCAGCCATACCTCTCCTTCCATTGGCCAGATACCACATGCGGATCCTGCAGTGGATGCTTTTTACCCAATGGTCATACCAGGAACTTCCAATGTCTCACACCATTATGATCACGCAAGCGTGCAAAAAGCATCTCATGTGGTGGATGTCTTCCCCCCAGCTCCTGTCGGGAAGATCATTTGTTCCACCTCCTCCGGTTGCTACTCTGACAACGGATGCCTCCCTGATCGGGTGGGGGGGGGCATTATCAGGGCAGGACAGTCCAGGGCACATGGCAACCAAACGAATGCCACTTGCACATAAATGTTCTGGAGATGAGAGCAGTGCTTTTAGCGTTGCAAGCCCTTCAAGACTCTCTTCCCTTGGGAACGATTGCAATCCAGACAGACAATATGTCTGTAGTGTGGTACATCAACAAACAAGGCGGAACCAGGTCATACCCCTGTGTCGAGAAGCACTCAGACTGTGGCAATGGGCGATTTCTTCTCAGCGTTTTCTGATAGCAACGCACATCCCGGAAGTCCAATCACATTGCGGACAAGTTGAGCAGAGCTATACTCATGCCTCACGAGTGGTCTCTGAAAGACTCTGTAGTGAGAGAAATCTTTCTCAAGTGGGGTCAGCCTTGCTGCGATCTTTTGCTACTCCCCAAAACAGCAAGTGCAGAGAATATTTCACTCTATTCCTTTACCAGGCCAACCCAGCAGGGACGCTCTAGTCCAAGTTTGGCCCGGGACTTCTGTATGCATTTCCTCCTTTCCCACTGATCTCTCAAGTAATACAGAAAGCTATCGCTCAGAAGGCCTCATTGATCCTCATTGCTCCTTACTGGCCTCGACAAGTGTGGTTCCCCTTTCTACATCGATTTCTTTTGGAGCGACCGTGGAATCTGGACCTAGTTCCAGATCTTTTGATCCACCAGTCGGGTCAGTTTCATCGCTCCCTCCCTCTCTGAACCTCACTGCTTGGTTCCTCCAGTTCCAACCGTAGCCAGGCTTCCTCAATTATCTCACTCTGTTAGAGATATATTGATAGCTTCCCATAAATCTTCCACTCGAAAGATTTATTTGAGTAAGTGGAAACGCTTCTCATATTGGGCACAAGGAAAGGACATAGATCCTTTCACTGCTTCCATCCAACTAGTCCTTGATTTTCTAGCTGAACTCTTCCATGCAGGTTCATCTCCATCTACTCTTAAGGTTCAATTGGCAGCTATTTCTAATTTCCATGTGGGCATTTCTGAATCTGCCCTAATGTCCCACAAACTTTGCAAAGCCTTTTTGAAAGGAGTTTTTCTTCTCAGACCTCCTATAAGAAATCCTCCTTCTCCTTGGGACCTAAATTTAGTTCTTGCTTCTTTGATTCTTTCCCCTTTCGAACCTGCAGCTTCATGTTCCTTGAAATTATTATCATGGAAAACTCTTTCTGGTGGCTATCACATCAGCTAGAAGAATTTCAGAACTTCAAGCACTCAGTTGTCGTTCTCCTTATCTTGTGTTCCATAAGGACAGAGTCTCCTTACGAACTAACCCGTCCTTTTTGCCTAAGGTGGTTTCAACATCAAATATAAATCAAACCATTGACCTTCCTGTCTTTTTCCCAGAGTATTCAAATAGGTCTGAACAAAAATTACACTACCTGGATGTTCATCGTCAATTAAGGTACTACTTGGATAGAACGAAACAATTCAGAAAATCTGATCAACTGTTTGTCTCCTATGCGGAAAGCAGAAAGGGACTTTCAGTTTCAAAGGTATCATTATCCAGATGGCTTACATCTTTGATTTCCCTGGTATATGAAATTAGACAACAGAAATTGCCTAATAAACCTAAAGCCCATTCCACCAGAGCTTTGGCTACTTCTTTAGCCTTCCAAGACAGACTGCCTATTGACACCATTTGTGCAGCGGCTACTTGGGCTACTCCTCACACTTTTATTTCTCATTGTAAGTTGGATTTAGCTTCTAGGCATAGAGCTAATTTTGGTTCCACTGTTCTCAGGAGTCTGTTCCGTTAGGCCACCCGGGACAAGGTGCTAGGGACGCGGTCCCATCCAGCAAGAATGAAGGCGAGAGAGACAACTTAACATATAGAAGTTATGTTCTTACCATAACGTTCCATGTTAGTTGTCTTCTTCTCGCCTTCTTCTTCCCCACCCTCCTTCCCCCTGGCCTGGACAGACCTAGAGGAGTTGTGATCGTGACCTCTCTTTCTACCACCTCTTTCTTAGTCAAATGCTATTATGCATATTTCTTGGTTCAGGATGTAGGTCACCCTTTTTCTTCCTGTTAGAGGTGGATTCTGTTTTTACAGTTATACTGTTACTGTTATAAGCTGGGGTTAGCTTACAAACGAGATCTGAGGTAACTCTCGCCTAGCATTGTGGGATATAAGGGGAGCCTCGAGCCGGTGGAACCAACTCTCGAGCTTTTAGAGTGGCAGTCGGGCCGAGGTCGGCTCCGAACCCATCCAGCAAGAAGAAGGCGAGAAGAAGACAACTAACATGGAACGTTATGGTAAGAACATAACTTCTATATCTCAGGGATACAGATTTCTTTTCCACACATTGCCAATTCCAAATGGATGGCCAGACCTGCCTCCAAATCAGTGGGCAGAGGCCCAGAAACAAGTAATTTCCCTCATGAGCATGGGGGCTATTCAACCAGTACCAGAAGAGGAAAAGGGACAAGGTTTCTATTCAAGACTTTTCCTGGTACCCAGAAAAGACAAGTCATGGCGTCCAGTTCTGGACTTATCTACTCTAAACACCTTTCTGGACATTCCAAAATTCAAGATGCTGAGACTTCACCAGTTACTTCCTATGCTAGGCAAAGATGCCTGGTTGGCAACTCTAGATTTGAGAGGCTTACGTACATATTCCAATCAGGGAATCTTGCAGAAGATACCTCAGCTTCAAAGCAGGCTACTTGCATTACCAGTTCTCTGCACTGCCCTTTGGCTCATCTACTGCGTCCAAGTTCTTTACAAAGTGCCTGGTTCCAGTAATTGCATTTTGCAGACAAAGAAATATTCAAATATATCCATAACTGGACGATTGTCTAATTCAGGCAGAAAACGAGGACAGTCTTCTAAACCATCTGGTGTTTGTAAAAATGGTTCCAACTTGTCTAGGGTACACTATAAACGAAAAGAAATCGCAACTGGTACCCTCTCAAAAAATTACATTCCTGGGTGCAAGCTTGACTACAACTGCCCAGATGGCTTTCCTTACGCCAGAGAAGCAAATTCATTTGGTGACTTACTTCAAACAGTTGGCCACAAAAACCCTGCTTTCTGCAAGGCAAATACTGCAATCCTTGGGGTTCATGGCCTTCTGCATTCTTCTAATTCCATATGCAAGACTGCATATGAGGAAACTTCAGTGGTACTTAGGTCTATGGAGTCAGCATTGCCACAGCCTGGAAACAATGATTCCCATCATACCTTGCCTGCAACTAGAGGTCCTATGGTGGGCAGAGGCCTGCCACCAAAACAAGGGACTGCCATTCACACCACCCCCTGCCAACCAAACGCTAACTCCAGACGCATCAGACTATGCTTGGGGGGCACATCTGGCAGGGAAGTGCATTCAGGGCAGATGGAGCCCATATCAAATGCACCTTCATATCAATCAAAAAGAAATGCTAGCTGTGCAGAATGCACTGACAGCCTTCAAGGACTACTTCATCCAGGACACTTAATGATAAACCGACAACACCACGATTATGTGGTACATAAGCAGGGGGGCGCACACTCCTACCCCCTTTGCAGACTAGCCATGGCATTGTGGAACACGGCCTTGTCCTATCAAGTACAACCACAAGCTCAATTCCTGCCAGGAAAGCTGAATACTCTGGCAGACTAACCAGAAGTCTCATGGATCCACACGAATGGAAACTGGAACCACGGATTTTCAACATGTTAACACACAAATGGGGGAGCCTAGACATCGGTCTTTTTGCCTCCCCCCAGAACTATCAGTTGGACAAATATTGCACAAGAATTAATCACAAAAAAGCCTGGAAAGTGGATGCTCTATCCTTCAGCTGGAAAAACCTATCAGTCTACGCCTTTCCCCCTCTGCCTCTGCTCTCCAAAGTTCTACTAAAAGTCAAACAGGACAAACCAAAAATGATTTTGATTGCTCCAGACTGGCCTCGCCAACACTGGTATCCACTCCTGCGCAATGTCACACCTTCCATCGTGGCACCTGCCTCAGACACCTTATTGTCTCAGCTGAACAACCAAATTCTGCACACTCAACTGCAAACCTTGAATCTTGCAGCGTGGCAAGTCACCTAAATTCACCCTTGGCATCCCTCAGTAAACCTGCGATGGATGTCATTGTGGAGACGAGAAGACCTAGTACTAGAAAATCTTATGCTGACAAATGGAAAAGATTCTGTTCCTGGAATCAGTCTCAAGGGATAAATGCACCAGACAGAAGTAGTTACTACTAATTTTATTATTTTTGTAACTCTGACTCCTGGGGGCAGAGGAGTTTGTTTTGTTCTAAAGATGCAAATCCACTGTTTCTGAGATTACAGTGCCCATAGCTGGGCTGTCATAAGACTTCCATTCACTTAGAATGGCAAAATAGGAAAGAGTAGCTAAGTTTGACAGGCCTCAGTAAAAATATCATTTACTGTTACAGTGCCTTTTACAAATGTGTTTCCTTACGTTGTCTTACACATTCTGTGAAAAAATCTTCCCAAACTGCCAGCTCATTGCTGAAATAAGAGTTTATTTAGACATTCAACTTTGATCCGTTTCAGTGCATTTTCAGGTTACTCCTCCCATATTCCCACCCTCTGCCAGAAGAGTTTCACATTTCCTGCCCTGCAAGGTTCAGCTAATTTGAATGACAATAGACACCAGAGTTGCTTGGAGTCAGCTAGGTGTGCCTCTGAAACTGTTCCCTCATCTCTCTCCTTACTGCTCTCATCCTATAATAGCACTTTCACAGTAAGTCATGCTAGAATATGCTTTTTGCAATCCTTAATGTAAAGGTTTTTAAGTATTCCTCTGAACATGCCCGTAACATACACAGTAAACAATTAATCTGGGCCATTGACATTTAGCTATGACTAAATTCATACTCTAACCAAAATGAAAACTCATATTTGCTTTACACAGAATTGCAGTCCTCTGCATTTTTATCCATTAGGCATGCCACTGATGTGTCCTGTTTGCAGTTACTACTACTGTTGTGTGCACATGTTCATTGCTGGTATGATGTTTTTGAAACAACTTGGTATATTCTTTACTTCATGCTATACACCGTCTACTCTCACTGTTCCATACAGTGTGCATACTGTTCTTACTTTCTCTCAAAATTGTTTTCTTTTGCAGGTTGCCACAACATGCTTTTCTACTCATCAATATACAGAAATTAACACTTCTCCAGGAAGCTATATAGACCAGACTACCTCTAACAGTATGGTTTACACAACCGTCATTTTTTCTGTAATTGTGACTTATATGAATTTAGTTCTTACAGCAGGGATCAAGCATGAGAGGCCCTTTATCCCAGGAACATCAACAGAGCAAATGAGATGTTAAGTGTAAACACCAACTAATATCTATAACAGGGCTGGGTAAATTTGGCTTCATTAAAAAAGTGTGCAAAGGGCAAACTTTGGGTTTTAAATAGCTGAGCTGAAACAAAATACAGGCAAGCCAGCAAATGTACAAACAGCGCATGGCAACAACATTATATAAATACAAAGATTATAAGAGACTCTCTTAAAGTTTGATAAGACACCTTTCAGCTATCTTACCATCTACAAGTGCATAACTTGTGAAGCCTTATGAATAACAATGTCTCTGGCTTTCAGTACAGGAAGGGGCAAGCTGAGCTAACCGGTATCATGCTGAGGAGATGAATTCATTATGCAGACATCAAGACTCCTCAGTGAGCAATTTCAATTGACTGTTCAGCAGCATAAGATGGAGGAGGTGTGATGCATATGTGTGGGAACCCTAAGTCACAGACAACAGCTTGGCATATTCACAGGAATCTTAACAATAGCATCAGATGAGGTATGAGCAGAGTCATTGAGGAAAGTTTTTTAAACCAAAAGAAGAAATCAATGTCAGTAATTACTTAGTTCTTCTGTCACCAAACAGTTACATTTAAGAATACACAGCTCACCAGAAATTAGCTACAATCAAATTGACAGCCATATTTCTGCAATTACTATTCACTATACCATCTGACTTTACATTACAGGTTTCTTTACAGGAATTCCAGACTGTATGAAAATCACATAAAGTAAGGCACGTCAACAAACGGATGTCAGGCATTATATTTGACACCGACTGTTGTTCAGACCACACTGCGGCACGTTCACACAACTATGAAATATAGTAAAGTGCAGTCATCAGACCACATAGCAGTATCACTGTAGCTTCCAGGTACAGTTTATAGCACAATGTCAAATTTCAGGTATGCACACTTTGAGAAGTTATTCTTCCCGACAATGACTACATAGACATGCAAGCCTTATCCAGAACATGTTAGATGAATTGAGGCCACTGTTGTGTATTTGTGCATACTGACCACCTGTAATGCATTACTAAAATTGTATGAAACAGCAGTGGAAACCCCTTTCTTCTGCACTGTCACTGTAGGTCCATCAAATCATGTGTAACAACCTGCCATCAGTGTTTCTAATCACTGATGACAACTGGGCAAGAACAGTTAGGGAGAAAAGATGTGACCCTTGGTTATGTGTATAGTTCTCACTGACTGCATATTTAGAACATCATCTACTCTGTTTATATTTTCAAGAAATTTCTTCCTTTTAGGACATCACCATGCTCCCTTTTTTTGGTGCAAACAAAGATAGGTGTTAAATTTTAATTTTACTGCTTACTCCTGTTAACGTTTATCCACTACCAAAAACAAAGATTATGGTAAGGTTTGAATGCACTCCATAAAGCGTGCATGTGCCCTCTATTGGCTGTGTGACTACCACAAAACTCAGCAGCCTTACTTCAGTAAGCTAATGGCCGGCTGGTCTGTAGTTCCCCATTCTGGGTTATCTTTGGCAGCTGTGTTGAGCTACAATTGGATGCATAACCAGTGAACCTGAAAATAATGACCTGTCAATTGCTACTCAGTGTAGGTTCACTGACAGAACGCAGTTTGGAATGGATGACATGATGCTATGTAGGAGGATGGACATCCACTGTTTGCAGGGGACAGGATGGAAGGGCAGTGCAGTCAAGGCACTTGGCTTGGGATCCACAGTCGTCTTCTGTGTAGAACAGGCTAGAAATGCTCTGTGAATTGTGGTAAGAGAAAAGGTTCAGAGGGCAGTGAGGGATACTGTTTGACTAAGTGACACTCATGTCAGTCACATTCCAGTGTAATGATAGTGCGGTACTCATCTCGTCCTATACCCCACTGCCGAGTTGTGAAAGTGAGCCAAAGAGTGCAGCCAGACATCAGTTTGCAGTACCTACTACATAAAACTGGACATCATGAATCTGTTTAGGTAATGGGTCACTTGAATGCACATTTCATGACAGACAGAAAAGGAAATCATGACTGCCTGGCTCCTCATGGGTGGGGCAACAGGAATAATGGAGTGGCCATTCTAGACTTCTGTTTTACAAATGGCTTGATAGTAGCCACAACATGCTTCATTAAGAAGGGCAGTGACAAGTTCACATACATGAGTGGCCTATACCAATTCAGGTTAAGTTCCCCTAGTGAGGAAAGGGTACAGGGATATGAACATAGATTGTATAGTGTTCCTCAGTGAAACAGATGGCCCACAGCATAAACCACTGGTTTCCACAATCAGCTGCAAGCAGTGGGCAAAGAGGGGTGCGAAGGTCAACAGAGACCATGGTGAAGACCAGGAAGTTGACTGGACATAAATTGTCAGTTCAGTTATTCAGTCATTCCTCTTCCTAAGAAATGGTGGAAATAGGTCTACATGAAGAATGGCAGCACCTTAAAACAGCATGTGTCATGACTACTGAACAGAGCTGTGGCTTGTCCATGTACGTCTATAAGGTACATAAGGAAAGCATGTGGTGTAATGCAGCAGTCCAGGATCTCCATGAATGAAATAGAGTACAAAAAGAGTGGGACATTGGAATAACCACCCAGGCTAGGAAGGAATGGAGTTTGACTAACAAGGAAGGTAAAAGAGCAGTTGCATTAGCACAGAAAAGGGCATTGGAGACACTCTGCCAGCTACTGCAGAGAGACTCTGTAGTTGTCACAAAGACACTTAAGCAGATTGCAAGGCCACTACACCCAGATAAAGAAAACTGACAGACACACCTTATAAGGGATAGCAAAACAACATGCTCATCATTCCGCAGGACATCAAAGGCAGACTGAGGGAGTACTTACAGCAGCTTAACAATCACATTATAACCCCACAGATGCTGTATTTACCCAGAAACAGGCTACGGTAGAGACAAATAGGATACCACCCTGGAAGAAGTAAGACTTTCACTAAGGGAAATCAAGTCAGGAAAAGCAGCAGGCTCAGTGGAGGTCATAGTGGATATCTTACAGACGCTGGCTGAGGTAGGGGGGAATTGACTCCTGAAGCTACTTGTAGCAGCATGGCACGAAAGTCATACCCTAGGTGAGTGTCAAAGAATCATACTTGTGCCAGTTAAGAACAAATGAGACATCCACAACTGTGATCCATACAGAGGCATCATACTGCTGTCACCTTACATGAAAGTTGTGGAGAGGGGGATTCATAAATGGATATGCAGGATAGTACAATGTAATAAGGGCGATGAGCAGTTCATATTCAAATCAGGATGCAGCCCAACTGACCTGATGTTTGCAGTGAGAGAGTTACTAAGAAGCTAGAGATGAGGAAAGAGTCCTAAGTCTCATTCCTATGCTTTTGTAATGCAGATAAGATGCCAAGAACGCTGCCTTGGGCAGAACTGTGGTGGTTCTAAGTCCTAGAATCATTCTTAGAATTAGTGCTAAGTAGAAGGACCAATGACTCAAGTACAAACAGTTTCCGTCTCACATCCAGGGCAATCTATGCACCCATAAGTGGATCTTGTTTTCTGTGTAATTCCGTGCAAGTTATAGAACATCCCAAATCGCCAGTCACGAATACCAAGTAGTAATTTTTCTAGTGGGCAAGACACCATGCCCTTTTCTGGACAATGAGGTGATGCAGATGTAAGTAGTGCATTTCCCTTGTTACAAACCATATTACCCACATCTTATCTTGCTCAAGTTTTGTAATTTTCCATAACTATAGGCTTGAGGCGACTGGCATCTATTTCAGGGCAAACCCTTGATGTAATTTTAAAAATATCATTTCTTATTGACACTGCGCAAACATTATTTGGACTAACAATGTATTTACCTCTCTCACGTGTCTCAGTAGCTGACATCGGATGATTTTCTCATGAGAATTTGTTTTTCGTGTATACCATGGCAGCACCAGCCACTGAATGACAACTAACATTTTTGTGAGCCATTAGTTGGACAGCAATATTGGGCATATGTAGAAGTGCAAAACAATTTGTCTCAATCCTGAAATGTGCAGTACTCCCCTCTAGTAAATCTCATCACATAAAAGGAATTTTTTTCTTTTTTTTTTTTTTTTTTTTAACAACTGATCAACTCCTGTCTTCCTGAAGTCAAGGACCAATGAGTCTAAACCTAAGTAAATTACACCTAAAAAGTGTGTGCACGTGTGTCTGTAAATTAATACACAAGTGTGATGTATTACATCTATTAATTCATATGAACATTTTTTAAAGGAAAAATACTTTCTAATAAGTAAAGCATGTGTACATGTTGGCTTTTCACTCAGTGTATCATTTTGTGGCTGTATATATGATTAATAAAAATGGGAAAAAATATGTTGTAATCCTCTGAGTATTTTTTGGTTTTACACTGCTATTGAAATGCTTTTTTCAGGACTGGCATCTCTTCGACTAACTGTACAAAATTATTTTAGAACTGCATACAGATGCCTTCTTTGATAGCCTGACACTGATTACTTGAACAATAACATTTCACTGATAATATATTATAGTGCATATTCAGATTTTGGAGCTTCCCCTGGGTCACATCTGCACATGGCCTGGTCAGTTGCACCACGCCAACACACACATATATAAAGAGATACTTATGCACACCTGCATATGTATATGCACAAACACACACACACATATATATATATATATATATATATATATATATATATATAATATATAAATATATATGTATGTGTGTATGTATATATATATATATATATGTGTATATATATATGTGTATATATATATACATACATACATACACGTACACAGACACACACAGACATATTATACATGTATATCTCAGTGCCATTTTGCACAGGAACTTCACACTTAGTAGGATTATACCCACACATTAACTCATACGTACCACTGGGAAGGGTCATGGCTTCATCAAAAGAGAGAGGGTGCAAAATGCAAAGTTTTGGTTTTAAACAAATGAGCTGTAACTTCAAAGTACAGTCAAACCAGCAAATGTACAAAGCGCCCATGGCAACAAAACTGCAGAAAGACAGAACATCATAAGACACTCTCTAATGTTAAAGACAGATAAATTATGCAGATAACACACTCCTTTCATGTGTCTTAGTATCTACAAGTGGCTAACTTATGAAGCTAGATGACTAACAAAGACTGTGTCTCTTAGAAGAGGAATAGGCAAGCTGAGCTAACAGGTATCATGCTGAGGAAATTAATTCACTATGTAGATATCATGACTCCTCACTGTAACTTCAATTGACTGTTCAGCAACACAAGATGAAGGAGGTGTTATGCATATTCATGGGAACTGCAAGTCAGACAACTTAGCATATTCACAGGAGTCCAAACAATAGCATCAGAAGATGCATTTGAAGTATCACTGAGGAAACCAGTTTTTAAACCAAAATATACATTGATATTCAAGTAATGCTTGATTCACAATACAGTTATGACTCCAGAAAGTAGCTCCAAGAAAATGTACGTCCCTGTATGTGCAGTCTCCCTTCGACTGGCCTAGGAAACAACCATGTTTTCCACATGGATGTGTGAGTCCATATCAGTATCGTGTTAGATGAGGACGTTTTGATGCTAACATAACGAAATTAACAGACATCACAATTGAGATCAGTACCATCTTGTACCATCAGACTATCAGTTTTCTTAAAATGTGTACCATACCAACCAACTCAAATGTGGAAGAAGGGGTAAGAGATTGTGTTATGAGAGGGTCTTTAACTGTGTCAAGTGGTTTAAGACAAAAGGTCCAGAACTGATTTCCAGGCAGTTAGTATTTTTTGGCTACAGAAACATTCAGGAGTTAAAACCTCTTCTCCACTGGGTTAAAGGAACTATTCGTATACCCCCCCCCCCCCCCCCCCCCCAATGAAGCATGTGTTGCAGGACAGGAGGGAAGACAGGGGTTAGGTCTCTGGACATCTGGACATGAAATAATGAACGTCCTGTGCAAGACTGATCTATTCCCACTGAGTCAGTCTCTGAAGCAATTTGTGTGCAACAACTTGTTGCCAAAGAGACAGAAATGCATAATCTGACTTTAAGGAAGTGCAACAGAATGCCAGCGAGGAAAGTGGCAGAAAGCCCTTTACATGCTCATTCTGAATTTGTTGCCTCCATCCCCTGCAATGGTTAAATTAGTCCATATAGCCCAATGTGCTTACATTCATGATAGCAGAACTTTGGATAACACTATAATACATTTGTATCAATGCAAGATGCCATCAAAACTTGGACACCATGTCATGATTTAGAAAAGAAAGGCATTTGACTTTTGAAAGTAAATTGATATTTCTTGTTCCAGATTTTGGTCTATTCAGGATTCCCCAAAAATGTATAGCACTTCTAAAGGATTTGCACTTAAATTAACGAGAGAGAATTCCGATTGGTGCTGGTGATTAAATATTTGGCAGTTAGTGCAGAGGATTACAGCTCTGGGCTGTTAATGAGCTGCTTCCTGTAATCAGTGGTAGAGGGTTTGAGTCATTCGACCTGCGTTTGCTTACTCTGTGACTCTGATCAAATCACGTGACCAATCAACACTTCCAGATAGCTCCTGAAAAGGGGCACTTGTGTGCACTGGGCTTACCTGGTTAGCAAGTGTATAAAATAAAAAAAAATGGTGCTAGTTATTCCAAACCATTTACTTTTCCAGGGCACGCTTCAGGGCTAGTCACTGCTGCCTCTGCAAACTGCTGTGTATTTACAGCATCTAGCCCAGTTTCTTGGAGTCTTACGGTTACATGGGTATTAGATTTGTGGGCTTAAAAGAAGCAGGTGCTTGGAACTGAAATTTTCCTTAAAAACTACACCTGAAATTACCGCAGAACTTAGTTGCACAAAGAGCAAATAGTTTAGATGTTAAGGAGCACTGCCTCATGATTTTAGTCGTACATAACCTTGTAGAAGTCTATTCTCCAGCATGTTGTAAAACCATCTTTAACATCCCCTTGTAGATGATGCAACATGGACCTGTAAAAGCATGGACATATACTTTCCTATTATCTTTGTAACCAGTTTGGTGGATATGTGCATTCTAAGGCAATGTAGCAGCTGTCTCATGATTACTGATTGCCAACTAATTTTTAAACATACTTGATATATTGTATGACAGACATGAACACAATGTTAGTGGAGACGAGGCTCTCACATCTAAGCACTTATAATTCTAATCAGGTTATCAGTAATCCACACCGTATACCCACCACTCACTGTATGGCCCAGACACTTACCACATATGATGTGGCTCTTAAATGCAACCTTCCTAAACCCCAAAGGCCTCCCAGACATTTCACTTAGCAAAAATATCCTCAGCAACCCCAAAATCACTCTACCAAAACAACACTCACCACGATACATGTATCCATATTTAACAAGTTCTAATCCCATAAGGCAAGACACCGCACAACCCATTATTTTGGTTATAGGATATTCCATTGAGACACACAGATGCGTCACTCACCAGGCTGAGAAAAGATAGTCAATCAACTGTCAATCGGGACAGGATCCACCAGGTCAACCATGCACTCAGGTTGAGTCACAGGTACCTTTATGATTCAGTCATAGTCCATGTGAGTGTAAACAACCAGAGATGTGCCTCCCTGGACTATATGAAGAGACATGATGGAAAACTCGGACTGTATGTCTCAGGCAGCTATGCGCCCACCATTGAGCAACATTCTACCTTCTCTAAGGATGATGCCACAATATGAACAAAAGATGAGTGATGTTAATAATTTACTTAGGTTTTGGTGTCACTCACAGGGGGTACAATATTTGTCCGCATGGAAGGATATGGAGGCTATGGTGAACAGACCACAGTGCTTTGCTAGGAATGGTCTGGACCTGTCCTCTTTAGGTTTTTGAATATTGCCTAAAACACCGTTTTTCCCAATAGTACCTTTTTATGCAGTCCCAGCCTAACAAACCTTTTGATGTAGCAAAACCATCCCAACAATCTAAGTGTTACTGCTCAATGCAGGATTCCAAACAGGAAACTACTCCCCTGCAAGCTCTCCTCAGCCTGGAAAATGTAGACATTTGTTCAGTTACTGAGACATGGTTTAAAGCTGCAACAGCACCCTGGCAATGCAGAGCTATAATGCCTTCCACACATTTAGACCAGCTACCTCACTGGAAGGGACAAAAAATGGAGGTGTCTTAATTTACATCAAAAAGGAACACACCTCAAGGCTAGGCAAGAGTATGACAAACTTGAGATTCTCCATGTCCAACTTACCATAGGCAAAGTGTCATACCGTGCATTAACAGGCTATAGACCCCACCTTATGACCCAGGAAATCCATGATATGTATTTATTTCTACGGAGAGACTCCCAATTCAACTGTATAACATATTCATGGGTTACTTTAACTCCACTATAAAACAGGAATCATACAGTGACCCCAAACATGCAGGCCCAGCATGTCCATCAGCCTAACCTCATATGCAAAACCATGGAAAGACTTATCAAAGTGATAGAGTAACATAGGAAACCTTCAGATACTGTATTTAATCTAGTTTGGTTTCGTCAAAGGCAAGTTATGCCCACTCAACCTGGTGGAGCAGGAGGGACAGGTCCAGACCATTCCTACCCCCCCCCCCCCCTTTGTCATCAACTTGGTAGACAGCTGGCCTCACAGGAAGGACCCAGGATGTTAGGATAAGGGTTCTACTCCAGAAAGAGATCAGTCACTCACCAAGTCCCTCAGGGCTCTATACTGGGTCTGCTTCTGTTTGGCATCTACTTTTCTGAAGTCAAGGCCAACATCAAGGATATCTGGGTAACCAAGTTTGCAGGTAATTGTAAAGCAAGTGCAGTCATAGAATCCCTTAAGACACAAATACCTTCCAGGAAGGCCTGACATAGACAAATAACTGATGCCAGAGCTGCTCTTTAAAATTCATTACCAAGAAATGTATAACAGTATCCATCAGGATGTTGGTTACCCCTGGAAACTACCACACGTATACTACATCACTAAGAGTGGACCCAGTTGTCAGTGATTTGAGAACACATGTAGGCATTAACCTCACCTTTGACCACTATGTGCCTATGGTAGTAAGGAAATAATTCTATGTTGTACAACTTATAAGCAAAGGTATGGCATCTAGGTCCAAGGATGTCATTGTTCCTCATTATTCTGCCCTCATCATGCCAATCATTGATTAAAATGTGTAATATCGAAATGAAAACCTTAGTGCAAGCTTGCTACTAGTCTGAGCCACATGAGCTATTTACAGCCATCAAAAATTGTGGAGCTTATATGCATGCTTTTGCTAGCTGTACTAAAGTGTAACGTGCAACTCATGTAAAAAAAAAAAAAAAAAAAAAATTTGTTTGTGTGCATTGCTATACTATTATTCAACTGTTTTGTAAAACTGACTGCTGTGACATTTTTTTGATTGCAAAGTTGTGAATTTTATATAATTTTGTTCTATGTCTTGGAGCTTTTCTCAGGTCTCCACTGAAAACGGGCCAGAAGCCCAGTTGGACTAACTCTGTTAACAAATGTCACTAAATAAAGAAATAAAATAATGTAGCTGCAACGATTCAGTGCTTGTGAAATAACTGTGGGATGAACCTCTATCTCCAGTTTGCGTTGGGAGAATGTCAGACGTGACCTCCCCATCAGACAGCTTTGTATTTACGTTCTAAGTTAAGACAGTCATGCTCCAGCAGCCCAACCCGGCATTTATAAGAAACCACTTTTAAGTTCTACACACTGAAATAGTAAAAGTACACTCACTCCTCAATAAAACACTAATTAAAGTCTTGTAAAACAGCTTCTGAAATGAGCATCACTGCCTCAACAAGCAGTGCTAAGAACTGGTTTGCTCCATTTTCAGTTTCCCCAATATTTCAGACACTTGACATCTTCCATAAATCGCGTCACATAATGTGAGGGTGTTTTAAACAGCTTACAAAATCAGGCAAAGGTAGACCGATCACCAAACATTGCAGCTATCCCACTTGACCAATGTTGCTCAGTTCTATAGCCATTATCCCTTCAGAATGTATAAAGATTCTCCTTTACCGACGCTGCAGTCCTTTTTTGCATCTCATTCTCTTGCCCCAGTATTATAGGCTTTGTCTGGATTTCTTGACTCAACAGGTCAAGAGATGGAGGTACAGCACCATTTATTGAAAGATTTTTATCAATCTTGCCGCTTAGTATATACTTGCAAGAAATCTCTCTCTTTATGATATTGCCATGTTTCCTTGATTTCAGTGGAAATAAAAGAACCTGATAAATAGGAATTTTATTGCTTGTTCCTATTACTTTTCATCCACTACCAATAACCGAGGATGGTAAGGTTTGAATGCACTACACAATGCGTGTATGTGCCCCTGTCTGCCCCATATTGGCTGTGTGCCTGCCATTAAGCTCAGCAGCCATAGGTCAGTAAGCTGCTGGCCAGTTGGTGTCCAGTTGCTCAGCTGTGGTTCTACCTTCGATAGCTATTTCAACGGAAGCTGGCTTTATAACCAATGAACCTTCCAAACATGAACTGAGAATTGCTCCTCCATGTAGGTTAACTGACAGGATGCAGCTTGGAAGAGGCTATAATCACTGATATCAAAGTCAACCACAACAAAACAGATGCCCTACAGTGTAAACCACTGGTTGCCACAATCATTGCATTATAGGAGATTACTAGGCTATTGATACAGAGGTCATTTTAATTGTAGCCATTTCAACCTAATGTAATAACGTACAGATTAGGTTGTAGTCAATGCCCAAAACTGCATTTAGTGATGACTGCAAATAGTAGTGAGAAAGGACTCTAAGGTCAACAGACACCAGGCTGAAAACATGGAAGGGGACTGGAGAGAAAGAACAGTCCAAGGAAGTACTGAGGCTTCCAGCACCCCAAAAAGAGGAGGAAATCACTGAAGTTGAAGAAAAATGGCATAATCTCAAAGCAGCGTATGTGAGGACTACTGAACAGATATGTGGCCAAGCCATGTCTGTTAATAAGGTGCGTAAGGAAAATGGGTGGTGGAATGCAGTTGTCCAAGGAGTCAGTTAAGGAAAGACGAAGTGCAGGAAAAAGTGGGAGCTAGAAAAGATCAACCAGCCTAGGAGGGAATACTGACAGTCTAAAAAAGAAGCTAGGAAAGGAGTTGCAATAGCAATGAAAACAGCAGTCTAAGCACTATAGCAGCTTCTGCTAAGAGACTCTGTCAGTGGTGCAAGGTAACTGCGTCAGGTTGCAAGGTCAAGACTGAGATAAAGAAGACAGTCTGACACCCTTCATAGGGGATGTGATGAATAACATGCTCACCAGTCTGCAGGACATCACAGGCAGATGGAAGAAGTAGTTCAAGCTACTTAGGAATGACGAGAACTCCGCAGATGCTGTACTGCCCCAGAAACAGTCTATCATAACAGATAAACATACCACCACCCTGGAAGATATAAGAATATCTGCAAAGAAAATGAAGTCCGGAAAAGCAGCTGGCTCAGATTAAGTCACAGCAGATATGTTGAAGATGATGGGTGACTTGGCGGGGAAATGGCTCTAGAGGAGACAGTTTCATTACTGTGACCTAGGGCAAATGGGAATTTGGGCTAGTCTTTACAATGGTCTCCTGAACTGCATGCGTAGTAACTACCTATGAAAATATAAATA
Organism: Protopterus annectens; assembly: GCF_019279795.1. Taxonomy (NCBI): domain Eukaryota; kingdom Metazoa; phylum Chordata; order Ceratodontiformes; family Protopteridae; genus Protopterus; species Protopterus annectens. The sequence continues at coordinate 619,325,443 of NC_056733.1, forward strand.
GCCCTTTCTCCCACTTGGGGTAAAATAACCAAAAATGTTTGGTATTATGCAAAGCAACCTTCCTGAAAAACTTCAGCTTCATGAAAGAGAAAGACAGACTTAGTACCAGAAACCTAGATAAAATGCAAAGCTGTGAAGTAGAAGACCATGAGTAAATTCTGATTTAATAACTACTGTGGCAAATAAATACTATTAAACATGAGCCATATCCTACTAGAATGCTCAAGGAGAGGTGATTTAACACTCTAAAGGGGTTAGCAGTGATATGCAGATAGTCTGACACTGGTATTATTATTTATTTATTTTGCATTTGTTTACCTGGAAAGTCCTACTGGACACTACTTTTTTCAGTGGAGGCCCTGGGAGAAAAGCTCCAGCTATAAGAACTACAAACATTTTAAAAGTTACTACAATACAAGGGAATTCCAGTAGCGGGCCTACATAGACCACTTCATGTTGAATAAGTTTATTTCTTTGTAATTTGCCTGCAAAAATTAAATGTTCATAATTGCAAGTTAACACTCCCTGTGTTGACTTGAAAAGACTCTGAGGCACTAACAATATACCATAAACAGTTTTTACAATGCTATAGGTTAACATTTTACAACAAAAGTAGCCATCTATGAATAATAATATTTTAGCCAAAGGGCACATAAGTGGCTCAGGAACAACAAATATGTTTGATATTCTGTCCCCAGGATCAAACAGTGGTCAGTATGTCAGACTTATAAAACTCATTTTTGAAAAATGAATAATTACAATGGGCAAGCGGTATATAATCTCAACTGCACTTGCGGCATATTACAGTAGCACATAGGGCATTTTCTGGACAAGAACTAGAAAGTCGTCTTTGAAAATTCAGATTTTTATTTATTTTATGTATCCTTTGTTGACTGGGTTAATCCCATTATGTTTGTAGCTACATAGCAAGAAAAATAATATTACAACTTCCTGATAAAGGGACTTAAACCTTGCTTGAAACATAAAAAGGGAATGTTGTTGGGGAAAATTGTGCGTCGTAGAATTCCCTTTTTCTGGAACAAGTTTCCCATCCATTTTGCAGCAGAATGTTTCACTGACCATATTCAAGAATAAACTAGACCGGTGGATAGGATATCAGAAGTTCATCCCTGGTCTGTTATAACTGTACTCGACCTTCATCAGACCACTAATAGAGTGTAATGCACCCTTTTGCATGTACCTTAATGAGGCACCGGCAGCAGCTGGAGAGACCACATATAAGGTTCTACCTAAGAAAATGCAGGGACTCCAAACGACCTACGTGGACAGGCTGAAAACCCTGTCACTTTACTCTGTATCATATAGGCTGCTGAGAGGTGACTTTTGCCTAGCCCATAGGGCAGTCTGCAACCCTGCCCTAATGTAAATGCTGCCTGTCCGCAAGACAAATGGCTCAAGTCACTCACTCTAGGGATCTCAACTTAGCTAATGACATCAGCAGGTCATGCTGGAGATGCAGATAATGTCTTGCAGAGATTGCTGCTTCTTTGGAATAGACTTTCCTATTCATGTAAAACGGAGCTCCTCATTGTCCCTATTTAAACGCCACCCACATAACTGGATGGGAGACAACAAATTCACATGGCAACCATATCCTTCATGGAGAGGGGTAGCCAGTGTTTATCACAGACCTGCTCTGTTCATAATTTTGTTCTGCGAACTATGCAAAAAATAGCAAATGGAGATTGTTGGTTTTAACATGGCTGGGATTGTAAGGCTTTAAGGCTGCTAGCCTAGTAACCTCCTATGAACCTATGATGTAGTATATGTAAATGGTGTTGTAGAAGTGCTATAAATCCAGAATATAGCATTTTCAAAACTATCCAGATGTTATTCATTTTGGAGGTGGGGTCCCTTACTCCTAAAATTTGTGGTTTGTTCCAGTCTATGCGGAGTAAAGTCAAAAAGTAATAACATACAGTTTGGTTTCAGACTTTTTCCTTCATAAAATGTATGCTAAAACAAATCCTATTCAAGAAACTGCAAATTTTATAAGAGCAATATTTAAAGCTTTATTCCATTGTTGTGCCTTTGTGGGCCTTTTATTTTAGCCTGTGTACAGCTCTCTTGAGCTCAGAGGTCAAGTGGTACCTCTTGACTGCTGTCACTGGTAGAACAATCTTACTCCGCCACCCCCAAAAACACTGTTAAGGTTCAGAAAATGCATACCAACACACAAAGCCTATTCAAGCAACTGTGCTATAAGAATATTTCAAATTGGTTTCCATTTTTGAGCATTTGTACCCCCTTCATATAACTCTCAACTGTCTAGATTTTCACATAAGGTCCAGATTTCTGCATATTATTTATTGGTCTGTTCCTGATAAAATTTGTTTTCTGGAAAATGATAGAGGATTGAAGTCAGTAAACACAGATACACAGTTGACCTTCAGACTTCATAGCCTTAAAAAGTGCATGACCAACACAAATCCTGTTAGTCTAACAACTTTTTAAATTTATAAGAACATTTAAAATTAGTCCCTATTTTTGGGTCCCATTGTTATAGACTTTTGTGTGGATTTCTTCCTTCAAGAGGTGGAGATGTGTAGCCCCATTAGCTCGTATATTAATAAATAACAAAGGTAAAATTATTATAGCAGCCTATATCACCTCCAGAAATACCACCACCCCAACAGAAACCTTCTCAGTTGGACAAGCCTCTACATTCAGCCAAGAAACACTGGTATTAGGAGATTTTAATATTGACTGAACTACTTGCATCCTTGATAACCCAACAAACTACATTCATGTCTTTGGCTTCTCCCAGATAATATCTTATCATACAAGAACTGACTAACACAGTAACAAGCAATCCATCCTTGACTTGGACCCTAACAAATAGACTCTACGTTTGTCACCAAACCAGTTGCCTACCAAACTCCCTAAGCAGCCATGTGCCCACCTATCTTCTCGGGCATAAAGCAGGCCATATAAACTATAGCATATGTAAACATATCCAAAGCAAACTAAATTTCTTCACCAATACCATCATCTCTCCCCTAAAACAATGCAACTGGTCGCCTCTAAAACACTATAATTAGATAAAACAATCCAGTACTTCAACAGTACATTTCTAGATACCCTCAACAGCCTGGCTCCCCTGAGATGTATACGAGTAAAAGCAAAACCAATCCTTTGGCTAGTAAAAGATAGTAAACTACTCATGAAACCAATAGACGGAGCCTGGAAATGCTATTAAATCACCAAAAACCAAACCACCCTGCTAAACTGTCACCTACAAAAACAGATAAAACCAGACAAAAAAGTTTACTAAGGCATCTTAATAATCCCCAAAAGTTCTGGAGTGCCATAAAACAACTTTTAAAACCTGGACACAGCACTACATCAGCTCCCACCCCCATAAACATCACCAACACCATAGCAACCCAGTTTAACTTACATTTTACAAACACTATACTGTCCCTACTAAAAGATAACAGTACCATGGTAACTCCCCACATTAACACCACCCAATTCAACACCCCAAACTAATTATTTATCCTTCAGTCCAGTGCAAACCAGCTACATACACAAACTAAAACCTTCATGTCTTGCAGCAGACCAACGGCCTAATAAATTAGCAGGTGATGCAATCACTTATCTAGTCCCCATACTAATTAACTGCTCCATCTCAGAAGAATATGTCCCTAAACTTTGGAAAATCTCACATGTTATCCCCCTACATGGAGGCACATCCACAGAGTTATACTATAGGCCAATAGATATTCTCCTCCCCCTTTCCAAAATTCTTGAAGAATGTATTCACTCTCAACTCCTGCCTTATCTAATAAAAAATTATCTGCTCTCTAGCTCGCAGCATGGCTTTCATCCAAAACATCACACCACTACCACCCTTATAAGCTTCACAGCATAGTAAATCAGCTCAGAAACAACAATCAATACGTATAGCATATATTTTCCTAGATATGTCAAAGGCCTTTGACATTGTCACACATTAAAAACTTCTCGGAGAACTAGCCTCCTTGAACCTCTCCCAACCAGCCATCTCATGTCGGCAAGACAACAATTAGTAAAATTGCAGAATGAAATCTCATCTCTGCTTCCTGTCTCAGTCAGCGTCCCACAAGTTTCAGTACTTGTACCACTCCTTTTCACCATTTTTCCCAACAAATTCAGTTCGACCATCGACTCAGCAGCAATTATACAATACCCAGGTAACTCTTCGCGCATCTGCGCAGCTCCATCCCTCCCTGAGCTCCACCACAAAACACAGAAATCCTTCACAGATGTAGAACAATATCTCTGAAACAATCAACTCAAACTCCACCACAATAAGACTAAACTAATACTATTAAAAACTCGGAAAATGCATCAGCTCCCCTTCCCTTTTAACGTACACTCCAAAAACAAAATTGATCACGTCCACCACACCTAACTGCTAGATGTCACCACTGACAACTGCCTAAAATATGATAAACCCATAGCCCAAATAATCCAAAAGGTATACATTAAACATGGCACTCTCTACTGATCAAAGTCATTACTTACCCAAACCTCTAAACAGTCTATAGCCAGAACACATCTACTATCCACTCTGTTATATGCATCCCCTATTTTCACTAATCTGAGAAAATGAGAGCTTCACAAAATTGAGCCCTACTACAGAAACAGTCAAGTTCACTTACAACCACCCACATAGATCACTCCACTGCACAGCCCTTCTAAGACTAAAATGGATTGAACTTCCTAACGTTATACAACTCAATCAATTCACCATCAACCACTCCATCATCCACCACCCAGCAAAATGTCCAACCCTTAAAAACCTAGTTCACTCTTACTTCAATTGTAGATCATTGTGATCATGAAACAAATTACTTCTAAAGGTTACAAAAGCCAATAATGGTTTTGGAGTTATCTTCTCAAAACCAATATCACAAGCCTGGAAATTGATTCCCTAGCATATAGTCAACACAGCTAACTCATCCAAAATCAAAATGTTACCTACAGAGCAACCAACAAATAATTGGCTCTGCTTATGCTCTACTCCAGGTTGATCAGTCCTTAATTCCCTTTAATTATCCTAAATACCCCTGTCTTCCTACCTCTTGCTCCCTTTGTTTAAGGTGGCTGTACATATTAACAATTGTATCTAACATAATGGATACATCTGCAAATAGACTCAGTGCAATACTGCTATTTTTCATGGTCACACTAAACTATTTTGCTAATGTACAGTAGTTTACCTGTCATTTTAAAATTTTTATTTTATAAACTTCTACTGATCAAAATTTGCCTTGTGGAGCTTTTCTCCCTGGGCCACCGCTGGAAAAGGGTTCCTGACCCAGTCGGATATTTTCCCGGTCACCAAAAGTCAAATAGATTAATAAAATATGTAAGCCTGTCTGATTGCCATGGCAATGACCACAAGTCTGATGATCCCTTCTAATTCTTACAAGATATCATGCAAGTTAATTTCAATTGCTATGTGATATTTCCATTCTCATACTATGCATGTAAAATATGCAAATGTATGTACCGCTTGTGTGTATGCTGTTTACGTCTTGCTAGTAGTTTTCTCTTTAAGTTTCTTGTAATAACTGTATGCAGAGATTTTCTCCCCAGGCTTCCACTGAAAATGGGTCTCTTTCGACCCAGCTTGGACCATCCCAGTAAACAAATCCATGCATCATCTAGCCCTTTTCTCATTTTGCACATGGGGTTGGGGTGACACTTCCACAGTGACAATCCTCTCGAGCTAACGTTTACACGACTGGGTGGCTAGCCCTGCTGCGTTACTTCATTTACACCACTGACTGAAGCACACACACCTACAGTCAATTCAGAGCATCCAATCCACCTACTGCATATCTTTGGAATGTGGGAGGATACCGGAGCACCCGGAGAAAACCCATGTGACAGCATGGAGGACATGCATACTCCACACAAGTCACCCCAGCCGAGAATGTGTGTGTGTATATATATATATATATATATATATATATATATATATATATATATATATATATATATAGGTTTACAATAAAAATATAGAATTTCAATTGCACGACAGCCTCCTGCTCGAACATGGTAGGAGCGACTGTCGGAATGTCTGTTCATGTGTACGTCCGTTCAGAAGGATGTACAAAAGGCAGGGACACGAAGCATAGTTGGCAATGGCAGCTGCCAACATTAATATCGACAGACAGTTGTCGATCTTGCTGCGTTGACCTTAAGACCTACTTAATATGTACGAGTCAAGGATATGCGTAATAGAAATCACCATCCCCAGTTGGGATTTTCATGCATTTGATAGTAAACCTATGTATATATATATATATATATATATATATATGTATATATATATATATATATATATATATATGTGTGTAGTATCACTCTCTTTCTAATGAAATGTGTTCCATCAACCAAAAAGGACAAATCTATTGTAAATTTTATTAAGATGAGTTCGACATTTCAGTTTTATATGCATATTAGACCTGTAAACATACAGAAAACTTGTAGGAAAAACACTTTAGCTGGCCTGGGTAATGAGAAGTAACAGAAGCTGCACACTATTTTAGGACTAGGAAACAGTTGCACTTCTTGATGATCTTCTAAATTCCAAGCTTCTGATAGTGCATACTTGTGGCAATGCATCCAACTTTCTTTAATAATTTCAGAGAAAGATTCAACTTCTCATGGATAAACTGTGTGTGTGGGGGAAGGGGGGCTCAGCAAGGCTGTCTTCAATATTCCTCAAAAAAAAAATAAATAAAATTTAAGGCTTTTGCAGATATCTTGAACTAAGAGGTGGAGAGGTATGCCAAGCTGTTTGAACTGCTGCTGCTTCTGCCACTTTTCCCAAGCATATATACACACAAACAAACTTTAGATGTCATTCAGGCAAGCATGTATACACTCAGACATGCAGACAGAAACAAGCGCACATAAACAGACCGGTACATACTTACCTTTATTTTCTTACTTATTATTTTACTTTTACACTCACTGAACAGCAAAACCACTGCTTACCGAGTATAAAATAACTGCTCAGTCAATCTCACTCTAACCTCATGCATATGAAAACACTTTTATAAGCACTTTAACACACACTGCTTGCCTCACAAAGTAAAATAATTTTTCCACAGAATAAATGCTTTTCAACTACTTTAAAAAACTTTTAAACTGACAAATAGTGCACTGCCATTTAAAGGTACAGTTGAGACTCGTGACAGTCCAGTAAAATACAAACTCCTAACTTAAAAATTATAATGTGTAAGGATTCTCCCCCAAAGAGAACTTACCTACCCTGTAAAAGAGTAACCTAAACCAGCCATCGATCCTCTAAATCCTGCAGAATAGCACTCTTCAATAGCAGGAAAGCTCAGAAGGGCTTTGTGCCCAAACCCGTATTTGTAGTCAGTTCAATTTGAGCTAACAGTTTAGGAATATGGAAGGTGCCCTGAAGCTTTGGAAAATGGCCCAGTGCTTACATCCTTGACAGACTGTAACCCATATAGCAAAGGCTACTCCAACAGTGATCAGTATGATGAATATTGGGCCTTTTTTTTTTCTTTCTCAACCTAGAGGTAAGAGGAGTGCTCTACCCAAAAAAACAAAAGACTTTGTCATTACTTTTTATCCCTTCATTGTGAAGAGATGATATACCCTGGAGTGCTCCGAGAAGATGCCATAACCTCTTTTTTTTTCTTAAATTTCTTTGGTTATTTTATATTCGATAATCAGCAAAACTACGATAAGTTGGTTTGCTGCTTAACGAGTGTAAAATGATTGATCTCACTCGCACTCTAATGTAGGCATACACACACCTATTTTTTCTTACCTCTATTGCTAGTGCTGTGTACCCTTAACATCTTGGTAAACTCAGTCCCGAGCCCCATGGTTTTCTCCGCCTGACACGGTACTCCATCTGTGACCTTTCTAGTGCCATTTACCATACCTGAAGGAGGATCACATCCTCAACCTTATTGAGTATTAGTGTCACTTTTGTTGTTCAAAAGAAAATACATTATAGGTTACCTGTTCAAAGGAGACTAAAAAAAACTCAAAAGGTGGTGAAGTGCTTGATAATTATGAAATGTTCACTGCAGAAATTAATCATTCAGTTAGCATGCAGTTTGTATGCCCTGTGTCTAACAGAGAGAAATGTGTAGGGTAATATATTTCTTGTATCCCTAGCATCACAGTTACAGAAAGTCATGCTGTTTCTGTTACTTCAGATACACAGGGCTGGAATCTACAAGCATTTTGCAGCAGCACAGCACTTACATTCCAAGGCCTCCATAGTATGACATCACCCGTAGCTGGTTAGATATGAATTAGGACTTGCATAGCACCAGAATTCAGAAAAATGGAGTACAAAAGAAGTTAATGGCCCTGTGTTACAAGGGCAAGTGGTGTTAGGCAGATATTGTGGAGAAGTCATTCTACCAAAATGCATGTAACTAGATTAGCCAGATTCTCAGAAAACACGCCCAAGCGTGCATAAAGCTATAGATACGTATGTGTGCAGCAAAGCACCTCATTGTCACCACATGTGCAGTGGCAATGAGACTAAGGAGACCAGCGCAGCAAAGTACCTACCCAGTTCAGCATATAAGTGGAGAGAAAAGGAGCTGGGAAAGCAAGAAAAGGAGGAGATGCAAGCAGAGAAAAAACACGCAAGGTTAACTGTAAGCAATAAGTAATGGAAGAAAGGGTATTACTTTTCAAGGAAAGTCTCCCATTTTTCATATAAGAAGATAAAGCTAGCTGGGGAAAGAATAAAGAATTACTGAGGAAGAGACAGAGGTAGAGAGAGGTGAAGGCTGCAGAGACACAAACATAAAACAGATATAGGCAGACATGGGTGGCATTGACATAAAAGTTAGGGACAGCTGTGGACTGACATGCTGAAAGACAGTGGACATTTGGTGATGGGGAGGACTTGTATACAGACAAGGTATTGGGAATGACACAAAGTGGGATAATACAGTGATGGGAGATGGGGCAGAATAAATTACAGATGGTGTACTGGCCCAGGGTTCACCCCACACAGACATACGTCACCTTCATACCTTCATGGCTGATATGTGCAGTCTGTGTCTGACGACCCGAATGTCAGGGGCTGTCAGTTACAAGACTCAACCAGCTGTGCCAGGTGACAGTCTATGGGCACGATGCAGGCATCCAGCTGCTGGTACACCTTAAACATTATCAACGTACACAGCTGATGCTTGATGACCACAGTGGGCATCCAGGGCCACTATCAGAAGAGAAGCCTCTCTGTCTCTGGAGTATTTGTGACAAAGACCACCCTCCAGGCTCACCTAAAGTAGGGTGATATCCATCCCGCTACTGAGAGGCTGGCATTGTGCTCACTGGAGTACCAGCACTGGCAGGCTGAGATGACTTACTGTGACAACAGGACCTGCAGAAGGTAGCAAAACAAAAACAGAACACATTAGTGCACTCATAGTATCTATATTGCAAAAGGTAGGCTGTACGTTGTTAGTGCACAGGGTGTACCTACCCTGCTGTCAGGAGAGGCATTTCTGCTTCCTGATCCTTCCATGATCTCTCTCAATCCATCGCACACCTCTGTAAGACAAAGTAGGAAGACAAATAAGAAAACCTATGCTTACAGTATTGTATTTATTTATTTAGTTAGTTCCATTTTGTTTACTGGGCAAAGTCCATTGGGTTATAAAGAAAATACCCTTTCAGCAGAGGCCCAGGAAGAAAAGCTCCACCAACAAACAGATGTAAGCATCAGAAAAAAAAATCATAAATATAGCAGATATGACAAGTAACATAGTATTTTGTAATCATGACAGTTAAAAGAAAGGTAGTTAACATATAGCTGGTTGAGTCTCACACAGACCAGCAACTGGTGTATTAGTCATGATCTCAAACTAAATCCCAAGAAATGCATCATCGTTCCCTTCAGCACAAACAGTGTCCCTTCACACTATTAAATTAATAATACCCTAAGTACCCATGAAGTGGTAAAGGACCTGGGATCACAGGTTGACCGCGACCTTAACTTCAACCACCACTTGTCTACCATTGTAAAGAAAGCTTTCCATGTAGCTCACTTGATTTGTAAAAGCATCGCCTTGAGAACAAAAGTTATAACTCCCCTATACTCACCACTTATCCGGCCCAGAATGGAGTATAATGCCTCATTCCGTATGTACCCTACTAAGCACCTACAGCAGTTAGAGAGATCTCAGAGGTTTGTAACAAAGAAGATCAAGGGCCCCCAGCATGTGCCTTACATGGATCGACTAAAATCCTTGTCACTATACTCTGTATTGTATACACTTCTTAGGGGAGACTTATGTCTGGCCTGCAGAGCAAGTCAAGATCCAGACCTAATGAACTTACTGCATATCCATAAATCAAATGGGTCTAGGGCTACCTGTTCCGGTGACTTAAGTATGGTCTGCAACTTAAAAGTAACAAAAGAACAGCCGAGGAGTGCTAAAAAGTGATGTTAAGTTGTCTATCTCGCCTTCATTCTTGCTGGTTGGGTTCGGAGCCGATCCTCGGCTCCAACTCTGCCATCTACTAAAGCTCGTGAGCTATTTACTGGCACGAGTCCTCCCCTTATCCCACAATGCGTGGTGCTAGATACCCAGATCTCGTTTGCCGCTTAAGCTACGAGGTTGCGCTTTTACTGGCTCAGGTTGTATCAATCCTTTTTTTGTATTACTAGCTAATATTTACCTTGTATTTTTCTTAGATATAGATGGTCTTTCACTTGTAGTGTAGTTGGACTGTGTATCCCCTAGTTTGTCCCACGAAGGAAACTCTCTTTCTGTTAGTTTCTACCCCCCCCCCTTTGTTTCTCTCTCTCAGTGGCTAACCCCACCCTTGTTGTACCTATATAGGAGCCTTGTCGTATTTCTATATATTTTTTTTTAAGGATAGTTAAGTGTGCATGATAGTTTTTGTGGTTATTTTTAGCTTAACTAGTGCGGCTGTGTGTTTGTGTGCCTTGTTTAAGCACTAGTTTAATTTTTCTGTCTTTAGTATCCCCGGGCCAGTATGTCCAAGGATACTAAAGTTTCAGGCTTCAAGAAGTGTGACTCGTGCTGTCAGAAGATGCGTCTGACAGACTGTCACACTTGTGTTTGTTGCTTGGGTTCCCTACACCTGCAGGACTCCTGCTCGGTCTTTCATGCCTTCAGCCCGAGAGTCCTGCAGGAGCGTAGGAACAAGCTTATTTTGAGAGGCTTACTTAAGCCAGAGGGATCCCCGGCGAAGCCTCAGTAGGGGAAATCCTCAAAGCCCACCAAGCCGTCTGCTCCAAGTTCGGAGCCGTCGCCAGGCGGAGCATCTGCCTCCTCTTCGGCTCCAGCTAGAGCTGACATCCCTAGACCTCAATCGGCTCTGACTTTAGTGTCGGAACCATCGTTGGGCCGAAAAAGTTCAAGTCCCCTTCCCTAGAATCGGTTCGTTCGGCTCCGAGGTCACCATTGCTTTAGTCAGAACGAAGCCATAGGTCCCACTCCTCTCGGTCTTCCAGGTTATCCGATCATGACTTGGAGAGGGTGGTCAGTAGACTCCTTAAATCGCAGGCCGTGGCCAAAATTTTAACCAGCCCTTCTCAACAGACTGTGGCTGACCCTGTGTCTTCAACAGTTCCTCCTCCGACTCCCTTTTTGTGTTCGGAGCTGGAGCTGGTTGGGGCTCGAATCTTGGAAACGTCAGAGCCGATACCACATCTTTTGGCGCCTTCGTCAGCTCTGATCTCTTCATTGGTTCCTTCCTCGGAGGGATCTCTGCGCCCCGCGGGACTCCCTCGTCGGCTGCGAGGGGGGAGTGGCATCGGACCCTTGTCTGACCCCATTCTCTCTTGGGGCTTCGGCGTAGGTGAGCTCGGCCCCGACATCGGCCTTGGAGCCGTCCCTCTCGGTGCCGGTAGGGGTTCACGTCTCTTCGGAGTGGGGACCCTCTGCTCTGCCTGATAGGGGCGCCTTCGAGGTCATGAGGAGCGTACTGACTTCTGAGTCGGCTCCTCGATCGGACCCTTCGGCTCCTCCCCTCATGGTGCCTGCATTGGTCTCTGTCCACCCTCCTGACCCCAAGCGGGGAGAACCGACGCTCCAGGTAGCCCCATTGGGCGTATCTTCCTCTTCCGATGCCTCCCCTGATCATTCAGAGGAGCACCCTCGGAAGAGAAAATGTAAGAGGAAACATGTCTACTCCCCCGAGTCAGTCACGTCTGATACTGACTTGGAGGATTCGGAAGGGTCCCCAAGATCCCCCTCTGAGGATGTCTCTTTTTCAGACATCCTAGAGATCCTTAAGCAGAGGGGGAACTGGACTGCCCTTAACCCTTCCGAGGACGAGTCTGTATACCTGGACGCGTTTGGTTATATATTTGGTGATATATATCTATCCTCAGTAGGTTATTTAATCAACATGTTGGAAGGTTATATTTTTTGTTTTATTTTGCAACAGTTGAAGGTGGTTTTAAGTACAAACATGTATTAAGAGCATTTAGGCAGTTTTGTTTTATATGCCTTTAAATGCTTTATTACCTTGGTGCAGTTTTTAATTGCTTAATTGATGTAGTGCTTGTGTGAGCAGCTCACCTAATTGGTATATATACTTGTGATTTGTGTAATCAGTTTGAAGAAGTTTGAGCACAGACTCAACCGAAAAGCGCTTCACATTTTATCTGTATTAAAGAAGATTAACTTTCATCTGTTGGTGTTTGCTGCCTTGCTTCCCTCTACCTGTTTTCGTGGATTTTTAGTTTGTTTTTGCTTGTGCTATACGCGTTTGGTTCTCGCCCTTCCACCTCCTGGGTGTCTCCACCCTTAGACCCGCTCATGGAAGTAGTGGCTCGAAGGGGGTGGTCAGCCCCGGACACAGTGGAACCAACTCCCCACAGGCCAACTAAGTTCATTATAGCCCCACCCAGCAAACAATTTTTGACAAAAGGTGTCCCCGTTGATGCCATGGTGGTAGCAGCAGCCACTAAGGAGTTGGCTGACCCTTCGGTGCCTGTCCATCCACCTATTGGAGTCTAGGACAATGGACAGGTACGGGAAGTGGATGTTTTCCTCAGCGACTTTTTCCATGCGGTCGCTGAATTATCTGTGCCATTTCACCGGCCTTCAGAGGGATCTTCTCAAGGAACTGGGTGATACCCTTCAGGATCCATCAGCTGCAGGGGCTCAATAAGATCAACTCCCAGCTGGCGACCCTTAACTCTATCGTCAACTCCTCCATCCAGCTCATTTATTATGCAGCCGATGGGGCGAGTAGGGCTGCAGGTGCAGGCGTGGCTTTGAGAAGATATGTCTGGATGCGGTTATGTAACTTTGCTGACCCCTTTAAGGCGTCCTTCACCAATACCCCCTTCGATGGTTCGGCTCTGTTTGGACCACAGGTGAAGGATACCCTTACTAGGTGTGAGCAGGAAGGCAAGACTGTCTCTGCCGTGGGAGTCAGTTTTTCTACTCCCTCTAGACCATACCCTAAGGGTCAGAAGAGAGGGAAAATGTGGTTTCTGAAACCCCAGGGAGTCGTGCCTGACACAAGTGGCGAGTTTTCCTCCAGGGTCAGGGGAGGGAATAATAGACACCGCCCGAGGGGCAGAGGGAGTCTGCAAAATCAGCGTAGCAGAGAATCTTTCTCTGACAAACCCTTTCAGCACCCCTGAAGGGCTGCCCGACTGTCCACCTTCGGAGGCAGTCGGGGGAAGATTGTCACTGTACCCTGAAGCCTGGCATCTCCTCACACAAGACAAATGGGTACAGTCCATCATATCCGAGGGTTACAAAATCCCCTTTGTCCACACCCCTGTACAAACAACCAAATCCCTTCCAGATGTTCCACCCGGTCTAAGGGAACAAGCAGTGCCAGAAATTTCAAAACTGCTAGAAAAAAGGGCCATCCAGCCAGTCCCAGCAGACCAGCAAGGATCCGGAATTTACTCCAAGTTCTTTTTGGTACCAAAAAAGATGGGGGACTGGAGACCCATTTTGGATCTCAGCAGGTTAAACAAATCTGTTCAAAGAATGAAGTTCTGGATGGTCACGCTTCAGTCCATTCTACCCTTTTTGGGTCAGGACAATTGGATGTGCTCCATAGACCTTCAGGACGCGTACTACCATATCAAAATGGACAGGCTCTCCAGAAGGTTTCTCTGCTTCCGGCTGGGAGCCAGTCACGATCAATTCAAAGCCCTGCCCTTTGGTCTCACCACAGCCCCCAGGGTTTTCACCAAATGCATGGCAGTGATTACGGCTCACCTGAGACTGTGAGGATTCCAGGTGTTTCCATATCTAGATGACTGGCTCCTTACTGCTTCCACCAGGCATCAGCTACTGCGAGCCAGGGATTATACCATACAAACTTGCTCCGAGCTAGGTATCTCAATAAATTTCGAAAAGTCTGCATTGTCGCCTTGTCAGTCTGTAACCTTTATAGGCGCAAGATTAAACCCAAAAGAGTTGTCTGCAAAACTTCCTCTAGACAGAGTGTCGGACATTCGCCAACATTTGCAGGTTTTACTACAGTGCAAGAGGATTTAGGCCAGATTTGTACTAAAAACTTTAGGTCTCATGGCAGCAGCAATCATACTAGTTCCCCTGGCTCGTTTTCACATGCGGATTCTTCAGTGGATGCTCTTTACCCAATGGTCTTTTCAACTTCCGATGTCTCACAACATAATAATCACTCAATCATGCAAAGACCACCTGGCTTGGTGGATGGTCTCCCCTCTAGTACTCCAGGGCAGACCGTTTTTTTTTCTTCCTCTTGTTACCACGGATGCCTCCCTGATCGGGTGGAGGGGGCATTTTCAGGGCAGGACTGTCCATGGCACTTGGCAACCTCTAGAGTACCACCTGCACATAAACGTCTTGGAGATGAGTGGTGCTTTTAGTGTTGCAAGCTCTTCAGGACTCTCTACCCACCGGGACTATTGCAATTCAAACTGACAATATGTCTGTAGTGTGGTGCATCAACAAGCAGGGCAGAACCAAGTCCCATCCCTTATGTCGAGAAGCACTCAGACTCTGACAGTGGGCGATCTCCTCTCAGTGGTTTCTGATAGCAACGCACAACCCCGGGAAGTCCAGCGTCATAGCGGACAGGCTAAGCAAAGCTATTCTCATGCCTCACGAGTGGTGCCTCAGTCAGTAGCAGACAAAATATTCCGCAGATGGGGTCAACCTTGCTGCGACCTTTTCGCAACTCCTCTCAACAGCAAGTGCGACTATTTCTTCATTCTCTTCCCCCTCCCTGGCCACTCCACCAGAGACGCTCTAGTTCACAATTGGCCCCGGGGTCTTCTGTATGCATTTCCACCTTTTCCCCTAATTCCCCAAACTAATTCAGAAGGCGACCGCATTGGGATCCAGGATGATCCTCATTGCCCCTTACTGGCCTCGACAAATTTAGTTCCCATTCCTGCATCGTCATCTGTTGGAGCAGCCTTGGAATCTGGACCCAGTGCCAGACCTCTTGGTCCATCAGTTGGGCGGGCTGCACCAATCCCTTCAGTTTCTCAACCTCACAGCTTGGTTGCTCCACTTCCAACCTTAGCCAGGCTTCCACATATTTCTCAGCCAGTGCGTGAAATCATCCTTTCTTCACACAAATCTACCACCAGGAAGACTTATGCTAGTAAGTGGAAACGTTTCTCTTTCTGGGCAGAGGCTAGGAATATAGACCCCTTTACAGCCCCTGTCCATTATGTTCTAGATTTTTTAGCAGAACTTTTTCAAGCTGGTTCCTCGTCTGCCACCATTAGGGTCCAAATAGCTGCTATCGCAAATTTCCACGCTGGCCTGTCAGAAACCAGCATAATGTCCCACAAACTTTGCATGGCCTTTCTTAAAGGGACTATTTTGCTTAGGCCCCTGGTCAGAGATCCCCCGTCTCCGTGGTAATTAAATTTGATATTAGCATCCTTGATTCTCCCTCCTTTTGAACCTGCGGCTTCCTGTTCCTTAATATTACTCTCCTGGAAGACTCTCTTTTTAGTAGCCATCACCTCAGCTAGGAGAACTTCAAGCCCTCTGTATTCGTCCACCTTACCTTGTGTTTCACAACGATAGTTTCACTCAGGACTAATCCTTTTCTGCCCAAGATACCTTCTGAAACAAACCTGAATCAGGCTATTGATCTACCTGTCTTTTTTCCTAACTATTCGAACAAAGCTGAACAAAAGTTACACCAATTGGACGTTCTAGACCATTACGTTTTTATTTGGATAGCACTAAGCAAACAAGAAAATCAGACCAACTCTTCCTGTCCTATGCTGAGGGCAAACGGGGCCTGCCAATTTCTAAAGTAACCTTATCCAGGTGGTTGTCCTCTACCTTGATTTATCAGCTGAGACGTAAAGAACTCCCTACTAAACCTAAAGGTCATTCCACCAGAGCTTTAGCTACTTCGGTAGCTTTTCAAGCTAGACTACCAATGGAATCTATTTGTGCTGCAGCCACATGGGCCACTCCTCATACCTTCATTTCACATTAAGTTGGATATGGCCTCTAGGAGTGTAGAGCTGATTTTGGTTCCACTGTGCTCAAGAGTCTGTTCCGATGAGCCACCCAGGACCAAGGTGCTAGGGAAGCTGTCCGAACCAGCAAGAATGAAGGCGAGATAAACAACTTAACATTAAGAAGTTATGTACCTACCATAACGTTCCATGTTAGTAGTCTTCTTCTCACCTTCTTTCTTGCATCCCCACCCTCCATCCCCCTAGCCTGGACAGACTGAAGAGTCCCTTTTTGAGGCCTTCTTCCTCTGGCTGAGTCTTATCTGGGTTACGTCCTCCTCTGTTTTAGTACTGTAGGTAAACCTTGTAGTTTGGACAGGAGTCCTTAAAATTTTTTCTATGGTGTTAGCTCTGCCAAATGAGATCTGGGTATCTAGTGCCAAGCATTGTGGGATAAGGCTGGGATAAGGGGAGGCCTCGAGCCAGTAAATAGCTCTTGAGCTTTAGTAGATGGCCGAGTTGGAGCCGAGGATCGGCTCCGAACCCAACCAGCAAGAAAGAAGGCGAGAAGAAGACAACTAACATGGAACGTTATGGTAGGTACATAACTACTTATTTTTTCGCAAGTGTCATTTGGATGGTCTGTGACTTATAGGCCATGCTGGAGGGACAGATTTATCTCCCAGAGACTGCCACATCTTTGGATCAGGCTACCAATTCATGTGAAGCAGAGCACCTCTGACACTTCAAGAGAAACCTGGATGAGTGGATGGGGCACCATTAATTCTTACTGGGGATAGCACCCACAACCCTTCTGGACATGGACAGTCATCACTAAATGCAATATTGGGTATTGACTAGTATCTCTACGGCATTACATTGGGTTGAAATTGAAATGGCTAGGCTTAACATGACCTCCGGGTGGATAGCCTCGTAATCTCCTATGATCCTATAGTAAGAAAAGATTACATTGAGGTTAGACTAATGAGAATTTTGCATTGTAATAGTGAATTGTTCTAACATTGTTACAAAACAAATTATTGCAATAGTGAATTTAACATTATTATAAAACAAATGTACACTGTTATAGTGAATTGCACTAACATTGTCATAAAATGAAATAACGTAGTAGTGAATTGTAAAGTAAGTAGAGCATGAGGTTTATTTATTGCAAGCTAGGCATAAGGCTGTTTAACAGTGAGTAGCCATATTAAAGTTAGATATATAACAAACCTACATCTAATGGTTGAGGATCTATTAGTGGGACACAAGGAAGATTTAGAATTTTGAGACAGTGGCTGTTTTTACTATGGTGGTTTGGGTGGAATAACTGGTCTAAAGTTTGGAGCAGATTTTAGGGGCAGGTTTGTTGAGGCTGGGTTATAGTTACAGGGAGGTAAGTTGGAAGGATGGATTTTAGTTCCTTTTTAAATTTGTTTGGATTGAATTTGCTTGATGCTATAGACAAGGCAGTTCCAGACTTCAGCTACATGGTGAGAGTATATGACATTCCCATAAGAGTTGGTGACTTTTGAGGCAGATACCATATGAGAAGATTCAGATCTCAGTGGTCTATAGGGGGTATCCAAGTTAAGTAGGCTGATTTGGGGCAGTTTTGAGTTTAGTAAAGTATATCATGGGTGGTTTTCAGTTAGGGAAACTTTAGATGTTAGTCAGTCTAGGGGAGTTGAGAGGGCAACACAGTGATGGGTCCTGTTTGGTAGGTAGGCTGCAGATCTAGCTATTTTGTTATAACAATGTTGTAGTTTGTGTAACTGGAGGATTGGAGGTGTGTGAATATAGGGGTTGCATATACCATGCTGGAAAGTAGATAGGCAGTTGATGCAGTTTTATGTCTTGGCCAGACAGTTAACAGGGGTCTATATTAGATCAACGAACGCTTAAAAAAGCGAATGGTGAGTAATCGACCTTATGTAAGTGAAAGCTTACAATGTCAAAGTGTCAAAATAGCGATTTTTTTCCAAGGGAAAAAAATCACTGTTCCAACAAATAAATAAATAAAAAATAATTTCAAACATTACTACTTAAATATACTAACTCCGAGACCGCACTACAGTGCCGAAAAAGGCAAAGTACCAAAGCGGCCAAGCAAATTCTTTCCCAGGGAAAGAATTTGCTTAATAGCCGCTTCAATATTTTGCGTTTTCAGCCTTTTAAGTTCGACCAAGATGCATTCGAAAGAATGTGTATTCGGTCTTCTAATATAGACCCGTTAACAGCTAGCCTTATACATGTTATCGAGTTTTTGGTGGACTTTTTTATGAATTACTGCTGTACATGGGCATCAGATGTCAGGTGCCCATCAGCTGTAACTCCTAGGAGTTTTGTAGTGGGCATAATATCAATGCTAATGTTTTGCAGGGAGTTAATTACAAAGGATTGTTTTTATTGTTTTTGAGAGTTAGGGGCAAACAAGTTTTCTTTCCTGGGGTTGTAACGGTAGATGAGAGTTGTTAATCCACTGATCAACATTACAAAAGGATTGTTGGGTGAGGGTTTGTAGTTCTGCTAAGGCTGTGACTGAGCAGATGAGGGTAGAATCATGTGTGTATTGAACCAATGTGGAGACTAGCGATACGAGGTGGAGGTCATCTATGTAAATGAGTAGTAGGGAACCTAAGACAGACCCCTGTGGGGCTCCTATTGTGACTGGTTGATCAGAGGATTGGGCAGATTGCTATTTTACACACTGGGCAGTTTATCATGAGTTAGAAGAATACCTGAGACACCATTTTGGGAAACCACTTGAGACGTTGTTTGGTTCTTAGTACTGTATCATATGCTTTAGATAGGTCTAGGAAGAGTGATGAGACTCGACTGTCGTCATTTCTAAGACAGGAAGGTAAGGAGGGCAATATCCGTGCTATGGTGAGAATGGAAGCCATGCTGTATGTGTCATAATAGGTCATGCTGAAAAAGAAGCTGGAAGTGGGTAGAGCATTCAAGTAATTTGGAAAGGGGTGTAAGTACAGTATTAGGCCTGTAGTTGGTAATTTTAAATGGGCAGGGGTCTTTGCGGGGGGGGGGGGGGTATTATGATTTTTTCCAGGATTTTGGAACGTAAGACTCAGTAATGGACTTGTTGGTGAGAATACTGATGTGGCATGCCAGAGCATTAGAAGCTAGTGATAAGAAATTGGTAGGTAGCTTAGCAATGGGCACTGTTGGAGCTTTGAGTTTGGACAAAATACTTTTACTAGTAGGAACTGGTTGGAGACTCAAAGGAGGGAAGGATTTGGGGCTGAAAAAGAGGGGTAGGAATAGTTACTACTATTAGGGGGTTAGAGACTTTGCTGCAGTAATGGAATAGTTTTTGAAATCATTGGCTATGCTGCTATCTGATTTATCTGATAGGCTGGGTTGAGAAGGTTTACCTGGCCAGAGAAGATTGTTTATATTCAGAACCAGACTTGAAATTCCTGGACCAGAAACTACAAGGACTTTTGTAATGAGCATTTTGAAGATTGCGGTAGTACATTTTTGTTGCTGCTTACCTTTTTTTTTTTTTCGCCAGTTTGTGTAGATGTTCTTCATCTCACATTGCTGCAGTCCTTACATATGGGTAGTCCGCTGTCCTCGGTCGGCCCGAATACCAAAGTATTAGGCCGACGTCGGTCGAGGTGCTTAAAGCTGACATCAGAACGTCAGGGTACAAAAGCGCATGACCGACGTCATATCCTCAGTCTTTTTTGCCGCATGGTCCGATGCAGAAGCAGCGTTGCAAGTGCCGTTCGGCGTTCTGAAATTTTTCGAGTTCGGAGTTTCAGACCGAATCCAAGTTGGCTAAGTACCCCGTTGGGGAATATTTTGTTTTTTTCTTGCCTCAGTGTTTTACCGGATGTCAGAAAAAGTGAATAACTGTATTTCTTGTGGGAAACAGATACCGCATAGGGATTATCATTCTTTGTGTATTCCTTGTTTGGGGCCTGAGCACGACGTTGTTGGGTGTCGCTTTTGTGCTAGGTTCAATAAGTGCACTATTAAGCGAAGGTTAGATTGTGCTAGGCTGGTCTTCGGTAAGCGGTGCAATTATAATATGCCGTCGGACTCTCCGGCGTCCGCTTCTACGAAGAAGCGCAAAGACAAAACAGTTAAACCCAGGCAAGATGAGTCGTCCGTTCCGGACGCCGGTTCTTTAGAGGCTTCAGTGGAACCGGTGGTTCTGACGGAGACTTCTCTGGAGTCTCAGGGGGAGACTTTGATTTTGCAGGATGTGGCCTCTCAGGAGGCAGGTCAGGCTGAAGGGGCTTCTCAGGTTACTGTACTCCCCTCCCTTCCTAGGGTGGTTAGGCCCTCTCCTTCTGTTTCCAAGGCTTCTCCCAGAGGCAGGCCAGGTTTAGCTTCTGTTGGTGTCACTCCTAGTTCAGCAGGGTCTGTGCCTAAGAAGCACATGCTTAAAATGGCAGAAGATTTGATTACTCTGATTAGAGGTTCTTTGCCCCCTCCTAATAAGAGGCCTGGGGTGGAGCCAGAGTTGGGAAGTTTTGAGCAGGCTTCGGATGTTTCAGAGTCTTCGGCTGAAGACTTGCAGGAGTACTCCTTATTCTGATTCTGATGCAGATGATTCCACACCTTCTGCTTCTCCTCCAGAGGATTTTTCTTTTTCAGAGACACTTCATTCTATGAGGGAACATTTTAAGTGGGAAGGTCAGGACTTCTCTGATTCTCAGAAAAGGCTTAGGGAATTTTTGCTTTTACCCCAACATAGGCCCTTGGCTATACCCCCTGTTCTGGATGTTGTGGAAGATGTGTTTGCAGGGGCTTCACTTAATCCTGATTCTCTGCCTCCTGCGCCTGTTAAACCGGATAGGTATTACAGGGTGCCTGAGGCTCATAAATATCTTTAAGAGTCCTAGGGCGGACCCAGAAACTATTAGTCAGGGACCTAACGGTGTCAAGGCCTCTGTTGTAAAAAATCCGGTTCCTCTAGATAAAGAGGCCAGAGCTTTGGATAGATGGGGAAAGAAGGTCTATACATCTTCTACCTTAGCTATGAGGGCTTTGAATTGCCAGTTTCATATGTTGAAATATCAAAACTTTCTTCTTTCTCAATTGAAGTCTAAGGTGGATGCTCTGGCGGAAGGCATTGAGTGTAAAGAATTACAAGATTTGATGCATGTCTCTGAACAGGTGGGTAAGCATTCATTACAATGTGGTTTTGATGCTGTGCAGGCCTCGTCTAGGGTGGCTGCCACTGGTTCAGTTCTTCGCAGGCACGCCTGGCTGAAGGATCAAAATTTATCTGACCATGTTAAGACAAGGATTTTGGATGCTCCTTTGCAGTCTGATGTGTTGTTTGGTTCACCTGTGGAGTCAGTCTTGAAGAAAATGGAAGACAAGGCTAAGTCTATGCAGGCTGTTAAAGATTTTTTGCAAGTTCAGCCTCCGAAGTTTAGTAGGAATTGGCCTGCTAAGGGGTGGACGTATCCTTCTTATGATTCTCAGTCTAGGGGTAGATCTAGATGTGGTAGGGGCAGAGCTCAGAGTTCTTTCAGACCTAGAACAGGGAGTTCACCTGCACAATCTTCGGGTGAGTGCAGGGGCCAGTCCTTTCGTAAACAGGCCCAATGACCTACTTTTTCAGCTGCCAGATCCTTCTTGCCTCGCAGCACCTTTGGGAGGAAGGTTGGCACTCTTCAAGGAAAATTGGATTTTGATTACCCAAGACAAATGGGTATTGGATATCATACACCAAGGTTACAAGTTTTATTTCCATACCTTGCCTCCTTTCAAAGGCATGCCGGACGTTCCTCCTCAGCAAAGACTAGAGGCTCACAAACAAATTTCTCTACTGCTTCAAATAGGGGCCATACAACCGGTCCCTCTGCCAGAAGTGGGCCTAGGATTTTATTCTCGCCTGTTTCTAGTACCAAAGAAAGGGAACGCGTGGAGACCAATTTTGGACTTATCTATCCTCAACACATATCTGGACATTCCCAAGTTCAAAATGTTGACGTTACAACAGCTTTTACCTCTGCTGGGCAAAGATCACTGGATGGTGACTCTGGATCTCAAGGAGGCTTACCTTCATGTTCCTATCAGGCTCAGTTGCAGGAAGTATCTGCGTTTTCGGGCTGGGACTTCTCATTATCAGTTCTCTGCATTGCCCTTTGGCTTATCTACTGCGCCCAGAGTGTTCACGGAGGTTCTGGCTCCAGTGGTAGCTTTCTTCAGGCTAAGAGGAATACAAATCTATCCTTATTTGGACGATTGCCTGATTTTGGCCCAAGGAAAGGACGAACTTCTTCAGCATTTACAGTATGTGATGGCAGTGTTAAGATGCCTGGGGTATTCTGTGAACGAAATAAAGTCCAGTCTAGTACCCTCTCAGGACATGTGCTTTCTGGGTGTGAGACTGAATACAGCATCCCAGATGGCCTCTTTGACCCCGGACAAACAAAAGAATCTTTCTCTTTACTTCCACCAATTGTCTCGTCAGTCCAGGCTGACTGCAAGGACAGTCTTTCAAGCCTTGGGGTTCATGGCATCTTGTATTCTGGTACTTCCCAATGCCAAACTGCATATGAGGAAGCTACAATGGTATCTCAAAAATGTATGGACACAGCACTGCCAAGATATGGACACTGTCATTCAGATAATACCTTGCATTCAAAAGGAATTTCTGTGGTGGGCTCAGGAATGTCACCTAAACAAGGGACTCTCTGTGACCCGGCCAGAGGCGAGTCAGATTCTAACGACAGATGCCTCAAAGCTTGGGGAGCTCATCTAAATGGAAAATGGGTACAAGACACGTGGCCTGCCAGACTTCAACATCTACATATCAACTTGAAGGAGATGTTAGCAGTCCAATTTGCATTGATAGCTTTCAAGGATTTACTTCTTCCAGGGCAGGTGTTGATTCAAACAGACAACACAACTGTCATGTGGTACATCAACAAGCAGTGGGGAACGCATTCATATCCTCTATGCAGACAAGCAATGATTTTGTGGGAGACTGCTCTCAGTTTACAGCTAAATCTTCAAGCAAGGTTTCTGCCAGGAGCACAGAACTCCTTAGCAGATGTGTTGAGCAGACAAATTATGGATCCCCACGAGTGGAAATTGGATCCTCATGTATTTCAGAAATTGACAGTGTTATGGGGAACTCCAGACATAGATCTGTTCGCTTCTCCTCTAAATTACCAGCTGCTAAAGTTTTGCACAAAAAGGTTTCATCCCACAGCTTGGAAAGTGGATGCTCTCTCATTCAATTGGAGCAATCTTCACGTGTATGCCTTTCCTCCTCTGCCTCTCCTCCCAAAGGTACTCCTGAAGGTCAGACAGGACAAGCCAAACATGATTTTAATAGCTCCAGATTGGCCTCGACAGCACTGGTACCCATTACTGAGAAGTCTGGTACGGGAGCCTCCATGGCCTTTGCCTTCGATTCCTCACCTGCTGTCTCAGGAGAACAGTCATTTACTAAATGTCAAACTTCACTCTCTACATCTAACAGCCTGGCATATTCTGTTTTAAACCCTGGAGGGTCTCAGCTTCCACAACAAGTTTTGAATGTTATTTTGGAGGCCAGAAGGCCTAGTACAAGGAAAGTTTACGCAGATAAATGGAGGAGATTTTTATTTTGGAGTACAGCAAAGAACTTTGATGTTTCTAAACCTAATTTAAGTGTTGCGCTTCAATACCTTACTGAGTTATTGGACAAAGGTTTGTCCTTCTCCTCTATAAAGGTTCATGCTGCAGCAATTTCTGCTCACTATGACTGTGACCCACCATTATTTTCTCAGCCTTTGTTTAAGCAATTCCTTAGAGGGGCAAAGAATATAAGACCCCCATTAGAGCTCCTACTCCTGCTTGGGATCTCAATTTTGTGTTGGAGAAACTCACTCTACAACCTTTTGAGCCTGCAGCATCTGCAGAGTTGAAATATTTGTCATGGAAGACTGCTTTTTTGTTGGCCATTACCTCTGCGAGAAGGGTTTCTGAATTACAGGCCCTTATGGCGGTTGAGCCTTTCTTAATTTTCCACAAGGATAGGGTGTCTTTGCGTACTAACCCTTCTTTTATGCCTAAAGTGGTTTCTAGTGTGGCTTTAAACCAAACTATTAATTTGCCTACTTTTTATGCAAACCCCCAAAATAAAGGGAGAGGATTTTGCACACTTTGGATATACACAGACAGTTGCGATATTATTTGAGCAGAACTAAAGGGTTCAGGCAGTCTCAGCAGTTTGTTTCTTTTGCTTTGGGTTCTCAGGGCAAACCTGTTTCAAAACAAACTATTTCTAAGTGGATTGGTTTTTGTATTGCTTTCTGTTATTCCCATCATGGTAAGGAGATTCCAGCTGGGATTAGGCCTCATTCCACTAGGGCTACTGCCACTTCTACTGCTTTTTTAAGGGGGGTGGCTACTAAAGATATTTTGGAAGCAGCTACTTGGAGATCAGTGCATACTTTCTCTAAGCATTGCCACCTTCCACTTTACTCTAAATCTAGGGCTGGATTTGCCACTGCTATTTTACAGGGCATGTTGGCAGCCCCTAATGCTTTATAGTTTTGCCATCCTCCCTTACCTCTGCTTTGGGATTCTACCCATATGTAAGGACTGCAGCAATGGGAGATGAAGAACATAGTACAGTTTTGTACCTACCATAAATGTAGATGTTCGAAGATCCACATTGCTGCAGTCCAATTTACCCTCCCTCCTTCCCCTCTGTTGTTAGAGGTGGTGGTGTGGTTTGTGTTGTACATATTGTAAATATGGTTAGTGCAGGGGTGGTTGGTTATTTTTTGCTGTTCTTTGGCTTTGGCCTTTCTGGTTAGGGCCTTCTGACATCTGGGGCAAGAAAAGACTGAGGATATGACGTCGGTCATGCGCTTTTGTACCCTGACGTTCTGATGTCAGCTTTAAGCGCCTTGACCGACGTCAGCCTAATACTTTGGTATTCGGGCCGACCGAGGACAGCAGACTACCCATATGTAAGGACTGCAGCAATGTGGATCTTCGAACATCTACATTTATGGTAGGTACAAAACTGTACTTTCCCTAACATTCAGGTGAGCGGTGCAGGTTTTCTTAGTATGCTTTCCATGCCTTGTCCCTGTCATGCATTATTTGCTTTATTTTTTGGGATAGCCGTGGAGCTAGGTAAGTCTTGACTCATTTATTTTCTTGGGGGGTGGCTGTTAAGGATAGAGACAAAGGTATTCTTAAAATATTCAATAGCTTCATCTAATCAAAGCTCTTGTTTAAGGGAATTAATAAAGTAAGTGTCGTCAAATAGTTGTAAATTCCTATGTTGTAATGTGTGGTTTTGGGATTTGTTTGTGTCATGGCAAATTGCGAAAGTGGGGAGGTAGTCGCTCAGGATGTTTGGTAGGGTGCCTGATGTGATTTTTTTTCTTGGTGGGTGGGTAATATCCAGTCAATAATTGAACATTTGTTACTATTTGGGTTTAGCCTTGCTGGTGCAGTAATGCATTGTGTGAAGTTGTAGAGGCTGATTGTGGTGGTGCCCATGAGGCTGTGGTTCGATTAGAGGTGATCCAATTTATGTTAACATCTCCAAGGATTTTGCTTCCTGGGAGATATGAGTGGATCTCCAGGATAGTTGGTCTTCTAGGGTGGACTGATTGATTTTAGGGGGCACATATATGATAAAGATGCAGATGGATTTGTTTTGATTTAGTTTTAGGGGTACTGGTA
Source organism: Protopterus annectens (assembly GCF_019279795.1). Taxonomy (NCBI): domain Eukaryota; kingdom Metazoa; phylum Chordata; order Ceratodontiformes; family Protopteridae; genus Protopterus; species Protopterus annectens. Next base: position 619,351,583 of record NC_056733.1, read on the forward strand.
ATCATAGGATTATAGGATCATACCAAGTTACTAGGCTATTGGCCCTGAGGCTCTTATAAGCCTAGCCAAGAGTTTAGCCCATGTTTAGACAAGTCAGCACCCAAAGCCTCTGTCAAACAGGGACACAGGTGGAATCCCAGGGGTATATTTTGTGTTTCCCATCCAGTTATCCAGGTTGCGCTTTAAAAGGGATAATGAGGTACTCTGCTTGACATGGAGAGGAAGTCGATTCCACTAAACGGGGAGTCTCTGGGGCACATCTATCCAGCCAGCAAGTCCTATTGATGTCACAGACCAGGTTGAGGTCATGAGTACGGGTTGCTCGAGTGGAGCTTGACTTGCAGATATGCAGCAGTCCCATCAAGGCGGTGTCTGAGATTGCTTTGTATGCCAGAAACAGGTGACCTCTGAGGAATCTGTATGAAACTGAGTAGAGGGACAAGGCGTTTAGCCTATCTGTGTAGGGTAGATGTTTGAGGCCCTGCATTCTAATGGTGAGGAACCTCTGTGGTCTCTCCAGCTGCTGCATGTTCTTTGTGAGGTACATGATGAGTGGAGCGTTGTACTCAATAATTGGCCTTGAAAGGGAATAATACAGGGTTGTTATCACCTCCTTGTCCCTGGATGAGATACCCTTACTTATTTGGTGGGCCATGTAGAATACCTTTCCGTACAATGGAAGCAACATGGTGGTCAAAAGTCAGGTTGCTGTCAACCTGGGTGCCCAAGTCCCTCACGACTGATTGCATGCTTAGGGTGTTATTAATGTGATAATATGTTGGGGATGTCACACTCCCCAAAGGGGATAATGATACATTTTTTGGCATTTAGCTTGAGGCCGTGTTTCTGAGACCAGACCCTCTTGGTGGACGTCCACATCACTTGGGGAATTGATGACCACACCCAGCTTGCAGTCATCTGAAAATTTGGTCAGCCATAGCCTACTGGTTTTGGCCTGCACCTCAGAAGTATATCCCAAATAACTGAGGCCACACGACTGATCCCTGGGGTATGCCGCTCGTTACAGGTCTACTACTTGAGGTGATTTCCCATATTTTGGTTAGGCGGGTTATCAGCGAGCCAGTTTGCTACCCATCCGATAACATATGGATTGATGCCTAGTTGTGAGAGTTTATCTATTCTGCCCGAGTTGGAAATAGTGTCTAAGGCTTTGGCCAGGTCAAGGTAGGCGGTGTGCACTGTCCTCCTCTCGTCCATGGCTTTGGTGACTGTTTCAAAGAAGTCGACCAGATTTAATACATCACTTCCCCTTAATGGTGGGCTTTAGACAGGTTTCTGTGATGGCTACTAGATCTGGTAGTTCATGGGCAAGCCTTGAGTGGATGTCTGTGAGCTATTAATTATAGATGTTAATGTTGATTATTTTTAGGTGCTTGATAGGTTTAGACTTTAGAGTAGTTGGAAATGAAATAGATAACTGTTTGTATAATTTTCGGTGTGGCTGGGTAGAGGGTCCCGGTTTGGGGTGGGTATTACCAGTTGGCCCAGAGTTTGGATGAATATCACCACTTGGTAACAGTGGAAATTGTGTGAGCAGAATGACAAAATAGTGAGATATTAATGTGTGGTAGAGGACTGTAAGAAGATCACTTTTAAATGCAGTGAGCAAGAGTGTTTTGTGTTTTAGGTAGAAGTCAGCAAGAGAGATTATGCTAGTAGAGATATTTGAATAATGGATTTATTGCAATACAAGGGGGAGTGGGGATGATTAGTTTGGGTAGGGGTGAAAGGTGTTGGGTTTCATAGGATGTGATGCAGTATAGGGACAATAGGGTTGTACTGAGTGTGGCATGTAGAAGAGTGATCAACTGTATGGCTGTGTTTGAAGTATGCTATGGGTTTTAAGGTTATGGGTTTGTTGATTTAATGCGACTTAGTTATAGCTAATAGAAGAGGTAGTGGTGGGGTATCGTAATTGATAGGAGGTTAGTGTTTGACTGGAGGAAATAAAGGCTGGAGGGAGTAGTTTTGATTGGGTTGTGAGGGGGTGGAGAATTAGTGGAGGTAGAAGACTAGATGACCTGGGGTGGGTGAGAATTAAGGGTAGAGTAGAGGAATGGAGCAGGCAAGAACCCTTTTGAGTTGGTGCAGTTAAAAAAAAAAAAAAAAAGCCTTATCTGCTGTTTAGGTAAGCAAGTGTTTGCAGGAGGATTAATTATTAATTAAAATATGCCTGTTACCAAGAAAAATTAACAAGCTTCAGGATGGTTTTATTACTGTCTTTTTCTATAGTTTTGTACACTTGGCTAAGGGATGTCATTTAAATGGTAATAGTGTAGAATGCATCATAAGTTAACATATGTAATTTCTCTGAATATGGGTATGTCAAATTGGTTGTTTACCTGCATTTGGTGAAATAAGGGTGCCAATAGTTTGGAGCTTTGGAGGGTATATCTAATAGACATAATGGACTACTACAGCTCACATGTGCGTATTTTCACAAGAAGTGTGCACTAAAACATATAGCAGGTTTTGTGCAGGATCTACAAAGTTTAAAGAAGCATGGATGGTTGATTCTGCCGTAAAAGTTATGTGATGATTACATGGACATTTATATTTTCAGTTTGTTTGGTATCCTTGATTTCATTGGGCTTGATGTTGTTTGAGTTACCCTGTGAAGGAGATAGGCTTTGACAGCAAGGAGTATCACCGAGTTGCTCTGGGATTTTTATCTATGTAGTCTGGTATTCGGAAAGAAGCAATACTGTCTATCCCTAATTTCTGCTTCCAAATTGCTAAACAGTTTAGGGTGATGCTGCCACACTGGTTGCTATAGTGATGCTTGCACTGGTGACCCAAATGAGCAATGCTAGTTGCATCGCTCACCATTATGCCAAGGTTGTGCCATGCATCAGTGTTGTACAAAGGGCCATTGTACTGCCCCATCAGCCACTACTTGTGTATAAAGAGCCATCGTACTGCCCCAGTAGGCATTCTTTTTGTACAAAAGGCCCTCATATTGCCCAGCAGGCACTCCTGGTATAGAAAGGGCCTTCATACTTCCCCAGCAGGCACTCCTGGTATAGAAAGGGCCTTCATACTGCCCCAGCAGGCATTTCTGGTATACAAAGGGCCCTCATCCTGCACCAACAGGCACTCCTGATAGTCTCTGGGAGGAAGAATGGCATAAGCTTGTTCTCCCTTAGGGACCACGTAAGAGCCCTGCTGCTCCCACCACCTGAAGCAGGCATGGATGTTCTTCATACCACATTGCTGCAGTCCTAACACTTGGGTAGTCCGCTGTCCCAGTCGGCCCGAATACCAAAGTATAAGGCTGACGTCGGTCAAAGCGCATTAGTCTGACGTCAGGACGTCAGGGTACAAATGCGCATGACCGACGTAATTTCCTCAGTCTTTTTTGCCGCATGGTCCGATGCAGAAGCAATTTTGCGAGTGCAGGTTGGCGTTCTGAAAGTTTCTGAAGCCAGAGTTTCAGACCGAATCAAAGTTGGCTAAGTACCCCGTTGGGGAATATTTTGGTTTTTTCTTGCCTCAGTATTTAACCGGATGTCAGAAAAAGTGAATAACTGTATTTCTTGTGGGAAACAGATACCTCATAGGGATTACCATACTTTGTGTATACCTTGTTTAGGGCCTGAGCACGACGTTGTTGGATGCCGCTCTTGTGCTAGATTTAACAAACGCACTATTAAGAGAAGGTTAGACTGTGCCAGGTTAGTGTTTGGGAAGCGTTGTAATTATACAATGCCGTCGGATGCTCCGACGCCGGCTTCGGCTAAAAAACGCAAGGACAAAGCAGCAAAGCCTAGAGTGGAAGAACCGACAGTCCCAGACGTCGGTTCTTTAGAGGGCTCAGTGGAGCCGGAGGTTTTGCCAGGTGTTTCTTTGGAGTCTCAGGGAGAGACTTTACTGTTACAGGATGTATCCTCTCAGGAAGTAGGCCAGGCTGAGGGGACTTCTCAGGTGGCTGTTCTTCCTTCTCTTCCTAAGGTGGTTAGAGCCTCTCCTTCTGTTTCCAAGGCTTCTTTGAGGGGCAGGCCAAGTTTTGCTTCAGTGGGGGTTTCTCCTAGTGCCTCAGGGTCTTTGCCTAAGAAACATATGCTTAAAATGGCAGAGGATTTGATTACTATGATAAGGGGTTCTATGCCCCCTCCTGATAAGAGGCCTAGGGTGGAACCTGAGTTTGAGAGTTTTGAGCACTGCTCGGAGGCTTCTGAGTCTTCGGCTGAAGACTTGCAGGAGTACCCTCCTTATTCTGATTCTGATGTGGATGATTCTACTCCTTCAGCTTCTCCTCCTGAGGATTTTTCATTTTCAGAGACTCTGCATTCCATGAGGGAGCATTTTAAATGGGAAGGTCAAGATTTCTCTGATTCCAGGAAAAGGCTTAGGAATTCTTGTTTTACCCCAGCATAGGCCTTTAGCTATACCTCCTGTTTTGAATGTGGTGGAAGATGTTTTGCAGAGGCTTCCTGAATCCTGATTCTTTGCCTCCTGCCCCAGTTAAACCGGATAGGTATTATAGGGTGCCTGACGCTCATAAGTATCTTTTAAGAGTCCTAGGGCAGACCTGGAAACTGTCTCTCAGGGGCCTAAAGGTGTGAAGGCCTCAGTTGTTAAAAATCCTGTCCCTCCTGATAGAGGCAAGGGCTTTGGATAGATGGGGAAAGAAAGTGTATACTTCTTCCACTTTAGCCATGAGGGCGTTGAATTGTCAGTTTCACATGTTAAAATATCAGAATTATCTTCTTTCACAGTTGAAATCTAAGGTGGATGCTCTGGCGGAAGGTATTGAGTGTAAAGAGTTGCAGGATTTAGTTCATGTGTCTGAACAAGTGGGTAAACATTCCTTGCAATGTGGTTTTGATGCTGTGCAGGCCTCCTCCAGGGTGGCTGCCACTGGTTCTGTTCTTCGTAGGCACGCCTGGTTGAGAGATCAGAACTTAGCTGAGCATGTTAAGTCAAGGATTTTGGATGCTCCTTTACAGTCTGATGTGTTGTTTGGTTCGCCTGTGGAAGCAGTTTTAAAGAAAATGGAGGACAAGGCTAAGTCTATGCAAACTGTTAAGGATTTTTGCAGGTGCAGCCTCCAAGTTTAGTAGAAATTGGCCTACTAAGGGGTGGACTTACCCTGCTTATGATTCCCAGTCTAGGGGTAGGTCTAGACGTGGTAGGGGCAGAGCTCAAGGTTCTTTTAGGCCTAGGGCAGGGAGTTCACCTGCTCAGACTTCTGGTGAGGGCAGGGGTCAGTCCTTTCGTAAGCAGACCCAATGACCTGCCTTTTCAGCTGCCAGTACCTTCTGCCTGGCGGCACCTCTAGGAGGAAGACTGTCTCTTTTCAAAGAAAATTGGGATTTAATTACCCAAGACAAATGGGTTCTGGATATCATTCACCACGGTTACAGGTTTTATTTCCATACCTTGCCTCCTTTCAAAGGCATGCCAGACATTCCTCCTCTACAAAGAACAGAGGCTCGCGAGACAAATTTCTCTGTTACTCCAAATAGGAGCCATTCAGTCAGTTCCTGTGCCAGAAAGGGGCCTAGGATTTTATTCTCGCCTGTTCCTAGTACCAAAGAAGGGGAACACGTGGAGACCAATTTTGGATTTATCTATCCTCAACACTTATCTGGACATTCCAAAGTTCAAAATGTTGACGATACAACAGCTTTTACCTCTACTGGGCAAAGATCACTGGATGGTAACTTTAGATCTCAAGGAAGCTTACCTTCATGTGCCTATAAGACTAAGTTGCAGAAAGTATCTGCGTTTTCGAGCTGGAAATTCTCATTATCAGTTCTCTGCATTGCCCTTTGGCTTATCTACTGCGCCCAGAGTATTCACAAAGGTTCTGGCTCCAGTGATAGCTTACTTCAGGCTAAAAGGAATTCAAATCTATCCTTACTTGGACGACTGCCTGATTCTGGCTCAAGAAAAGGAAGACCTTCTACAGCATTTGGAATATGTCATAGCAGTGCTAAGATGCTTAGGGTATTCTGTGAACGAAATAAAGTCCAGTCTAGTACCCTCTCAAGACATGTGCTTTCTGGGTGTGAGACTGAATACAGCAGCCCAGATGGCCTTTCTAACCCCGGACAAACAAAAGAATCTTTCCAGTTACTTCCATCAATTATCTCTTCAGTCCGGGCTGACTGCAAGGACAGTCCTTCAAGCCTTAGGGTTCATGGCATCTTGTATTCTGGTGCTTCCCAATGCCAAACTGCATATGAGGAAGCTACAATGGTATCTCAAAAATCTATGGACACAGCACTGCCAGGATTTGGACACTGTCATTCAAATAATACCTTGCATTCAAAAGGAATTCTTGTGGTGGGCTCAGGAATGTCACCTAAACAAGGGACTCTCTGTGACCCGGCCAGAGGCAAGTCAGATTCTAACGACAGATGCCTCAGACATTGCTTGGGGAGCTCATCTAGATGGGAAGTGGATACAAGACAAGTGGCCTGCCAGACTACAGCATCTACATATCAACATGAAAGAGATGTTAGCAGTCCAGTTTGCATTAATGGCTTTCAAGGAGTTACTTCTTCCAGGGCAGGTGTTGATTCTAACAGACAACGCAACTGTCATGTGGTACATCAACAAACAAGGGGGTACACATTCCTACCCATTGTGCAGGCAAGCAATGATTTTATGGGAGACTGCGCTCAGCTTGCAACTAACTCTTCAGGCAAGGTTTCTGCCGGGAGCACAGAACTCCTTAGCAGATGTGTTAAGCAGACAAGTCATGGATCCCCACGAGTGGAAACTGGATCTTCATGTATTTCAAAAATTGACAGTGTCATGGGGAACTCCAGACATAGATCTGTTCGCTTCTCCACTAAACCACCAGCTGCCAAAGTTTTGCACGAAGGGATTTCATCACACAGCTTGGAAAGTGGATGCTCTTTCGTTCAGTTGGAAAAATCTTCATGTGTATGCTTTTCCACCTCTGCCTCTTCTCCCAAAGGTGCTTCTAAAGGTCAGACAAGACAAGCCAAGGATGATTTTAATAGCACCAGATTGGCCTCGGCAGCACTGGTACCCATTACTGAGGAGTCTGGTAAGGAAGCCTCCATGGCCTTTACCCTTGATTCCACACCTATTGTCTCAGAGGGACGGTCATCTGCTCAATGTCAAGCTTCAAACTCTTCATCTAACAGCCTGGCATATTCTGTTTTGAAAGACAGCAGGTCTCAACTTCCTCAACAAGTTTTAAATGTGATTATGGAAGCCAGAAGACCTAGTACAAGGAAAGTGTATGCAGAAAAATGGAAGAGATTTTTATTGTGGACTGCAGCACAGAATTTGGAGATTTCGGAGCCTAATTTGAGTGTGGCTCTTCAATATCTTACTGAGTTATTGGACAAAGGTTTGTCTTTCTCTTCCATTAAGATTCATGCTGCAGCAATTTCAGCTCACTATGATTGTGACCCACCATTGTTTTCACATCCTTTATTCAAGCAATTTCTTAGGGGGACAAAGAATATAAGACCCCCATGTAGAGCTCCTACTCCTGCTTGGGATCTCAATTTTGTGTTGGAGAAACTTACTCTACAACCTTTTGAGCCTGCAGCTACTGCTGACCTGAAATACTTGTCATGGAAGACTGCTTTTTTGTTGGCCATTACTTCTGCAAGAAGGGTTTCTGAGTTACAGGCCCTTATGGCGGTTGAGCCTTTTTTTGATTTTTCATAAGGATAGGGTATCATTACGTACTAATCCTTCCTTTATGCCTAAGGTGGTTTCTAGTGTGGCTTTAAACCAAACTATTCATTTGCCTACTTTCTATGCAGATCCCCAAAATAAAGGGGAAAAGATTTTGCACACTTTAGATGTACACAGGCAATTGCGTTATTATTTAAGCAGGACTAAGGATTTTAGAAAGTCTCAGCAGTTGTTTGTTTCTTTTGCTTTGAGTTCGCAGGGCAAGCCTGTGTCAAAACAAACTATTTCTAGGTGGATTGGGTTTTGCATTGCATTTTGTTATTCCCATCATGGCAAAGAGATTCCAGCTGGGATTAGGCCTCATTCCACTAGGGCTACTGCCACTTCAACAGCATTTCTAAGGGGTGGCAACTAAGGATATTTTGGAGGCAGCTACTTGGAGTTCAGTGCATACTTTCTCTAAGCATTACCACCTTCCTCTCTACTCTAAGTCTAGGGCTGGTTTTGCCACAGCTATTTTGCAAGGCATGTTATCAGCTCCTGCTTCCTTATGATTTGCCAGCCTCCCTTACCTCTGCTTTGGGATTCTACCCAAGTGTTAGGACTGCAGCAATGTGGTATGAAGAACATAGTACAGTTTTGTACCTACCATAAATGTAGATGTTCGAAGATCCACATTGCTGCAGTCCAATTTACCCTCCCTCCTTCCCCTCTGTGTTTAGGGGTGGTTGTGTGGGTGGGATTGTACCTTTCTGACTTTGTATATATATATTGTACATATATTTGGTACAGGGGTGTTTGGTGTGTTGTTGTTTTTTGGTTTGGCCTTATCTTTTTAGGGTCTTCTGACATCTGGGGCAAGAAAAGACTGAGGAAATGACGTCGGTCATGCGCATTTGTACCCTGACGTCAGACTAATGCGCCTTGACCGACGTCAGCCTTATACTTTGGTATTCGGGCCGACTGGGACAGCGGACTACCCAAGTGTTAGGACTGCAGCAATGTGGATCTTCGAACATCTACATTTATGGTAGGTACAAAACTGTACTTTTTTCAAAGAGGTCCACTTAAGGAGAGACCTCACTAATAAATTCAACTCTGGATTCGGGACTTTACTATATTAGTACACCAGACTTTAAAACAGCTGATGTAGGTATACTGAGGAAAGAAATCATACCTGGTAAGGTAAACCTACACCGTCTTTAACACCCATAAAGAATGCCGGCAACTGGGACATAGAGGAACAGCTATACATGAGCATGTGAACAAATACAAAATAACATGACATTGTCATGCCTGAATGAGGGCTGGAAGGCAATTTGCACAGATGGCAGGACTGCTTGAACCAGGCACTCTTGAGAACACAGGCTGAACTTGAGCTAGGCTTGTAAGGACATTGGGGGCCATTAACCTAGTAACCTCCTATGATCCTGTGATAATATAGGCCATGATTGCTCCTGTATAACAGGTTAGGCATGGCAGTGTAATTTGTATGTGGGGACCAAGATGAGCAGTGCATTACATGCATTAATTGCACTTATGCAGAATTAGGTGTCATAACACACCCTTATCTGCATTATGTATAGAAAAGAGGAGAGTGGCATATCAAAACAGGGAGTAGGTAAGTGGGCATCTTATGGGAGTGAGTGGGCAGTGTGCAAAAATAGGTGGCACACATTCATACATCCACAAACATTCACAGGCAATCCACATTTTTACATAACACCTATTTTTTTCTTAAATTTGTTTATTTTACACTCAATAAGCAGCAAAACTGTTGCTTAGCGAGTGTAAAATAACTGCACTATCGATCTCACTTGCACTGTAATGCAGGCATACACACTCACACACACTTCTATTTTTTTTCTTTAGTGTTATTTGCAGGCATACACACACACCTATTTTTTTCTTAAATTTCTTTATTTTGCACTCGATAAGCAGAAAAACTACAATAAGTTGGTTTGCTGCTTAGCAAATGTAAAATTACTGAACGATCGATCTCACTCGCACTCTAATGCAGGCATACACACACATTTCTATTTTTACTTGGTCTTCTTTTCTTATTTTACACTGGCTAAACAGCAAAATTGATGCTTAGCCAGGGTAAAATAATGGCAGTCGTTCGGTTTCTCCACAGCAGTACGTGTAATGCAAAACCTTACTTCTCAATAGTACAAACTTTTGCAGAATGTCCAGATTTTGGCTTGTAACTTAGGTCCATCCTACTGACATTTTCAGGTTTGCCTACGGATTAAAGTCAGTAAATAATGAGTTGACTTTTTGGTGAAATGCATGCAAATACTGGTTTTATTTAAACACATGTCTACGTTTATAACAGCAATATTTAACGTGTCCCTATTTACAGCTCTTTCTCCTGTTACTTTTGCCTCTGTCCCGACTTCTGAAACTAAACAGTTTTGATGTATTTTTACTGAGGAACATTGCATGACCTGTACATATATGTAGGGAAAAAAAATTTAAAGAAAAATGTGATACAGATACCTCTAGTTAAAAAATAGTCACTGTGAAAATCGGGTATTCTAGCAATCCCTCAACAAAACAGATGTGTGCAGCAACTACTGTGAAGAAAACAGTTCCCACAGTCAGTCAGCATTGCATTTTTACAGGCTGCAAGAACCAAAAGTAAAATCCCATGCATAGTTAGTGTTTGGGGGCGTTCCCAGGGTGAAAGGACTAAAGGAGGCTGGTCGTGGGCGGTTCTTGGGCAGCAACGGAGGAAAATGTGAAAAGTAACAAAGGGCATTATTACCAAAGGGTTCAAGCGCCCATACCTTCTCTTCAGCTATGCGAGTTTGTGATATAGTCAAAGATGGCTCACAGTACCGGAGCTATTAGAACAGCTAATGAAAAAAGTCAGGGAAATTGTCATTCTGGATAACCAAAAGAATATGGTGCAGTGCTACGTTCAAAAAATAGGGGAAAAGAGAACCTCGGAAATGAGAAAGCAAGCAAAGCAGCACGTAGTGGTCCTTTAACTGAGATGCTTCACAAGGGCCTGTCCTTTTCTTCCATAAAAATCCATGCCTCAGCCATTTCAGCTCATTACAACACAGAACCTCCCCTCTTCTCTCATCCTCTGCTAAAGCAGTATCTCAGAGGGGCCAAAAACTTAAGACCACCCAGGAGAGCTCCATCCCCTGCCTGGGACCTCAATTTTGTATTGGAAAAGCTCACTCTCCCTCCTTTCGAGTCAGCTGCGACTGCAGACTTAAAATTCCTCTCCTGGAAAACAGCTTTCCTTTTAGCAGTCACTTCAGCTAGAAGGATTTCTGAATTACAGGTTCTTATGGCAGTGGAGCCTTTCATCATTTTCCATGTGGACAGGGTATCTCTCAGGACCAATCCATCCTTCATGCCTAAGGTGGGTATCCAGTGTGGCTCTTAATCAGACCATTCATTTGCCAACTTTTTTCCCAATCCACAGAACAAGGGGAGCGGATTCTGCATTCTTTGGATGTACACAGACAACTTAGATTTTACTTAAACAGGACAAAATCTCAAAGAAAATCTGAACTGCTGGTGGCATTTGCTGCAGGGGCAGAGGGAAAGGCTATTTCATAGCAAACCATTTCCAAATGGATAAGCTATTGTATTCGTTTCTGCTATATAAACCATGGAAAAACTGTCCCCCAGGGGATCAGATCCCATTCCACCAGGGCTGCATCTACTTCTACCAGGGCTGCATCTACTTCTACAGGCTTTCTCAGAGGTGTTCCTACCAGGGACATTCTAGAAGCTGCTACCTGGAGCTCAGTTAATACATTCACCAAAATTACCATTTACCACTTTTCTCTAAATCCAGAGCTGGCTTTGCCACTGTTGTCCTGCAGGGCCTTATAGCTGGGCCTAATGCTGTATAATTCCCTCCACCCAACCATAGCTTTGGGAATCTACCCAAATGTAATCAATGCAACAGTGAAACACGAAGAACATAGTACAGTTGTGTACACTTACCGTAACTGTAGATGTTCGAGTGTATTCACTGTTGCAGTCTTGGTTACCCTCCCTCCAGCCCCCTATTTTTCTCTGGCTATTCCTCTACTTCCTTTCACTATGCTTAAAAGTCATTTTGGTCTGTTTGCTTTTGGGATTGCAGGTATGTTTTTCGTGTTTTTAATTTTATTTGCTCCCCATTTGGGGGGCACTTGACAGTTGGGGCAAGAAAAACTGATGTAATGGTGTCGGCTGCATGTTTTATACCCCTGACGTCATGGAAGAAGGGACAACTGACGCAGGACCCAAGACTTTAACCAGGCCGACTGAGGGCAACCTGCCAGCAAATTACCCAAATGTAATGACTGCAACAGTGAATACACTCTAACATCTACATTTATGATAAGTGTACAGAACTGTACTTTCCCTGGACTACATGTAGAGAGATGGAGGAGCTCTATGATTTATGTAGCCCAGGCGGGTATGAGCCTAGCCCTGAGCATTCTCTACCATCATCCAGAATGATACCACAGTACAAGCAGAAAATGACTGATATCAACAATTGGCTGTTTCTGGTGTCATTCTAAGGGGATCCGGTATCTGTCTGCCTGGGTTGGCATGTTTGACAGACCTGGATGTTTGCCAGAGATGACCTGCATCTGTCACCCCTGGGCTTCGGGATACTGACCAAGGTTTTTGCCACCCCTGTAATGCTTTTTTTAGGTGGTGTTCCAAAGACCAAATTACCACTGTAACAGCTACAAACATGCTATCTGAGGGTCATGCTGCTCAACGCTAGAAGTCTAAATCTTAAAATGCACTTGCTCGAAGCACTCCTTAAAATGGAGAACATTGACATTTGTGCTGTAACAGAGACCTGGTTCAAGGCAGCAGAAAGCACCCCTGCACTACCAGGCTGTAACTCATTCCTCACCTTTCGGCCCCAGAACCTGGACCGAAGCTCCAAAGGCGGTGGTGTTTCCATATTCATAAAGGATGCACACAATTCCAGACTGGTAGCACAACATAACGCATCACAGATACTTCAGGTGCATCTAAATTGGGTAAAACAACGATTCAGGTTGTAGCCTGCTATAGGTCCCCAACCATGTCCCAAGATTCGCACTCCACATTCCTAAGCACCCTGGAGAATATTAGGGTCCAACCTAACACACTTACTGGGCAACTTCAAATACTCCTCCATTAACTGGGAAAACTACTCGTGTACCAATACACTTGCCCAACATTTCCTAGAATTCATTAATTTCAATGCCTTGAACCAGCTCGTTCTTACCCCAACTAGAGGTAGCAACATCCTTGACGTGGTCCTTGCTAACATGGGCGACTGTTGCTCTATACCAATAAGTCAACTCCTCCCTGGTTAAATCTGACCACAAAGTAATCACCTTGGAAATCAACAACCCCCCCCGGCAAAGGTTTCCACCTTGAAAAACTTCTCCAAAGCTAACTTTGGGCTCCTAAAAACAAAAGTGTTAACTTCACGGTAACCATGCCATTGGAGAACAGCTGCATGACCACCAAATCACATTAATGCCCTGTACGAAAACGTACACAAATGCATGGATCTCAACATACCCAATAGAACCAAGACGCTCTCCTAAAAAAAAAAAAAAAAAAAATCCTTTCTGGTGGTCCCCTGCCACTAACTCTACAACAGAAGGAGGAAACTGATGTGGAATAGGGTGAAGTCCCAAGACTGGAAATTCTCCCTGATTAGCCTCAACAAAAAGGTGAGATCCCTCATCAAATCCTCTAAAGCTAGCTATGAAAACAGAATTGCAGCAGATAGTAAAGACAACCACAAGTTATGTAAAGAATCTCCACTGCAATACCCAGATTTGTTCAGAGCTATTGCACAATGGCACCTCCTATACCGAGCCAACAGATATTGCCATTATAATGGCTGACAGATTCAGTGCCAACTTTACCCCTCTCTCCCCCACCAAAGGACCAATCACAATATTAGTAGATTGCCAGACACCCAGTATTACTGCTGCACAGGTTGCACTGTCCAAGGCCAAAGATACAGCTTCTATGAGACCTAACCATACCACGGCTGTGGTCTACATGAATTACAGACTGAACTAGCACTTCCACATGTGTGCCCTGTTCAGTCACAACCTCACCTCAGGCTTTGTCCCTACTGAATGGCGCACTGGTGGAGGAGTGACTACAGACCCTGGGAACTATTGCCCCATTAGTTTTACTAGTCTGATATGCAAAGCCATGGAACGCATCATCATGGACCTAATAAACAAGGATATAGGCGATCTCCAAACTCTGGATCCTACACAGTTTGGTTTTGTGAATGGTAGATCATGGCTGCTCAACCTGGTTGACTAAGAGTCCATCACGAGAGCTGTGGATGAAGGCAAGGTGGTTCATATAGCCTATCTTAATCTGGCCAAAGCCTTTGATACTATACACCACTCGGGAATCGTAGAAAAATTCTCTAAGCTAGGCATCAACCCCTGTATCACTAGGTGGGTTGTAAACTGGCTCACAGAACCCACAGTGTGAAAGTAGCTGACTCCAAGTCAGACTGCCGATCAGTCATGAGTGGAGTCCCACAGGGTTCGGTCCTGGGTCCTCTCCTGTTTGGTATCTACTTCTCTGAAGTCCAAGCCAACACAAAGGGACTCTGGCTGATTAAGTTCACAGACTATTGCAAGTTGGGAGCCATAATTAACTCCCCAAGTGATGCTGACATCCTACAGAAAGGCCTCACTGTGACAAACGACTGGTGTCAGAACTATGGCCTTTAGCTAAGTTCTAAAAAATTTTATCCTCTGTGGGAAAAACCCGGTTCCCATGAATTACCACATCGATAGTAGTCAACTGAGCACAGAAGGCGTTATGAGATCTGGTAACACAGGTTGACAGCAACCTCTCTTTTGTCCACCACATTGCCACTGTGGTCATAAAGTTGTATGCGGCACATCTCATTACTAAGAGTCTTCCATCCAGGAAGAAAGAGGTCATTGTCTCCCTCTTCTCTTCTCTCATTAGGCCAATCATAGAGTACAATGCCTTATCTGACATGTACCTCTCTAGACACCTGCTACAGCTGGAGAGGCTGCAAGAATACTTCAGAGGATCCCGGACCTTAAACACTTGTCCTATATGAACAGACTCAAAAAAACTCCCAACTATTCTGTCTCATATCGCCTACTTTGAGGCAATCTCTGCATGACTTACAAAGCCATGTCTAACCCAGCTCTGTTAGAAATGCTACATCTAAAGAAATCCCAACCCCTCAGCACTACATGCTCCAGAGACCTCACTGTCGTCAGAACAATCAGCAGAACAAGCTGGAGGGACAGGTTCATAACACAGCGACTGACCATGCTATGGAATAGACTTTCCAATACATGTCAAGTGGAAGGCCTCACTGGCCCTCTTCAAGAGAAATCTTGATGAGTGGATGGGAAATAGGAAATTCACTGGGAACTAAGGTCGGGTAGCACGATACCAGGGTAATCCTATGGGCTAGGCTTGTTAAAGGCTCCAGGGCCCATTAGCCTAGTACACACCTATGAACCTAAACCACTCTGTCCAGATGGTTGTCAGATTGCATTACATTCCCCTACAAATCCATAAATAAACAACTTCTCAACAAAGTAAGAGCTCATTCTACCAGGGCTATCTCTACCTCTTCTGCATTTTGTGCTAAGCTGCCAATTGATACCATTTGTGCTGCAGCAACATGGGCAAGTCCTCATACCTTTATTACTCCATGTGGATTTGGCCTCCAGGGACAAGGCCTGTTTTGGTCCAGTGGTCTGAAGAATGTTTTCCCATGAGTCAGCCAAGAAAGATGGTGCTATAGACGCTGTCTCACCAGTACAGAATGAAGGTGAGACAGGACATCATCACATACACAGCAGTTCTATACTCACCATAATGTTCCATGTGTGTTGTCTGTCTCGCCTTCATTCTTGCGTCCCACCCTCTTTCCCCCAGCCTTTGACTCCTGGAGGATTGAGAGTTTGTTTGGCGTCTAATATCCTCTTACCCTCTTCTTGGCTTGTAAAATAATTAAAAAAAATATATATATGCATATATTAGTATAACAGCAAACAAGATCTGGGGGATTCCCTAGAGCATCATGGGATAGGAAGTAAGCCACAAGCTAGTTGAAGACCTTGAGCTTTTGTAAACTGCCAAGTCGGAACTAAGGATCAGTTCTGAACCCACCAGTAAAGAATGAAGGCGAGATGTACAACACGCATGGAACGTTATGGTGAGTACATAACTTCTTTCTTTCCCCTGTTTCCCACAGAAGTTCTCACATTCACCTTGAAATCCCAGGAGGTTTTTGCAGGGCTTAGCTTTTAGAGCTGTGGTTGTACAGAATGAACTTTTCGTATTAATGTTATGTTAGCTAGATTTTCTTATTAGGACCAAGAAACAAGTATTGATTTTGATGTAATACAGGCTGATGTAACCCATAGCTTTTGTTTATGAAAGATGTATTTTAAGAACTTGATCATTTCAATCCGCTTCTGTCCTGCCTTCATAATGATATTTCTGTGGTGAGACTGTTTTTTTCATTAAATTTTTAAGGCTTGTTAAATGTTTTTTTCCTTGCATTTTAGTAAGAGTTGGTCTACGTCATCCTGATCCAGTGGTAGAAACTAGCTCCTTGTCCAGTGTCACACCCCCAAATATCTGGTATAAACACACACTGCCTGAAGAAACCATTGATAATGTGTGGCTTTCAGCTCTGCAGCTAGAGGCCATCATTTATGCTGCTCAGGTATTGTATAGACTTTTTACATTTTTTTTTTTTTCTAGATAAAACTTGGGTAATACTTTCAGGAAACTAGAGCTAAAGACTGGGTATCATCATCGTAGCTTTTTAACCTGTGATAATCATTTTGAAATCTTTTTCAGCAGTTGGTTCTCCTCTAGCAGAGATCAGATACATTTCAGTGGTGAAGTCATCCAGTAGCAGCACTCTGCATTTGCTTTTATGCCTTTACTTGTTCCTTTTGTTCAGTGAATTGATATTTTTTTCTCTCTCCAATTTTTAAGTTCAGTAGAAATTTGAAGTTTTATACATTTTGGTCATAGAAATTGACTTCTGATGAAAATCCTTTTTTCTGTTTAAAGTCCAACTGTTTTCCAAAGGTGGCCCTTGTAGAATTCTATTTTTTGGGATTTTGAGTGTCCTTTTTTATATCCCCCTACATCACTCTTACCACAGTCTGTGTCCCATGTCCATTACCAGGTCTACAAGCCTCTCTGAAATACCTCTGGACTTCTAGGCATTTGGGCTGGGGTCAGTGTGGGACCTGAGGGTGTGGACTTGCCGGTCTTACATCCACCAGAATTTTTTTTTGTCTACCCAGTTTCCCCAATACTTATATGGGTTCATGGTTTAGTCTAAAGGGTAGGTGTGCAATGAGGATGTGCAACATGTCCCTCTTCCTCTGCAGCAGTTCAGCTGTGTCCATCACCCATCCACCTGTTTGGACTAACCCCCTAACCACACAACATCCCAGTCTATGCTGGAAGTCATTGTAGGAGATGCCTCTCTAACCACCTTCCCCTCCAGGAGGGAAACACTTTCTCTCTCTGCTGCTTTGACAATCACCTGGGCTTTGTCTAGATATATCACCACAGTGGTGCATCCTTGTTTTGCCAATAATATTGTAAATAAATACTTTTTTCATTTCTTCTTGAAGTGTTCATGTGGAAGGGAAGTCAAAGAAGAGGGCAAAAAGTTTATAGTCCTCCTCTCGTAAGAAAAGTATCACTTTGTTCTAATCTGGGAGCAACATTTGAAATGGTTGTTGGTGTACATAAGAAATGTGCCTTTCCATCAGTTGTAGACTGGTCAACATCATTGAATCCTTTGGCTGTTTTGCTAAAGGCCCCTGCCTTTGTAGCCTATTTTCATCCCTTGTTCCTCCAGGGGAGGGCTTCCCTGCCTTCCCCCTGCAGTTCTGCAGTTAGGGGACCTTTTGAAGACAGTTTAGCATTTTTCATGTAATGCAGATGATTCTTGAGTTGTGGCGTTTGTTTTTCTTAGAATCATAGTGCTAACTTGAAGTTTTCATTGCTCAAACCTCCCTGCCTTTTGATGGCTGGAAGTCTTAGCCCTTGTCTATTTTTTATGAGGTTCCAAGTGTTCATATCTCAGCAATTCATGTGTTCAGTTGTACTGCATGACTTGAGAAGCTAATAGTTTTCTGATAATGTTGCTTATTGCTGACTGTTGCTAAAGAGCTTATTGGAAGATGTATTGGTGTAGTTTGTACCCAGTTTTGTTGTGAGTTTCTAGGAAACAAAATTTATTAGTAGTGACTTGTTTGTTAGTAATGTGATATGATCACTTTATGGATTTTTGTTAATATGAAAAGTTGATAATATGCTTTAGTTTTATTCCACTACTCCTATTTCTAATGATGGTCATCACTGGATCAGTGTTGCAGTAGCCTAAGCTATATAGGACTTCCTGCCAAGGATTGGATGACCAGCTAGCTTCTGAAGCTCTAGGGCACTTTCCACCCATCCTAATCACTGCAAAGCTCAAGGAGAGTGGTATAAAGACAGTGGTTAGGATGCCAAAATTTAGAAACTGTACAAGTTTTGTTGAAGTACTGCTGAGCCTTGCTCTCTGCTGCGGCTTCCATGGATTCTGAGGTTGGGTAATGCTTTGCAAGTTAGGTAGAGAAGGCGTTGGGGGAGGGGGGGGGCTACCTTCCATTTTTGTGAGTAAGGTTTATCTTTTCTGTCAAAATGTGTTGCTATGAGATAAGGCTAGTGTTTTTTTTTTTTTTTTTTTTTTGTGGTTGACACTGATTTTTCCTCTGATCACGCTCTCATGGAAGCACAAGATGGTAAGACTGTTATCCACTTGGCAACCTTTTTTTTTCCTCTTTAGAGTGATGAACCTTTGTTTCAGCTCCTCTGATGTTCCCTCACCAATCCATAAGAAGTGAAAAGTTAGGTAGGCTTTGGTTTTGACTCTGCTTATTTGCCTTGACTTTTGGTGGGTGATACCACTGTGCTCGTATCAGAGTCCATGGATCCTCCGTCACAATTCTCTGTCCCTCTGGTGTTGCTCCTTGGGAAGACATTACGAAACGAGATGTAGGCACACCCTCTAGGGCTGCTTAGCTCTCTGCTTCAGGTAAGGGGGAACCACACTTGCTGTCATTGGAGGAGGAGGAAGCAGATGTTTAGTAGGGCTATGCTGAGGATTTTGATAACTAAGGAAGACTTTTAGGGTGCTTTGTTCATTCGGGAACCACTCCCAAAAGAGGCATAATCTTGGACATTTTTCTTTACCTATGTCCCCTTCAGCTAAAGCAGACAGACAATCGTCTAGGTTTTGTTTAAGGCTTATTTTAAACATTTGCTTTAATTTAAGAAGGAAATGTGCTCTTATTTCAGATTTTGACTTTGTCCAAGAGGAATTAGGCTTAGAACATGATTTTAAGATTGTTCTGCACAAAAATGGAGAGTCTGACAGAAGAAAGACTGATGTTTTTTGTGTTTCACTATTGCAGTCATAACATTTGGGTGATGTGCTGGCAGGTTGCCCTCAGTCGGCCTGATTAACAAAGTCTTGGGTCCTGTGTTGGTTGCTGGCCCTTCTTCCATGATGTCAGGGGTATAAAACATGCAGCTGATGCCATTACATCAGTCTTTCTTGCCGCACGGTGCCCGAAGCAGAAGCAAGTTCGCAAGTGCCGGTCGGCCGACTTTTGAAATTTTCATTTTCGAGTTTCAGAACCGAAGTCTTAAACTGAAAAGCTAAGTACCCCGTTGGGGAAACTTTTTCTTGCTCCTTATCGATGTCAGTAAAAGTTAATAATTGCATTACTTGTGGGAAGCAAATACCTCATAAGGATTTTCATTTGTACTGTATTCCTTGCCTAGGCCTTGACCATAACGTACCTTGCTGTCGGTTTTGTGCTAAATTTAATCAACACACTATTAAACGTCAGTACATTTTTGCTTCTAAATATTTTGGCTCACGCTTTCATTATCCAAAAATGTCGTCTGTTAGCAATCCGACTACCGGAATACCTAAAAAACCGCAAAAAAAGACAGGCCGTCGAAGTCCAAAACTGATGACGACACTTCTCCTAAGGCAGTCGACAGTTCGCCATACTCACTGAGGCGCTTTCGCAGCCCCTGATACCCGCTACTTCTGATTCGCTAGCCTCTACTGAGACCCATTCGGAGTGCGCTATGCTGCGAGATGCTTCATTTATGGAACCCGTTTATGTCTCTACCTTAGATGAGTCCGGAGCCGCTGTGCAGGCACCGCCTTCTGAGGGTGTTTTCAGGCCTACAGATTTGTTTATTAGACTGCCATTTTCAAAACTAAGGCCAAAATCTAAACCTATGACTAAAAAAAACGATGCCTGGGCCACATGTGCAGGCCCCTATGCCTAAAAAACAAATGATCAAAATGGCTGAAGATTTAATTACTCTGATCAAGGGTAGTCACCCCCCCCCCCCCCTTCTAAGAGGCCTAGGCAAAACATTGATTATGAATCTTCTGAACAGGATTCTGTTTCTTCTGACTCTTCTAATGAACAGGATTTGTGTATACCTACTTATGAGGACTCTGATGCAGAAGATTCCATTCCTTCTTCTCCCCCTGAGGATTTTTCTTTTGGTGAAACTTGACATTCATTAAGGGAACGTTTCCACTGGGAAAGTCAGGATTTCTCTGAATCTAAAAAGGGACTTAGGAATTTTCTTCTACCTCAGCATAGGCCTTTGGCTGCTGTACCTCCTGTTCTAGACATTATTTATGTTTTTTCAGAATCTAGTATGGCTCCTGATTCTCTGCCTCTGGCTCCTTGTAAGCCAGACCGATACTACAGGGTTCTTGACTCCCACAAATTCCTTTTCAAAAATCCTTTTGCAGATCCTGAAACCATTTCTCAGGGTCCCAAGGGCATTAAGGCTTCTACTGCTAAAAATCCTACCCCTTCTGATAGAGATTCCAGGGTGTTGGATAGATGGGGTAAGAAGGTTTACACTTCTGCAACCTTGGCAATCGGGGCTTTAAACTGTCAATTTTATATGCTTAAATATCAACAGCATATCGTGAGACTGCTTAAACAGAAAATGATGATAATTTCTGACTGTGTGGAAAATAAAGATTTACAGGATCTATTGCATTCAGCTGAACAAGTTGGAAAAACATACTTTGCAATGTGGTTTTAATTCTTTGGAGGCCTCTTGCAGGGCTGCTGTAACTGGGTCTGTGCTAAGAAGGCATGCTTGGCTCAAAGAGCAAACTCTGCCTGATTATGTTAAAGCAAAGTTGTTGGATGCTCCTTTACAACAGGATCGCCCCTTTGGTAATAAGGCTGAAGAATCTTTAAAAAAGATGGAAGATAAAGCTAAATCTATGCAAACTGTGAAAGATTTCTTACAAGTGCAACCTCCAAGATTTAGTAGGCACTGGCCTAATAAGAAATGGTCTTTTCCAGTTCCTTCGAGAGCCGCTCAAGTCAAACCCAGACATTCCAAAGACTCCAGGTTTCAGTCACAAGGGACTTCAATGGGGGTGCTTCCTCCTCCAAATCTGGGAACAAGACACCTCCCTATGGTAAGCAGTCTCAGTGACTTTCCTTTGCTCTTACCAAGCACTTACCTTTTAGCCGCCCCTTTGGGGGGAAAACTGTCACTTAATGCAAGCAACTGGCACCTTATAACCCTGGACAAATTGGTTTTAAGTATAGTATCCCAGGGATACAGATTTCATTTCCACACGTTGCCAATCCCAAACAGATGGCCATACCTGGCCCCAAATCAGTGGGCAGAGGCACAGATAAAAGTACTGTTCCTCATGAACATGGGGGCTATTCAACCAGTACCAGAAGAAGAAAAGGGACAAGATTTCTATTCAAGGCTTTTCCTGGTACCCAGAAAAGACAAATCATGGGGTCCAATTCTACTGGCAGGAATTGAGCTTGTAGTTGTATTTGACAGGCCAAGGATAACTACTCTAAACACATTTCTGGACATTCTAAAATTCAAGATGCTGACTCTTCAACAGTTACTTCCTATGCTAGGCAAAGATACCTGGTTGGTAACTCTAGACTTGTGGCTTACCTTTATATCCCAGTCAGGGAATCTTGCAGAAGATACCTCCGCTTCAAAGCAGGCTACTTGCATTACCAGTTCTCTGCACTGCCCTTTGGCTTATCTACTGCGCCCAGGGTCTTTACAAAGTGCCTGGCTCTCCAGCAGTTGCATTTTGCAGGCAAAATATCCAAATATATCCATACCTGGGCGATTGTCTAATTCAGGCAGAAAACAGGGACATTCTTCTAAAACATCTGGTGTTTGTAAAAAGGGTTCTAACTTGTCTTGGGTGTACTATAAATGAAAAGAAATCACAACTGGTACCCTCTCAAAAAAATACATTCCTGGGTGCTCGCTTGATTACAACTGCCCAGATGGCTTACCTTATGCCAGAAAAGCAAATTCATTTGGTAACTAACTTCAAACAGGTGGCCACAAAAACCCTGCTATCTGCAAGACAAATTCTGTAAGCCTTGGGGTTCATGGCCTCCTACATTCTTCTAATTCCATATGCAGGACTGCATAAAAGGAAACTTCAGTGGTACTTAAAAAGTGTATGGAGTCAAAATTGTCACAGCCTGAAAACAATGATTCCTATCGTACCTTGCCTGCAACTAGAGTTCCTATGGTGGGCAGAGGCCTGCCACCAAAACAAGGGACTGCCATTCACTCCACCCCCTGCCGCCCAAACCCTAACTACAGACGCATCAGACTATGCTTGGGGGGCTTATCTGGCAGGGAAGTGCATTCAGGTCAAATGGAGTCCGAATCAAGTGCATCTTCATATCAATCAAAAAGAAATGCTAGCTGTACAGAATACACTGACAGCCTTCAAGGACTACCCTCATCCAGGACAATTAATGCTAGACAGACACCACAGTTATGTGATACATAAACAAGCAGTGGGGTACACACTTCTACCCCCTTTGCAGACTAGCCATGGCATTGTGGAACACCGCCTTGGCCTGTCAAATACAACTACAAGCTCAATTCCTGCCAGGAAAGCTGAATACTCTGACAGATGAACTAAGCAGAAATCTATTGGACCCACACGAATGGAAACTGAAACAATGGATTTTCAACATGTTGACATGCAAATGGGGGAGTTCAGACATAGATCTTTTTGCCTCAACCCATTACTATCAGGTGGTCAAATTCTGCACAAGAACACATCACAAAAAAGCTTGGAAAGTGGATGCTCTGTCCTTCAGCTGGAAAGACCTATCCGTCTATGCCTTCCCCTCTGCCTCTGCTCTCCAAAGTTGTTATAAAAGTCAAACAGGACAAACCAAAAATATTTTGATTGTTCCAGACTGGCCTCGCCAACACTGGTATCCACTCCTACACAATGTGTCACATCTTCCACTGTGGCACCTGTCTCAGACACCTTACTGTCTCAGCAAAACAACCAAATTCTGCACACTCCGCTCCAAACTTTGAATCTTGCAGAGTGGCTAATCACCTAAATTCACCCTTAGCATCCCTCAGCAAACCTGTGATGGATGTTATTTTGGAAGCAAGAAAGGTCTAGCACTAGAAAATCTTATGCTGACAAATGGAAAAGATTCTGTGTCAGGAATCAGTCACAAGGGAGAAGCACAGCAGTGCCCAATATTTCCCAGATTTTACAATATTTAACTGAGATGCTTCACAAGGGCCTGTCCTTTTCTTCCATAAAAATGTATCCCTCAGCCATTTCAGTTCATTACAACACAGAACCTCCCCTTCTCTCTCATCCTCTGCTAAAGCAGCGTCTCAGAGGGGCCAAAAACTTAAGTCCACTCAGGTGAGCTTCATCCCCTGCCTGGGACCTCAATTTTGTATTGGAAAAACTCACTGTCCCTCCTTTCGTGCCAGCTGCTACTGCAGACTTAAAATTTCTCTCCTGGAAAACGGCTTTCCTTTTAGCAGTCACTTCAGCTAGAAGGATTTTCGAATTACAGGCTCTTATGGCAGTGGAGCCTTTCATCATTTTTCATGCGGACAGGGTGCCTCTCGGGACCAATCCGTCCTTCATGCCTAAGTGTGGTATCCAGTGTGGCTCTTACTCAGATCATTCATTTGCCAACTTTCTTTCCCAATCCACAGAACAAGGGGGAGCAGATTCTGCATTCATTGGATGTACACAGACAACTTAGATTTTACTTAAACAGGACAAAATCTCAAAATCTGAACAACTGCTGGTGGCATTTGCTGCAGGGGCAGAGGGAAAGGCCGTTTCAAAGCAGACTATTTCCAAATGGATAAGCCACTGTATTCGTTTCTGCTATATGCGCCATGGTAAAACTATCCATCAGGGGATCAGATCTCATTTCACCAGGGCTGCATCTACTTCTACAGCTTTTCGCAGAGGTGTTCCTTCCAGAGACATTGTAGAAGTTGCTACCTAGAGCTCAGTTCATACGTTCACCAAACATTACCATTTACCTTTCTTCTCTAAATCCAGAGCTGGCTTTGCCACTGTTGTCCTGCAGGGCCTTATAGCTGGTCCTAATGCTGTATAATTTCATCCACCCTACCATAGCTTTGGGAATCTACCCAAATGTAATGACTGCAACAGTGAAACACAAAGAACATAGTACAGTTGTGTACACTTATCGTAAATGTAGATGTTCAAGTGTATTCACTGTTGCAGTCCTGGTTACCCTCCCTCCAGCCCCCTATTTTTCCTCTGACTATACTTATACTTTCTTTCACTATGCTTATAAGCCCTTTTGGTGTATTTGCTTTTGGGATTGGATGTATATTCTTTGTGTTTTTAATTTTATTTGCTCCCCATTTGGAGGGCACCTGACATCTGGGGCAAGAAAAACTGATGTAATGGCATTGGCTGCATGTTTTATACCCCTGACAACCTGACGTCATGGAAGAAGGTGCAGCAACTGACGCAGGACCCAAGACCTTGTTAATCAGGCTGACTTGAGGGCAACCTTCCAGCAGATAACCCAAATGTAATGACTGCAACAGTGAATACACTCAAATATCTATGTTTATGGTAAGTGTACACAACTGTACTTTCTGAGATCCACTACTTACCTTTTTCTGATGCTCTTTGCCAGGATGAAGTTACTAAAAAATAGAGTCCTAGCAAAGGTATAATTTTTTGCAGGTGGATTCCTCTCAACTTTTAACTGTTCCTGATTTGCCAGCCTTCAAGGACAGATTCCTAGCACCCAAAAGTTTGTCTGACAGTCTGGTACCAACCCCCAGAAAATCTTGATAAATTCTGCAAGATTCTCCAGTCCCACAAGTTTCTTTTTACAGAGTCTAGGTAAGACACTGCTGTTATTTCTCTGTCAAAACCATCTTCTACGAAACCCATATTGGCAGCTAACCATGTTCCATCTGATGACGAAACCTTGTGTTTCAGAATAGTGATTTTCATTCTTGCATGTTTTAGTTTCTGCTGGCTTCTTTTGGCAGTGTAAAGACAATAGTTGACCTGAGGATTTAAACATAACAGGCAAAAGAATTGGTAGTCTGTGGGGGATTTGTTTCCCCACGCAAGCAGTTACGTTTTTTAAATATTAAACATCCAACATCAAAATACTGTCAAGTTAAAAAAATGTTCTCCATCAGGGTGCTTGATGAATCGTCAGGTATTTCAAGCTTTCAGACTGAGTGTTCACATGCATGGTCTTGTAACTCGAACCAACATGAAAAACCCTGAAGATGCAAGCCAATTTACCTTTATACCACACACATCTTGATGTCAGACTGCAATTAAAAAGTAAAAGGGGCTCATCTCCCCAATGAGAAGAAGGTCCTTCAGAGTCAGTGTGTGAAAACTAACTTGCTTATGTAGAGCATATTCCCCTATAGAAGTGTTTGGATTCTGACTCTGAGACATTATCCACTGCTTTGCCCCCTGAGAACTTATTCTTTGACACCTGAAGGAATCCGTTAATTGGGAGTCTAGGGAATTCTCCCAGGTCCAAGCTAATAAGAGAAAGCTCCTGAACCTCTGTGACCCTAGATACCCAGTCCACAAAGTCTTGAATGCAGTGTTTGCAGAAGTATGATTGTAGTTTGATTCCCTCCCCCTGCCTCCTTTTTTTATTTATTTGTATGTATATATATATATATATATATATATATATATATATATATATATATATATTTATGTGTGTATATATATATATATATATTTATGTGTGTATATATATATATATATATTTATGTGTGTATATATATATATATATATATATATGTGTGTATATATATATATATATATATATATATGTATAGAGTGCTTGAGTCCCACAGCTACCTCTGTAGGGATCTAGTGGCAGTTCTTGGTGTGGTGTCTCTGAATCCCCCAAGTGATCATCTGAGCTTATAGCTGCAGGCTCAGATGATCGCTGTAACATCTATACCAGGAGGCAAGGTATTGTTCCTCTGCCTTATGCACCTACACAGTAGACAGGCCATTACTGCAAGGGAACCCAGAGCTGCTAGATATACTACACCTAAAGAAATCACAATCCCTCCATGCCACACACTCCAAGTACCTAAATCTCATTGCCACAATAAACAGAACATGCATGAGGGATAGGTTCCTAACCCAGAGACTTCCCATACTCTGCAACAAACTTCCCATTCACATCAAGCAGAGCACTTCACTGGCCCTCTTTAAGAGAAATCTTGAGTGGATGGGCAGTAGGAAGTTCACCCCAAGGATCACTTCAGTGGCCTTGCTTGACAGGGGCATTGGGAACTTAACATTAGGTGGCATGATGCCAGGGAATCTATTTGGGCTAGGCTTATATAGGCTCCAGGGTCATTAGCCTAGTACACACCTATGAATTTGAAGGTCATGGGGTACATGGCTACTTGTATTCTAAAATGGTCCCATTGGAAAAATTGCATGTGACGAAACTGCAGTGGTTCCTGAAAAATTGCTGGTGCAACACAACGTACAATAGAAACAGCACTACCTCTCTTGTCATGCTTGAAAAAAAAATCCTGTGGTGAGAGGAGTGTTGAAACCTACATACAAGCCCCTTCCATTTCCCAGAAACAGTCCAAACCCTAATCACATTTAGCTTGTAGTTGACTTGAGCACACCTGGGAAAACTTGAGACCAAGGAATATGGAACAGGCACCATGCAGCCCAGCATATCAATGGAAATGAAATTATAGCAGTTGTTTTGGCCTTGACAGCATTTCAAGAAAGATTTAGTATTAGGAGCCATGAAGATAAGGGATGAACTGATTACTGGCACCTGTGCAGATTAGCCTAGCCAGTATAAAGATATCCATAAAAGATTGAAGATAAAAAAATTGCTCAAGGAGGAACATCAGGATAGTTGGACTACAAGAAGGGAGAGTGGGCAAAAGTGAACTGAATTTATAATCCAGCTATTACAGGATAGATTTGTGATGTCAGGAAATAAACAGCACTAGAAAGGTACACAGAGTGGGATGGCAACCGGCAGCAGTAGAAAGTAACCTCTGAGATGTTTCCACTCATTTCTTGGGGAAAAAAAATAAAATAAGCAGGCAAAAAGACTTGGGTTATACATTTTGCAGGGATGTTTGTAAAGCTAGTTGAGGATTGCTCTAACATTCCATAGGAGAAGGAAGGCAGTGCTGGAGGTGTTACATGAACTAAGAATGAATGAATGGAACAGCTGCATGGTTTAAATACTCAGCAATTCTTTGTGTAGCAAGAAGAATTGTTCGGGATAATGTGGAGATTAAACAGAGGTGTCGCAGCTAAACACAGACAGTAGAAATCCAAATATCTCTCAAGACCAGGACTGAGAAAGCAACCTTAGACATTGAAGTGATGTAGGAACATTGGAAAAATGTTACATCAGATGCTGAAATCCTCACAGGGAAGAAAAAAAGGATGTGCTGAGGGGCTGCATGCCAGTAAGCGATGATTTAGGAAGGAATCAAATCACACAAAGGCAACTTACAAGAATGAGAAGAGATAACTTAGTGGATGCGAAATAAGTGAAAGACTTTTGTGTCAAAGGAACAGAAGAATGAGAATCCTCTCCAAAATGAGATTAGGCTTAAAAACAGAGGAGATGAGAGAGAGAGTTCTAAGGAGATGGACGGATGGTGTGTCAGATGCATTGGGGTGACTCAAGTGAATTGTTGGACAAATGAGGGACTAAAAGCTGTGTAGAAGCATTTATGATGGCAGAGCTGGAGGATGGGTTACAGAAGGAAAAAAGGGACTGCAGAAAAAGCAGTTAAGTGGAAAGAATAGGCACTGAAAAGCGAGTGACTGCGTGGGTAGGCCCAGAAGGTTGTATTACGTGAAGTTGATCACCATACTTTGCAAAACACATTCCAGGGAGAATTAACATCAAAAAGTTTACCAAGGGGGGATACTGAATAAATTCTCTTGGCAGTGATGAGTAATACATTCACGTGGGGACATGGGGCAAGCTTCCAAGGTAAGCAGTATATTTTTAATTGCTTATTGAAGTACAGTAAGCTGCAGTAGATCTGTTTGCTATCGGAGTCTAAGAAGAAATAAGTAATTGCTGATATAACAACTGGGGAGGCAAGAAAATTTATGTATGAAAAAATGGAAAAGTGAGGTATAGAAGAGTCAACCGATAAATGTGAAGTAAAGGAATCATGGTGGGTAAGTAGCATAGTAAAGACCTACAAGACTGAAAAGAGAAAAAATAGACTGACACCAGGCCTCTGAACAGCAGTGGAGAGGGAGAACCATCAGTACTGGGTTGACATGCAGTGTATTAGAGTAAACGACGGCCAGAAAGGGACAGTTAAAATGACCATGTCCAGGCCATATTTATTAATTTGCAGGTGCAAAAAGACAAGGATCCAGTGTTGATGGGTAGGAGCTGTCCATAGGTTCATACTAGGCTATCTGCCCTAGAGAATTTATAAGCCTAGCCAGAGTGTGTTTGGCTTTCGCCACCCATTTTAAAATAATTTTGTTATGCCCTTTTTCGAGGTTAGTATACTGTGCCTCTGTCTAACAGTGACACAGAAGTGATACCCAGGGTAAACCTACGATCTCCCATCCACTCATCAAGGTTCCTCTTGAAGAGAGTCAATGAGGGACTCTGCCTAACCTGGACTGAGATTTTATTCCAGAGTGAAGGGAGCCTCTGGGTTATGAAACTGTCCCTCCAGCATGTCCTATTTATTTCAGTGCTGAGGTTCAAGTCTCGAGCATAGCTCGATGGGATTTGGATTTTCTGAGGTGCAGCATGTCCATTAATTCTGGGTTGGACATGGCTTTATACGTCAGGCACAGATCGCCTCTGAGCAGGCGGTATGCCACTGAGTAGAGCTGGAGTTTCTTTAACCGGGCAGCATATGGCATCTGTTTGAGCCCTTTGATCCTCTTGTTGAGGTACTTTTGGGGTCTTTCCAGTTGCTGCAGGTGTCTGGTAAGGTACATCCCAAAAGGGGCATTGTACTCAATTATGGGCCTAATGAGGGATGAGTAAAGAGGCACAATGACCTCCCCTGATCTAGATGTGAATCCCTTCATGATTAGGTGGGCTATATAAAATGTTTTTCTAACCACTTTGGCCACGTGGTTGTCAAATGAGAGATTGCTATCAACTTGGGTCCCCAAGTCCCTAATTACTTTTTCTGTACTTAATGGATTACCACCTATGTGGTAATTTGTGGTCACTTTGTTTTTGCCAAAGGGGATGACTATATACTTTTTGGCGTTTAGCTTGAGGCCATGGCTCTGACACCAGTTGTCTGTTTCTATGAGGCCCTTTTGGAGGATGCTTGTGTCGGCTGGAGTGTCGATTATGGCACCCAGTTTGCAGTCCTCTGCAAACTTGGTCAGCCACAGTCCTTCCTTGTTGGCCTGTACCTCCGAGAAATATATACCGAACAAGAGAGGTCCCAGGACGGAGCCTTGTGGGACGCCACTTGTAACTGGTTTGGAGTCTGACATGGCTCCAGCATTTCTAACCATGTGAGTTCTGTCCTTGAGCCAGTTTGCAACCCATCTAGTGACGTAGGGGTTTATATTTAAGCTGGTGAGCTTATCTATAATGCCCGAGTGGGGGTATTGTATCAAAGGCTTTTGCTAGGTCCAGGTAGGCTGTGTGGACCACCTTCCCCTTGTCAATGGTCTTCGTGACTGTTTCAAAGAAATCAACCAGGTTTAAGAGGCAGGATCTGCCCTTAAAGCCAAACTGGGTAGGATCCAGTGTCTGTAGGTCCCCAATATCTTTATTTATGAGGTCCATGATGATCCTTTCCATAGCTTTGCAGACCAAGTTAGTCAGGCTTATGGGGCGATAGTTTCCAGGATCCGTTGAGGCACCACCGTTGTGGAGAGGGACCACTGTTGCTGTACGCCACTCTTTGGGTACATATCCTGTAGTAAGGCTGAGATTGAACAATAGTTTTATGTTTGGATGTAGCTCTTCTTGGAGTTCATGTAGGATGCAGCCCGGGACACCGTCTGGTCCCATTGATGCTGTGTTTTTTGCTTTGGAGAGGGCAGCTCTTACCTGAGCATCTGAGATGTCAGGGGGGCAGCACTCTGCTGGGATAGATATTTGCCCTTTTGGTGGGGAGGGGGGGGAGTTTGCGCTGAACCTGTCAGCTAGGATGTTGGCAATGTCTATGGGTTCGGTGTATTTTTTGTCATTTTGGACTAATTCTGAGCATATCTGGGAATTCCCACCCAGGTTCCTAACATAACTAAAGAAGACCTTGTGATTATCCTTAGTGTCCTGTGCAATTTTTCTCTCAAAGCTGGCCTTAGATGATTTTATGAGTGCCCATAGTTTTTTTGCTAATACTGATAAGAGATGCTTTCCTTTTTTGGGATTTTGCTCTATCATGTAGTAGCTTCCTCCTATTGTATAGTTTGTTGATGGCTGGGGTCCACCAGACAGGACGTCTGCCTTTGGAGGATTGGGACTTGGTTTTATGTGGGATTGCATGATCCATGCATTCCTGAAGGTGTTCATAGAATGCATTTATAAAGGATTCTGTGGTCTGGGCCGTATTTTCCACAGACCCGGGGGCTTTGAAGGATTCCACCTCGGTTTTGAGGAGTATGAAATTTGCATTAGAGAAGTTTCTCACTGTGGTTTTCAGGGCAGGGGGTGGAGTCGGGATGTGAATATCCAGTGAGATTAGTTTATTGTCTGATCTTACCAATGAGGGATACACTTCTGGTCTGGAGCATAGAGTCCCCATGTTGGTGATGATCAGGTCCAGTATTTTTCCCCTGTTGTGGGAGTGGTAACAAGCTGTTCCATAACATTTGAGTTTATAAATTCTAGGAACCTTTGGGCTAGGGTGTTGGAACTAGAGTAATGCTCCCAATCTGTTTGGGTAGTTGAAGTCGCCCAGTATAATGGTGTTTGGAGAGACCTTCATATTTTCCAGTGTTCTCAGGACGGCCGAGTGGGGTTCCTGGGTTTGGGAGGGTGGTCTGTAGCAGGCTATAAACTGGAAGGCAGTTTTACCCACTGTTAGTTGCACATGGATAGTCTCTGATGCTTCGTGCTGTGCCACCAACCTGGAGGTGTGGGTATCTTTGAATATTGATACTCCCCCTCCTTTTGTGGTTCGGTCCAAGTTTTGGGTCCGAAAAGCATGGTATGAGGTATAACCTGGTTGCTGAGGTGCTCTCGGGAGCCTTGAACCAGGTTTCTGTTACTGCACAGATATCGATGTTCTCCATGCTAAGGAGAGTTTCGAGTGCGTGCATCTTGAGGTTTAGACTTCTGGCGGTGAGTAGTATTACTCTTAGTTTCTTATCCCTTGTGATACCTATGGTGGTGGGTTTGTCTTTTGAGCCTTGCCTAAAAAAGGCACTATGGGGGTAGCAAGAGCCTTTGCCAATATCCGAAAGCCCAGGGGTGGCAGGTGCAAGCCGTCCCTAGCGAAGCATCGTGGCTTGTCGAGCATGTCATCCCAGGCTGACAGGCATTGGATCTCCTTTGAATGACACCAATACTTAAGCCAATTGTTGAAATTGATCATCTTGTCTTCATAATGTAGCATCATTCTTGGTGAGGGTAAGATGCTACTCAAGGTCAGGGTCATACCGGCCCGGGCTACATGCTCAGAGAGCTCCTCTGTCTCTTTTCATGTAGTCCAGGGAGGTACGTCTCGGGTCATTCACACCAGCATGGACAATGACAGAGTCATATTTGTACTTGCCTTGGAGTGATCTGAGTGCTTGTGTTATGTGGCGGATCCTAGCACCCGACAGGCAGCTCACCGTGACCACCTCCTTGTTCAGCCTGGTGAGCAGGACGTCAGTGTGCCTGACTATAGTCCCCTATTACAAGTGTATCAGGTGTGTTGTTTAGCCTTAAGGGCTGTGACTGTTCGGCACACTGGCTTTGTGAGGTATGTGTTGTACGTGTTTTGTTTTGGGGTAGCGGTTGCTTGGGTGTCTGCTTTGGAGGTCTCTGCTGCTTAGGCAGATTTTTATTTAGAGCCTCCGAGTATGTTTGTGTGTTTGTGTTTGGTTTGCTGTCGTGGTAGGTCTATGTGAGATAAATTGTAGTGAGTGTGGTTTCCTTCTCCTCCTGACTGGTTACGCCAGTACTGAGTTGAGAGAGCTTGGCCTCCAGTATGGCTGTATGGTTGCATCTCTCACATGTGTTGGAATTTGTTGGGAGGAGAAGAGGGTTGTCTGTGTACATGAGGCAGTTGTAACATTGCCTCAAGATTCCCAGATTCACCAGCTGAACCGGAGAGGAGATTGACAACTGACCTTTGGACATGCTAGAATAGTATTGGGAATTTCTTTATAATTGAAAAAAAAGGGCTAATGGGGAACAAGGTACTCAAGGGGAGTTTGTGAGGGTGTAGTGCTTTCAATTTTTTAGTGCTGACTTGTATAATTGCTTTAGTGGGCAAGTGCCAGGTAACTTAAATGCAATGTGTTACAGTTAACTTAAATGCAAAAACGACTAACAGTAACTTTCTTTCAAGTGAAACAAGGAAATAAGTACAGTAAGCAATGCAGATATCACTAGGGATCCACAGAAGAGCTGAAAAGCCGCGTTTTAGGTAGAATTAGCGTTTCAGGGAAATAAGCAAACAAACCAGCATACAAACAAAGCTAGATTCAGCATTCCTGGATCTAGTTTATGCTACAGCAAACAAGGTGTACCAATTTCAGTAAGAAACCGTTCAAATGTGCAGGCACTATAAGCCTTTAACCAGAAATTCCCAGCTCAGAAGGGCAGAGTCCAGCCTCTCCTCCCACAAGAGTGCAGACCACGAACCTTCTTAATGTAAAATAACTGGCCTGAAGCCCAAGTGCTTAAACCAGAACTAATATACTTTTCAGACACTGAGCCCTCAATCAGCAGTTCCCAACTTAGAAGGATGTAAGCTACCTGTCCTGCCACCACAGTGCAGGCCACAAACCTTCCTAATGTAAAACAACTGGTCTGAAGCCCAAGTGCTTAATCCAAAAGACTTAGAATGATAGCTACACTTTAATCAAGTTACTACCAAGCAGTAATAAATACAATTGAATACTTTAAAGAATGCCTGGATTAGTGCTCAAGTTAAACAAAGCTAGATTCAGCAGGCTTGGATCTAGTCTATGCTACAGCAAGCAAGGTGTACCCATTTCAGTAAGAAGCAGTTCAAATATGCAGGCACTACAAGCCTTTAACCAGAAATTCCCAGCTCAGAAGGGCAGAGTCCAGGCTCTCCTCCCACAAGATTGCAGACCACGGACCCTTCTAATCTAAAATAACTGGCCTGAAGCCCAAGTGCTTAAACCAGAATTAATACACTTTTAGAATAACAGACACTGAGCCCTCAATCAGCAGTTCCCAACTTAGAAGGATGTAAGCTACCTATTCTGCCACCACAGTGCAGACCACAAACCTTCTTAATGTAAAACAACTGGTCTGAAGCCCAAGTGCTTAAACTAAAAGGCTTAGAATGAGATGCACCAAGCAGTAATAAATACAATTGAGTACTTTTAAGGTGACGCAAAATAAAGTAGGAAGAAGCACAAATACAGTAAAAGCAGATACATTTTTTTTTTCAGAAAAGTAGCAAAAACAGTAGTAAAAACAATTCACATGCAGTGTAAGCTAGCACACTTGAGTATGTAGCAATATTAGTCCACACACAGTTTGTGCACCTCCATCTGCTAAAAAATAGTGTTAAGCTTGATGGGGATGCCCAAAGGATGGGATATACTGAGTACCAGCAACTGTGGATTGTGGGGAGGGGTGGCGAAAACAAGGTAAGGATACTTGGAACACTCCTAGTTCATCATAGCAGAAGGAGAATACAGCAAAAGTTTGTGGAGGGAGACGTATTCCGAGAGACAAAACTGAAAATCAGATATGGGGGTAAGATGCTGTGTTATGGACCACCCAAAGAGAGAGAGGTGGAGAAAAAGGCATGAGGAGGAAAGAGTCACAAATGTATTTCATAGGGGATTTCAGATAATCATAAGTGATTTTTAAAAAGGGGGGGTAAGCAGATGGACCTTCTGGGAGGTGAAGGGTAGAAGGCGCATGCTGGAGAAAAGGAAACGTATACTCCAAGCAGGGATGAAATATTCTGCCAGAACACACTTACTACCTGGGCACAGATTAGGAGATATAGAATGGAAATAATTGGGGGTGGGGCACCAGTTTTTTCACAGCACCAGGAAAAGGCAGGTTTCATGTAAGAGGAGGAATGTAACACAATGACACAAACTGACCCAAGAAATGAAAAAAGATGGTTGTTGGACATAGCGAAGGGAAAGTTATCCAACCAAGAGGAAATGCACCTTCACAAGAAATATTGTGGTACAAGCAAGTAGGTTAGACTTGTTCTTAGGAAAGGAATGCCTAATCAGAGTAATGGCAGTGATCCAAAAATGGTTGAGAAATGCATCAGATCATACAGCTGTGAAATTTGAGGCAAGTGCGCAGGTAAAAAAAACAATGAGTAGGAGATGGGCTAGCTATAAATGAAAAGAAATAGAGGATAAGGGGACACATCAAAGATTAATCAGTACAGGGCAGTGTGAAAGATACGAACAAGCTTAGACCACTGGTGGGATGAGATCAAGGTCCCAGTCAGGAAAACTCAGTGCAGCAGCAATGGAAGAATGTTGATTGAGGAGTTAGAAGTGGTAAAGAAGGAAGCTGGAAGAAATGAAAGAAAAACACGAGAAAGCACTGAAAACAATAGGAATGAAATTAGGGAGTAAAATGATTACTGATCAAGAAACTCAGCAATGGTACTGGAATGATTACTGGTGGATAGTGTGGGAGGCAGAAGGGTAATGGCTAGCCAAGAAATAAATGAAGTGGGCAGATAGGTATAGAGGACAAATGGAGGAGATGCTGATTATTTAAGAGAGGCTGAACTAATCAGGTAAAGACTCTGGAAACACTGCAGGAGATTTTTTAGACAGGAAGGGACAGAAGTTTCAGAATGGAAATGGTGAAGGACTGTAGTTATGTATTGTAGAGGACAGACAGACAATGATGAGTGCAGAGGTGTTTAAAAATGCGAAAAGCCATATACAAGATGAAGAAAAGGAAAGCTGGTGGGTCAGATTTCCTCCTAGAATTTTGCAGTTGGAAGGGGAGGGAAAGTGCAAGGTCCTAGCAGAGAAATACAGGATTCTGGCAAACTATCTAAAAGTATGTGGAGGCTGAGAGCCATAATGCCTAAAGGGTGAAGAGAAAGTGGGGAAACTGTAGACCTCATCTCTCATGATTAATACGCATGTGAAAATGTTGACAAAGGTATTGGCAGGAGAACTAGATGAGGAATTGTCAAAGGTAATAAGTGGGGCAGAATAGCTTTGTGGGGAAGAAAGGCAGAAGAGAACTGTTGGGACCTGCTGGAATTTGTGCGCAGGGAAGAAGAGAAAGCTGGAAAGGGAAGGCAGAATTATGCTCTTGACCTACAGAAGTCCTTTGATATAGCGAGGTTGGAATTAGTTTGGAATAGATTGCAATAAAGGCAGGTAAAGGAAAAGTTCTTATGTTGAATGCAGGGCATTGAAAGTTACAAAACTTGAAACAAAATGGAGCCTCAATTATAGAGGGGGAACCGGACAGAGGTGCCTGATTTTTTTCTGGCCTGTTCATGCTTATGATTGATGAGCTTGTATTGCAGTATGGCACAAGTTAGCAATGTCTTAAGGAAAAGGAGTGAATAAAATCTCAGTTTGTGTTGCATGCGTAACACTGCATGCTAATGTCAGAAGATGTGGCTGCAGCAATAGAAACAGTAATGGAGACAATTGAGAAGTTTAGGGAATTGGAGACACTGGTTCAGCAGTTAAAAGCTAATGATTGTGAGATTAATAAAAGGGAATGGAAAGAGATAGGTGATCTAAGAGAGAGAGTTCCCAGAGTATCTAGGACTCTGTTGGGATAAACGTGTGAGAGAGCAGAGAGAGACCTAGGGGGGTTTGGAAGAAAGATAAAGGGATACTCTGTAGAAAGTAGTAAGAACATCTTGCCATTGCTGAGGAGAATTTAATGCAGCAAGATAATCATACAGGTAGACAAAGGACAAAAGGATGCAGCAGATGCAGAAACCCAGAGAACTGGGTCAGTAAATGTAGGAAGACTGAGCAAGGCAGAAATGAGAATTAGGAAGAAGGGGGCTGCCAGTGTCTGCATATCTTTATAATATGCATCAATGGAATATTATTCTTTGGATATAAGCGAAGAGAAGCAGGTTAAGCTAAAGAGATTATAAGGGAGATGTGGGTAAGCTTACCAAAGGATATAAATGAAGTAGCATTAAAACGAATGGGAGGCATGAAGTGCAGTGAAGGGAACCTCAAAAACAGAGGAGTGGGAGGCAAAGGAAAAATGAAGAAATCTGGATGAGAAGCAGGATAGTTTAGAAGAATATTTGGCATGCAGAGAGGAGGATTGTGGGGGAATTTTTTTTTTAAAGCAATGGAGGACTTGATACAGAATACTAGAGGTCCAATGGTGGAATTACTTGGTACCCAGAGACCTGGGAAAATAATATGGATAAGGGCATCAGGAAAATGGAACATGAAGCTACATACTTTGTATGTAGCTTGGTTTTGGAATTAATGCAAATATGAGCAAACAATGTATCACACCTAGAAGCGTCTGCAGGATGTAACTGCAGAAACACCTGGTGGCAGAGCTCAGCTGTAATGGGCTTTATAGGCAGTGGCCATATAGAGACTGGCTTTGATTTTAAAGAATTTGAGTTAGTTATTGGACGCATCAAAACATTCCAGGCATAACTGTTTTAAATTTTAAATTTGTGCTGAAAGTTAAATGCTGATTGGTAACTGAATGTCATGTGGTCATTAGTTTTAATTATTGAGATGCATTTTTATTTTTTCTGCAGTCTTTTTCAATTATAATACAAGAGTGCTTACTGACGTATATTAAAAGCGCTACTCTCTCTACTGGCTTTGTTGCCATTTTTTGGTGATTAAAAAATAAGGTTAAGTTCACCTAATTATCTTTACAGATGAAAAAACTGTCATTTTACTGTCTCATACCAGCTCATTTGTGGTGATCTCTGCCTGACCACCATAACTGTGAAAGAGCCTGTCCTACTAGATGACCTTTAGCTTAGAAGAAGGGATAATATTAAAAGTACTCCAGTGACATCAGTTTTCATTACTGCTTAATCAAGACCCCTTGGAGGGAGTAGTTTCTCACCCAAAAAATTCCCTTATCTGAGGAACAAATTCCTCTTGTAATTCCTCTTGCATGGCAGTGTCCTGTCCTGGCCATCTTCAGTGTCTGTCTTGAAGATTGGATGGGTACTCATTCATTTTCTTGTGGGATGGGCATTAATGACCCTCATTCAGTGGTGTGGCAAATCTCCCACTAAACACTCTGAATTAGATGACTAGGCTGTAGTCACACAGTGCCTGCATAAGATGAACTCTTGAATTTACCAAGTTGAACCTTTCTGTTGGGGAAGGTCTCCTTGTTTGGTAGGTGGCTGTGCAGAGAAGTGCTGAAGAAATTTGGGTTACTGGATAAACATTTTCTGAGCTATTTACCCAGAGGTTATGAATTACTGGAAATAAAAAGTGTTTTATTGATCTAACATCCACAGGGCCCTTCGTGATTGGGTCCATCTTATCCACCAGTCAGAATCTTAACATCTTTTTCCTCTACTGTTGGCTGGATGTTTACACATGACTTCATTGGAAATGCTCACCCAGACTCTGCTACAGTTTGCTGTGAGGGAAAGGTTAGCTTTTTATTTGTTGTATTTTGTATTACTTTATTACCTTTTTCTGTTTTTGTATACTGTGATTTGCTTTCTTTACACTGTTTTACTTGTATTTTTTTAATTGTATATTAAAACTTGAAAAGAGACCACAGCTCTCTTTCCTGAGTCAGAAAATGTTCCCACCCTCCCATCTAGTTACTGTTGTGTTCTTAAACACCACTGTCTTTCCAGTTACCTGCTCCTTATAATGTGACCATGTATCTCATTTCCTCTCTGCTTTTACTGACTGGTGTGAGTAAGCACAAAATTGTCAGTTAGGTTGTCCTGTCTCACTGTAATTCTTGCTGGTTGCGTTTGGAACCAAGCATCTGTTCAGACTCTGCCTAATACAAAAGCTCAAGCGCTTCCACTGGCTCGAGGCTAACCCCTATTCCATGATGCACTAGGTAATATACCCAGGTCTCGTTTGCCTCTCAAGCAATCGAGAGGACTTTCTGCTGACTCATTGGCTAAGTAGAATATTTTTTTTATTCAACTTTCAGAGTAGGTTTTTATCTCTTGTTTTTGTGTGTGTGCAATTAGTGTTTCTGGTCTACCCCATCCCATTAGTGTAGTTGTGTTGCTCATGTTTGCCTAGAGAGACCTGTTTGTTACAGGGCTGTCTGTGGCCCGTTTAATCTAGAGGGTCGCTTCCCTTCCTCCATTTTTCCCTCTATAGAGGAATTCCGTTTAAGTTAGAAGAATTCCCCCCCCCCCTTAATTTTTTTTTTTTTTTTTCCGTCAGTAGTGTTATATATTTTTCTTCTGTTAGCATTCTGTTATAGTTTTTTCTGTTTTAGACAGGTTTAGTGTGGTATTAGTCCTTTTTTCTAACTAAACTTTGTTATTCAGGGTGTCGAAGGATCAAAATGAACAAGAACCTAAACATGATTTAAAAAGTGCGACCACTGTAGTCAAATGTCGATTACAGATGATCACACTAGTTTGTCTTGGTGCTCTGCACCATCCCTGTACAGTATGCCATGGGTTTAGTGCCAGAGTCTTGTCTGAGCACAGGAATAAGCTCATTGTCAGAGGCTTGCTTAAGGTTCCTTTTTTCAGAGGCTCTTGAGGGTTCCCAGAGCTCCAAATTTCACTCAGCTTCTTCCTCTTCTTCCAAAATCTGACAGAAGTCATAAGCGGCATGCTGATTCGTTCTAGCATCAGAACCAACCAAAAAGTTGTTTCAGAGCAAACTGTCCTTGGCTCTGAAAAGTAAAACTTGTCTCTCCAGTTCCAACGGTGTCTGTGGAGCTGATTGAGTCTATGGTTAAGATACGGTCTCCAGTCTTGGAGCCTATCACTCTGACGTTGAGGTCTCCCTTATTGGAGAGAGGGTGAGATCTCCTAAAATTTTCTCCCATTCCTCCAGGAGTCTGTTGGATGAAGATGTTGAGTGGGTTGTGAAGAGGCTGCTCCGAACACTGGCGCTGGTGAAAATTCTTAAGTCTCCAGACCCAAAGGAATCGGAGCCATCCAGAATAACTCCCATCAGTCTTGATTCCTCCTCTGATTACCCTGGAGTCTTGGGAGCCAGTGTGTGGGTCCGATAGTGGAGGCGTCTGTGCCGAGACCCCCTTTGGACTAGTCTGTTCTGACTTCTGCTCTGACTTCCTCGCTTCCTTCAGACGTCTAGGAGTCTATGCTCATCGGTTGGGCAGGAAGGCTTTTGAACTGATAGTGCTGTCAGCCCAGACAGTTCTGCTCTTGGGCCAAGTTCCTTTTCCCTCCCAGGTGCCTGTGTTGGTCTCATCATCACCTCTACCACCTAAGCGTAGAAATCCAGAGCCTCAAAGCCCTTGCGGGTGGCATCATCTCCTCAAACTTCTCCAGACTATCCCTCTGAGGAAGTCCCTCAGAAGAGACTGCAAGAGGAAGCACAGACTCCCCTGAGTCTGTTACTTCAGATACCGATTTAAGTTAGAAGGGTCCCCATGGTCCCCCTCTGAGGATGTATTTTGCTGACGTCCTTGAGATCCCGAAAGAAGGGTGGCTGGGAAGCCCATTAACCCTTCAGAGGGTGACTCTGTATACCTGGAGGCTTTTGGGTCTCACACTTCCACTTCCTTGGTGACTGCCCCGTATGACCAGCTTTTAAGTGCCATATCCCACAAGGCCTGGATATCGCCTGATACAATGGAGCCTGTTCTGCAGAGGCCGAATAAATTTATTACTGCCCCTACAGAGAGCGAGTTCCTGACAAAGGGGGGTCCCTATAGATGTGATGGTAGTGGCTGTGACGGCCACCAAAAAGGAGCTATCTGAGATCTCATCTGTTCACTCTAACAAAGAGTCAAGGACTATGGACCGCGTGCTTTTTCTTCAGCAACCTGTGCCCTGTGGTCTCTGAAGTATCTCCCTCATTTTACGAAGCTTCATAAGGATCTCCTAAAGGAGGTAGGATATGTTCTTCAGGGTTCAGTAGCTTCGGGGACTGCAGACAATGTTTCTTCACAGCTCTCCGCCCTTTTGCGACTGATTTCTTACGCAGCTGATGGAGCGAGTAGAGCGCCAACTGCATGAATTTCCCTTTGGAGACATTCTTGGGTGCGTCTTTGCAACTTTGCTGAACCCGTCAAGATTTCCTTCGATGGTTCAGCCCTTTTTGGACCAAAAGTGAAAGATACCGTCACCAGGTGCGAGCAGGAAGGGAAAACCGTGTCTGCCGTTGGAGTCTGTTTTTCCCACCCCATCTAAACTTTATCGCAAGGGTCAGAAAGGTGAGATGATGTGGTTCTGCAAGCCCCAAAAAGATTTCTCTGACACACGTGGTGACACTTTCCCCACAGGCAGAGGGGGAAATGTTAATGGAAGATGGTGACCTTGTGGTAGAAGGGGGTCCGTAGAATCAGGGAGACAGATGCATTCTCTGGGAGGCCCTTCCAGTGCTCCTGAAAGGAGGCCCGCTTGCTCTTTCCTGGAGGCAGTTGGGGGATGATTGTCACTGTACCCAAAAGCCGGGCAAGAAATCTTCCAAGACAAATGGGTACATACCATCATATCCAGGGGTTATTATAGCAATAACCCACGCCTGGGTGTGGGTAATACTGGATTTCCCCACATTTGGCGTGGTTTGGTCCCGAGGGTGAAGCCCGAGGGACCAAACAAAGCCAACTGTGGGTAAATACAGCATTACCCACACCCAGAAGTGGGTTATTGCTATTATACCATGACATTATTTAAGAAAAGAAACTATTACTTTTCTTAAATAATGGCATAGTATAATGCCTGTTTACTGCCCTTCCGCAGATGTCTGGCATCCGCGGCAGTTCTGATGTACTGCGCCTGCGCAGTACATCAGAGTTGAGCAAAGCAACGGAGAAAGCAAGATCTCCGTTGCTTTACTGTTTCGCTATGTTAAATGGGTTTAACATAGCGAGACAGCTTTAAAATAAGCAACGGAGATGTCCGTTGCTTATTTTAAAACTGTCTCGCTATGTTAAACCCATTTAACATAGCTAAAAAGCAACGGAGATCTTGCTTTCTCCGTTGCTTTTTTTTAAAAACACTGTCTCGCTATGTTAAATGGGTTTAGCATAGCGAGACAGCTTTAAAATAAGCAACGGAGATCTCCGTTGCTTATTTTAAAGCTGTCTCGCTATGTTAAACCCATTTAACATAGCGAGACAGTGTTTTAAAAGTAAAGTTGTACTAATGGAAAAAAGTCCGGGCGACCGGACCTTTTTCCATTAGTATAACTCTATTTACAATGTGCACGCTGGCCAATCAGCGTACAAGTTTTGGGGGAGTCATGGTATAATACATATCTTTTTCCACTACCCTTCCAGTATATCAGTCCATGCCAGATGTTCCACCCGGTCAATGGGACTGTGCAACACAAGAGATACTCGTGTTGCTAGAAAAGAGTCATCCAACATGTCCTCGCAGACCAAATTGGATCCGGAACTTACTCAAGGTTCTTTTTAGTTCCAAAGAAGACAAGGGGACTGGAGATCCATTCTAGATAATAGCAAATTAAACAAATCTATAAAAAAAAATCAAAGTTCCAGATGGTGACACTGCAGTCAGTAGCCCCCTTTTTTTTGGGAAAGACTATTGGATGTGCTCAATAGATCTCCAGGATGTCTACTACCACATAAAAATGGACAGGTGGTCCAGGAGACATTTACGCTTTCGGCTGGGAGCCAGTCATTACCAATTCTGAGCCCTGCCCTTTGCTCTCACTTCAGCCCCCAGAGTGTTTACCAAATGCATGGCAGTGGTTACAGCTCACTTGAGACGCCAGGGATTCCGTGCGTATGTGCCTTGTCACCTTCTCAGCATATTACTTTGTTAGGCACAGAATTAGATTAAAAAAAGATGGTGGCAAGACTTGCCCAGATAGGATACAGTCCCTTCACCACCAGATCAAGGTATTGATGTCAAAAACTAAGGTCCAGGCCAGTTATGTATTACAAGTTCTGGGCACCATGTCAGCTGCAATTCTTCTAGTTCCCCTAGCACAGCTGCACATGAGGGTTCTACGTGGTTACTTTTGCCCAGTGGTCAATAAAAGATCTTTCTCTGCCACATTAGATAATCATTACGGAATCATGCAAGAAAGATCTCTTTGGTGGCTACAAACAGAGCAATTGTACCTTGGCTGTCCTTTTGTTTTTCCACAACCAACAGCAGTACTGACCATGGACGCTTCCCAGATCGGGTGGGGGGCATTATCTGGGCATGACTGTTCAAGGTCTATGGCTAGAAACATGAAAGCCACTTGCACATCAACGTCCTAGAGATGAGAGCAGTGATATATGCATTGCAGGCATTTCAAGACTCTCTTCTGATAGGAACGGTTGCATTTCAGACAGACATGTCAGTGGTGTGGTATATAAGCAGGGGGAGGGGGGCAAATCGTACCCCCTATGTTGAGAGGCACAACGGGTGTGGCAATGGGCTGTCTCTTCTCAATGTTTCTTGACAGCCACGCACATCCCAGGGAAATCCAACATGATAGTGGACAAATTCAGCAGAGCTATTCTGCTGCCTCATGAGCAGTCCCTGAAGCCGGAGATTGTGGAAGAGATCTTCCAGAAATTAGGCCAGCTTTGCTGAGACCTTTTTGCCACTTCCATGAATGCCAAATGAAGCAGCTACTTCGCTCTTATTCCCCTTCTGGGAAAGTCACCAAGGGATGCACTGGTTCACGATTGCCCCCCCGGGCCTACTCTATGCCTTCCCCCCCTTCACATTAGTACCCAAAGTAATTCTGAAAGCCAGCACGTTGAAAAGCATGATTCTCATTGCATCTTACTGGCCTCAACAAGTTTGGTTCCCCTTTCTCTGGACCCATTTGCCAGAGGAACCAAA
Source organism: Protopterus annectens (assembly GCF_019279795.1). Classification (NCBI taxonomy): domain Eukaryota; kingdom Metazoa; phylum Chordata; order Ceratodontiformes; family Protopteridae; genus Protopterus; species Protopterus annectens. The sequence continues at coordinate 619,394,792 of NC_056733.1, forward strand.
GATTCTGGACCCAGTTCCAGATCTTATGACCCACTCATCGGGAGCGTTCCATCCATCCAAACCCTGAAGTTGACAGCATGGCTGCTCCAATTCTGCATTTAGCCAGGTGTTATGATTTTTCACCTGCAGTGAAACGTGTCCTTGTTTCTTCCCACAAACTGCCAACGAGGAAATTGTATTCCAGTAAATAGAAAAGATTTTCATACTGGCCTGCTGAACAGAACATAGAACCTTTTACAGCTCCTCTTACTGCAATTCTAGAATTTCTTTCCAAACTTTTTGATGGGGGAGCTGCAGCAGCTAATAGTTTAACTGGCAGCCATTTCTAATTTCTATATTGGGGAAATGGGAGTACCTATTATGTCTCGCAAATTATGTAAAGTTTTTCTCAAAGGTACCTTTCTACACAGACCCCCGATCAGAGAACCTCCTACCCCTTGGGATCTAAGTTTTGTCCTATCAGCGTTAGTCTTGCCACCTTTTGAGCCTGTGTCTTCTTGCGATGTAAAGCATTTGTTGTGGAAAACTCTCTTAATAGCAATTACTTCCGCCAGGAGAGTATCAGAACTCCAAGCATCGTCCTTATATAGTTTTTTCACAAAGACAGAGTATCCTTGAGAACTAATCCCTCTTTCCTACCAAAAGTCTGTCCAGAGAATAATCTAAGTCAGACGATTTGAATTGCCTGTGTTTTTTTTTCCAAATTATAGCGACAGGGCAGAATATAAATTCCGTCAATTAGATGTGCAGAGACAGCTACGCTTCTACTTGCATAGGACCAAAGACCTCAAAGTCTGACCAGCTTTTTGTCCTTTTCTGCCAAAAGAAAAGGATTGCCCTTATCCAAGATAACTTTGTCTAAGTGGCTTATTGATTGCATCTCCTTCTCGTACAGTAAGAATAGCAGACAATTACCGGGCAAAATAAAAGGACATTCCACAAAGGCGGTCTCAACATCCTCTGCTTTTTAGGCTAGATTTGTAAGGACTCTATTTGTGCAGCTGCCACATGTGTGAGCCCTCGTACCTTTATTATTCATTAGAAGGTAGATGTGATCTCCCGGAAGAGGTCTTCCTTTGGATCTATTTTCTTGAGTCACCCTAGGATAAAGGTGCAAGGGACGCAGTCCCAGCTAGGAAGAATTATGGCGTGATAGGACAACATAACATTAAGAAGTTATGCACTCACCATAACGTTCCATGTTTGTTGTCCGTCTCACCTATATTCTTGCATTCCACCTTCATTTCCCCTCCTTTGTTCCTGGAGAACTGTGCGGATATTGCACATAAATGTATGTATATAGTTATATTGATTTGGAGTCTCTGGTTCCTTCCTTCTACAGTTAGACAATCTGTTTTTTTGTATAAACATGTGGAGGTACTGTTAAGGTTTTCGCTTACAAACAATATCTGGGTATCTTACCTGGTGCATCATGGGATAGGGGTTAGCCTTGAGCCAGTGGAAGCTCTCGAGCTTTTGTATTGGGCCGAGTCGGAACCGATGCTCTGTTCTGAACCCAACCAGCAAGAATATAGGCGAGATAGACAACAATCATGGAACATTATGGTGAGTACATAACTACTACTTTTGTGAAATCACCCCCCTTCAACTACTTAAATTTATTGGCCATTTTACTGTATTCCATAGTACCAGAATACAAAAGTGACTAACCCTTTTCAATCTATCTTGCTGTTTTAAAAATAGTGACTCTGCACTGAATTTTAACTTTAGTCAGGCAAAACTTAAGTTACCTACTTTCACAGCTAACTCCTCTAGTGCACACTGCACTGTTCAGGATAAACCTTTTTTTTATCTTACCTTTAAGCATCTATTGCAAGACCACCAGTTATTGGAGAGCCCGCATTCTGCCTCTCAGTAGTCATCTTGGGATTAGTGCTTCTTTTTTCTCCTGGTGAGAGGAATACAGTTACATTATTTCCTGGAGACTATTGATCACAAGAAAGCTTAACTGCTTTATAGGTGACAGCTTGGAATCTGTGTTTGCTTTCTGATCCTGTTGAGAGTAGAAGCAGAGTGCACTGATTCCTGACTTTCTCGTTGGAGACTGTCTGTGCTTAACATACCGATTGGTCTGGTTGTTATTCTAGGCATTTACCAGAAGCCTGCAGACCATTGCATCATCAGGGACAAGACTGTGGATCACTAAACCGGCCATGGCCTGCTTCTCTTATTGGGATTGGTGCTAACATTTTGCTTTTGGTGAGAGAAGAAGCAAAGGAGTGTTGTATCCCAACAGAGTGAAGCTGTGCTGAGACCAGAATTAGTAATAGCCAGGCAGCAGTCATTCATGCGACTCCCCACTTTTCATTATTCTTGACAAGCTAATTCTTTCTTTTTCAGTAAGTACTGCTTGATTTCTTTTTAACTTCAGAATATCTGCCTAAATACTTCATCCTTAAATTTTCAGGGTCTGCGTATTAGTTTCCCCTCAAGTGTTTGGCAGTGCTCTGTACAGACTTGGACAGCTTGAGTGACATTTTTCCTGTAAAAGGAATATATAAGGAAATCGCTCCAGTACTTGGTAATAATCACCATCCCTCCTAGCATGTCTAAAGGTCAGATGTCGTATTTCTATGTTGCAGTGTTCTTACTGTGGGATTTCCTGCCTCAGTCAACCTGACATCGGCTCCTATGCAAAAGCTTAAGACTGGTTGTTGTAGATACATGGGACGTCACACGTAGGGCTATAAACCAGGGACCTTAAATGCGACGTCTGCATGCACAGACCTCAGAATTTTTCAGCCGCAGACAACAGATCGTTCGCTTCGCTCCTACTCTATAAGACTTCTAAAAAGCTAAGTACCCCATTGTGGAAACCTTCCATTCTTTTTGTTTGAGCTTGGTTAGCTGTATTTTATGTATCTGCCATTTCTCTCCCCTTGCAGACTACCGAAGAAGGAGAGGAGGGACTAGAACTTTACTACTCTTCTGAAGCATCCATTTCTTATGCTTTCCAGATTGCCTCCCCTTTAGAATAGTATTCACCAGATGAGGAATCTATTGAAGGGGACTCACCACTGGAGGACATTACCTTTGGTGAAACAATAACTAAGATGAAAGAGTACTTTAAATGGGACACTACCCAGATGACTGACACCAAGAGGAGGTATTTACTGACACCAAGAGCAGGTATTTTGAGCTCCAAGTTGAGTCTCCCTCTCCATCCGCTATCCTACTAGTCCTACCTACCTATCTTGGATGCTTTTTCCTCTGCATCCGAAAACCCAGACTCTCAACCACCTGCACCTAAAAGACCAGATAGGTTTTATAAGGTTCCTGATTAGCAAAAAATTATTAGTTAACCACCCCCCGGCAGACCCTGCAGTTATTGCTCTCTCTCCAGACAAGCAATCCAGACTTATTTCCTCTGCATTTCTTTTGCCTACTGATAGACAGCAAAACCATGGACAGGATTGGTAAAAGTGTACACCACCTTCACTTAGCCTTCTGTGATATAAATTACCAGACACACATGGTTAAATATGCACTGGAACTTGTCTCCCAAGCATCTAATCTCTTGGCTGCCACACCTGACTGCCCTACCAAATCAGACATAACTAAATTGTCTGACTTCACAGATAGCCAGACATTCATTTAGGTGCAGTTATGATGCTGCAGAGGCCTCTGCTAGGTCAGCAGCTTCTGCTTCTGTCCTCTGCAGATACTCTTGGCTGCACCTACAGCCTCTTCCAGAATACTTTAAAACTAAGATTATGGAAGCCCCCTTGGACCATAGCCTTTTGTTTGGAAAACAGTATGCAGAGCTTTTTAAAAATCTGCAGGATAAACGCAAGGAACTGCAAGACATCAGGCATTTGCTTATGACCCCTATTCCAAAGTATTACAAGAACTACCCTACAAAAACCTCTTTTTGTCAGGAGAACCCCTTCCTCTGCCACCCCTTCTTCCTCCAGGTACAGGAGGGGAACTAGAAGGCAAACATTCTCCAGGTCTACCACCTCACAACCAAGTCCTAGACAGTCCTTTCAGGACAGAAATGCACCCAACAATGTGACTGCCTTGCCCATCTATCTGCCACTGTCAGCCCATGTATCCCACTGTTAACCCTTTGGGAAAGCCATCACTTCAGACCAGTGGGTACTGTGCATCATCCAAAATGGGTACTTCCTTTCCTGGAGGGAAAAACCCATCCCAAAGCCCATTCCCCCCCCCCCCCCCAAAAAAAAAATCCACCTCCTGCCACAAATTCTTCTAGACCTCCAAATCCAGCTCCAGACAAGTGACAAGTGGAGTACCTCAGGGTTCAGTCCTGGACCGCTCTTGTTTGGCATCTACTTCTCTGAAGTACAGGCCAACACTAAGGGACTCTGGATAACAAAGTTTGCAGATGACTGCAAACTGGGAGCCATTATTGAATCCCCAAATGATGTGGATACTCTACAAAAGGGTCTTACAGAAACAGATGCTTGGTGCCAGAGCCATGGGCTCAAGCTCAGTGCCAAGAAATGTATAATTATCACCTTTGGGAAAAAACATGTATCCGTGAATTACCATATAGGTGGCAGTACACTAAACACCAAAAGTTTGATAAGAGACTTAGGGACACAGGTGGACAGTGGTCTCACCTTTGATAACCACATCGTCACAACAGTCAGGAAATCCTTCTATGTGGCACACCATCACTAAGGGCTTTTCATCCAGAAAAAAGGAGGTCATTGTCCCACTGTACTCATCCCTCATTAGACCCATTATAGAATATAATGCCCCGTTTGGTATGTCCCTCTCAAGACATCTGCAACAACTGGAAAGGCCACATAAATACCTCGCTAAAAGAATCACAGGCCTAAAGCAGATGCCCTACGCTGATCCCCTTAAAAAACTCCAGCTATAATCTGTCGCATATCGTCTACTCAGAGGCGATCTTTGCTTAACATACAAAGCCATGTCAAACCCAGAGCTGTTGGACATGCTACACTTAAAGAAATCCCAATCCCTCAGAGCCACACGCTCCAGGGATCTAAACCTTGCCATCACAATAAACAAAACATGCTGGAGGGATAGGTTCCTGACCCAGAGACTCCCCAGACTCTGGAATAGATTGCCCATACATGTCAAGCAGAGTGCCTCTTTGGTCCTCTTCAAAAGGAACCTTGACGATTGGATGGGAGAAAGGAAATTCACCCCGGGGATCACGTCAGTCGCCCTGCTAGACAGGGGTCCAGGGAAGTAAATAGTGTGGGAAGAAATAGCCAGGGAATTGTTATGGCTAGGCTTGTATAGGCCCTAGGGCTGATAGCCTAGTACCAAACTATGAACCTATTAACTAGAAACAGTAGAACCTGTTCCTCCCTGGTAGGAAGGAAAAGGATTTTACTCGAGACTCTTTCTGGTCCCCAAAAAGGATGGTCCTTTGAGACCTATACTGGATCTATCTTTCCTGGACCTACCTGTTTCTAGAAGTGCTTTCTTTCAAAATGCTTTCCCTCCCAACCCTACTCCCTCTTATCCCAGACCAGGCCTTCGTGGCCACTCTGGATCTAAAGGAGACTTACCTTCATATACCCATAAAACCCTCCCAACAGAAAATTTCTACATTTTTCTGGACCTTGCTCTCACTTTCAGTTTACAGCCTTGCCCTTTGTGTTGGTTTACAGCATCCAGAGTATTCACAAAATGCCTAGCCCCAGCCATTGCTTACTGCAGGACCCAAGGTATACAACTCTACCCCTACCTAGACGACATTCTCCTAGCAGAGATAGAAACCCGTCTGAGACTACCTCAGGTTCACCACCACCCTTCTTCAAAATCTGGGCTTAACCCTCAATTTAAACAAATTCTTCTTGCTCCCTCAGCAAGACCACATTTTTCTGGGCTGCAGGATCAGGACAGATCTAATGCAGCCTTTCTCTTACAGGAAAAGGTCCACTCACTTTCAAAACCTCTCACTGGAATCTCAGATTTCTGCAAGACAATTCCTGCAACTCTTGGGGCTTATGGCAGCCACCATTCCCATACTTCCCTTGGCAAGAATGCATATGCGGAAGTTCCAGTCGTACTTCAAGAACATGTGGTCACAACACCTGCACTCCTTAAAGAAGCAAATCCCCTTTCTGCCCTGCCTCAAATCAGAGCTAAGGTGGGGGATTCAACAAACTTGTCACAACCCGGGAATGCCTCTTCAAATGCTCTCCGCAAGCCTGTTCATTTACACAGATGCTTCAGGCCTAGGGTGAGGTGCCATTTGCAAGGACTTCAGAGTTCAGGAAATTTGGAGTCCTGCTCTTCAAAAGAAACGTATCAATGTCAGGGAGGTGACTGCAGTTCTCCTAGCCCTGGAGGTTTTTCTTCCTGTCCTCCACCCGGGACCCCTTCTAATATTCACAAACAAAACCACAGTCAATGAGGTACCTCAACAAACAAGGAGGAACCAAAGCCTACCTCCTTAGCTGAATAACCCTACAAATCTGGGAAATTGCCTACAGGTGCAAACTGTCCCTGGAGGCCTCATAATACTCTGTCAACAACAAACAGGCAGATCTTCTAAGCAGAACATCCTCCCTACAGCACGAGTGGATTCTGAACAGGGAAACCTTTCTAGACATTGTCCACCAGTGGGGCACTCCTCGGGTGGTTGTTTGCCTCCCCCCAGAGCAGACAGCACTGGTTTCCCCTACTTCACTCACTAGCCAAGGGCTATCACCACAAGTTACCCCTTAAGGTGGACCTTCTCACACAACGAAAGGTAACCCTAATCCATCCTCACCTACAGATGTTAGCACTAACAATCTGGGTAATAAACTTCTAATCCATTTTAGACACCACTTTTCAGCGGAAGTGCTTGCAGACCTGTGGTAGGCCCGGAAACCTGCTACTAGAAAATCATGCTTAAAATGGGAGAGATTCTCAAAATGATATTTACGTAAAGACAGGGACCCCAGCCAGGCTGTCCCTTCCCTAGTCCTTGCATATGTGTGTGAACTCGATAAGACCTTTCTTACTCCTCCATGAAAGTACATCTTTCAGCCATATCTGCCTGCCTGTATACTCCCTTTTACTATCCAGGCTAGATGTTAAACATTTCCTGAGAGGGGTCTTATGCATCAGACCACCTAGAAAACCCATCCTGCCACCCTGGGATCTAAACTTTGTCCTGGAGAAACGAACAGCCCCTTTGAACTGGCTAGCAATGCTACTTTACAACACTCTACATGGAAAACTATACTGTTGGTCGCCATCACTTCTGCCTGGAGAGTGTCAGAGTTGCAGGCACTCATAGCCTGTTCCCCCTACACAGTCTTCCACAAGGACAGAGTGACCTTTCGCACCAACCCTTTCGTAATACCTAAAGTGGTAAACGAGCTGTGCTTAAATCAATCTATTCACCTGCCTACCTTCTACCTCTTTCCTGCTAACAAGAGTGAGAGGATTATCCATTCCCCAGATGTGCACAAACAACTAAGATTCTACCTATTCAAAACTAAAACCTTCAGAAAAGCTGAACTTTTCATCTCCTTCCACCCCAGGGCTATGGGCAAGGCAGTTTCCAAGCAAACTATTTCAGGATGGATCAGAAAATCCATTTATTTTTTACTCGCACCATGGCAAACCTTTACCCTAGCGGGTGACTGCTCATTCCACCAGACGCATGGCTCCTTCCAAAGCCTTCCTCAAAGGGCTGGATGCAGCTTCCATTTTAGAAGCTGCCACCTGGTCCACTGTCCACACCTTCACCAAACATTGCAAACTGGATCACGTCTCCAGAGCCAGGGCAGGCTTTGCTAGGACAATCCTGCATGGGTTTCTGGAATCATCCACCTCTGCCAGCCTTACCTCTAACTAGCTGTGGTACACTCCCACAGTAAGAATACTGCAACATCGGAACAAAAGGACATAGAAGAGCTGTGTAAAATCTTACCATAACCATAAATGTCCTTTTCTTCCATGTTGCAGTATTCCATCCCTCCCACTTTTCCTCTGCATTACATTGCACTACTAACCTAGTTCCTAGCTTTTAGGAAGCTCTACCTTTAACCAAGAGCAACCAGCCAGCCTGAAACTTAACTCTTCTAGCTGACCACTTATTTCTCTCTTAAGACTGTTTGGCCTTCAAGTTCTGAGGTGTGTGCATACAGACGTCACATTTTACGGTCCCTGGTTTATGGCCCTACATGTGATGTCCCACTTACCTACAGCAACCAGGCTTAGCCAACGTTGGGTCACCTGAGGTGGGAAATCCCACAGTAAGAATACTGCAACATGGAAGAGAAGGGTATCTATGGTTATGTTAAGATTTTATGCAACTGTTCTTTCCCTGTGCTTTCTCCTATTAACCTCTTGAACTTGGGCATTCTGATGCAGTGTAGCAACTGCCTTGTACACAGACAGCCCTCTCCTCTTACCTCCCAACACTCAGGTTTGTGAGAGATGCACTTATATATCCAAATTGGAAGCCACGCACACTCTAGTCAAGACTGAAATAGCTGGTCAAGAGGAGGTGGTCAACACCACACCACATGGAGCACACAGCCCTCCAGAACACCCACCATCACATCTCACAAAAACACAAACCACACACCCACTTTCGCGGAGGCTCTCAATAGAATTCTACCCAAACAGAGACCTCCAAGGCAGAAACGCACTTGACCACCACAACACAGCACAAACCACAAGACACAGCTCACCTACATAGTGTGCCCCTCACCCTAAGCCCCTAAGGCAAAACAGCTTGCCCAATACACTTAATCATAGGTGACTCGATAGTTAAGCACACTGATGTCCCATTCATTAGGTTGAATAAGGAGAACGTAGCAGTCTGCTGTTATCAGATGCCAGAATCCAACACAACAGATGCACTCAGGTCACTCCACAACAAGTGTGACTGTCACTGTCCATGTGGGTGTGAATGACTTGAGACGCACCTCCCTGGACTACATGAGACATGGAGGAGCTCTCGGATTATGTGGCCCAGGCTGGTATGACTCTAGCCCTGAGCAGCATCCTACCGTTGCCCAGAATGATAACACAGTACAAGCAGAAAATGGTTGACTTCAACAATTGGCTAAGTTTCTGGTGTCATTCTAAGGGGATCCAGTATCTGTCTGCTTGGAATGACATGATTGACAGACCTCGAAGCTTTGCCAGAGGTGGCCTGTATCTCACCCCTGGGATTCTGGATACTGGCTAAGGCTCTTGCCACTCCTGTAGTGCCCTTTTCAGGCGATGTTCCAAAGACCAAATTACCACCATAACAGCTACAAGTAAATGCAATCTGAGGGTCTCGTTGCTCAATGCTAGAAGTCTAAATCTCAAGATGCACTTGCTCGAAGCATTCATCACAGTGGAGATCATCAACATTTGTGCTGCAACGGAGACCTGGTTTAAAGCAGCAGAAAGCACCCCTGTGCTACCAGGCTGTAACTCATTCCACTCCTTTCGGCCCCAGAACATGGACAGAAGCTCCAAAGGCGGTGGTGTCTCCATATTCATAAAGGATATGCACAGATCCAGTCTAGTAGCCCAGCATAACACATCTGAGATACTTCAGGTACAATTAACATTGGGTAAGACTGCGATTCAAGTTGTAGCCTGATGTATGTCCCCAACCATGTCCTAAGACTCACTCCACGTCCCTACGCACCCTGGAAACTCTTAGGGTCCAACCCAAAACTCTCATACTAGGTGACTTCAGCTACTCCAACTGGAAAAACTACTTATGCACCAATACACTGGCCCAACGCTTCCTGGAATTCATCAATTCCAATGCCCTGGACCAGCTCATTCTTATCCCACTAGAGGAAGCAGCATCTTTGACCTGGTTATTACTAACATGGGAAACTGTTGCTCTACACCAATAGTCAATTCCTCCCTGGTTAGATCCGACCGCAGACTAATCACCTTGTAAATCCACCCCCTCCCCCACAAAGGTAACCACCATGAAAAACTTCTCCAAAGTTAACTTTGGGCTCCTAAAAACAGAGGTGGCTAACTTCACGGCACCCATGTCAGTGGAAAGTAGATGCATGACTGCCGAATCGTACACCAGTGCACTGTAGGAACACACACATAAATGCATGGAACTAGCCATACCCAACAGAACTAAGATACTGTCCTCTTAAAAAAAAAAAAAAAAAAAAAAACTATAAGTATCATCTTGATTTTTTTTTTTGATTATTTTTAGATTACTGTTTTTACAATTTAATATATATAAAGCACTTTGTCTATTCAGTATCTTCACAAATCCTTATCTGTTTAAAAACTTTCATTTGTCTCTAGTGCTTGCTGTCTTGTAGGCTATTGTGTAAACTGAAACATTTCCTCTGTGTAATTATCTCTTGGCTAGTGGGGGCTGGTTATTTTGTGTTCTTGTAAAAAAAAAAAAAGTTTCTGTCTTTTGCACACAGTGCAGACTAGAGAAGTTGTGACTGCAGCTGAGCTACAAAATATAAGTATCATCTTGATTTTTTTTTTGATTATTTTTACATACTGTTTTTACAATTTAATATATATAAAGCACTTTGTCTATTCAGTATCTTCACAAATCCTTATCTGTTTAAAAACTTTCATTTGTCTCTAGTGCTTGCTGTCTTGTAGGCTATTTTGTCCCACCCTTCCTCCCTGTTGGTGTCTTGCTCTTATACTTGGTGGCTTTGCAGTTGCCTGCCCCTACTGTGACACACCTCCCAGTCTAGTGTCATTAGCTCATTCTGCTTAATACAGAGAGAACATTTGATAAGGCCTTCTGTTCCTCCTTTTTCCCTTTCAAAAAGTAAAACAAAACTTTTTTTTTTCTCTTTCGCCTGAACCTTCTTGTGTTCTGACTGTCCTTCTCAAACATTTTGGAAATATACAGTATATTTCAGAGCATTTGTTATAACTGTATTTGCTATAACTGATTTAAGTATTTTTCTGGCTTTTTGATTATTTACTGCTTAGCGACTGCATTTTAGCCTGTTTATACAGCTCTGCATTCTATTTAAACTGTTTTTGTGTTGATTAACTGTTTTGCACTTTTAAAAAGTTAGTTGTTGCTTAATTTTACCTGTAGGCTAACACACTCAAGTGCGCTAGCCGCTTAAAAGCATTTATAGCATTTACTGTCTGTTTTTCCTCTGTTTTCTGCAAAAAGAAAAAAAAAATCTTCTTTCCCGCCTTACTGAACTAGAATAGTCCAGTCTTCAGAGTTTGCTGATCTCTGGGTTTTGTCTTGGTTCCTTTGCTATTCCATATCCTTATTTGGATAAAAGGAAGCGTCTTTGTTCACCAGTGGGAGTGGGGAGCACTGAGCGGCCTATTTGTCCCTAGAGGAGTGGTTCCAGCCAGAAACTTGTAGTCTATTGGCCATTTTGGGTCAATTCCTAGCTCTTTTCAGCCCCCTGTAATAAAGCCCGCTTTAGCACGCTTTTTCGCTTGTATTCAACTCAGCACAGCTCCTCGTGGTGTATTGCAGAGTTCTACAAGCAGCAGAGAGCAAAAGAGTGACTTTTTCCTGATTTAAGTATTTTTTTCTGGCTTTTTGATTATTTACTGCTTAGCAACTGCTTTTTCGCCTGTTTATACAGCTCTGCATTCTATTTAAACTGTTTTTTGTGTTTAACTGTTTTGCACTTTTAAAAAAGTTATTTGTTGCTTAATTTTACTTGTAGGCTAACACACTCAAGTGCGCTAGCCGTTTAAAAGCATTTATAGCATTTACTGTCTGTTTTTCTTCTGTTTTCTGCAAAAAAGAAAAAAACAAAACAAAAAAAAAATCTTGTTTTCCCGCCTTACTGAACTAGAATAGTCCAGTCTTCAGAGTTTGCTGATCTCTGGGCTTTGGCTTGGTTCCTGTGCTATTCCATATCCTTATTTGGATAAAGGGAAGCTTCTTTGTTCACCAGTGGGAGTGGGGAGCACTGAGCAGCCTATTTGTCCCTAGAGCAGTGGTTCCAGCCAGAAACTTGTAGTCTATTGGCCATTTTGGGTCAATTCCTAGGTCTTTTCAACCCCCTGCTATAAAGCCCACTTTAGCGCGCTTTTGCGTGATTTAGCGCAGAGTTGCCCATGGGGCACCATCGGGCAGCGCCGGTTAAACAAGGTTAAACTATTTCTGGCTCCGTAAAGTCTGCTCTTCAATTTTTCCCTTAGAACTTCTCTACTTGCAATCTAAACAGTCTATTCTCTCTCTCAATAGCTCAGCACTTGCTCCTAAAGCATTTTTATATAGGTAACGTACTTGTATACTAAACAAAGTACTACATTAGCCTAGAATCCCCTTGAATACCCATTTCCCTATAGGTCCCTTCTGACTCAGTTACACAGCAAACTTTTTCACTTTTTCTAGCTTGTCGAAGGGTCAGTTGCTAGCGTCCTCTCCTGTTCAGCTGGTGAATCTGGGCATCTTGAGGCAATGTTACAATTGCCTCATGTACACAGACAACCCACTCCTTCTCCCACAAAACACAAATACATGTGAGAGATGCAACTATATAGCCAAACTGGAGGCTGAGCTCTCTCAACTCAGGACTGGCAAGACCAGACAGGAGGAGAAGGAAACCACGCACACCACAAACCCAGTTTCACATAGAACTATCACAACTGCAAAACAAACACATAAACACACAAAGACATACTCGGAGGCACTGATCAAAAATCTACCAAAACTACAGAGGCCTCCAAAGCAGACACCCAAGCAACTGCCACTTCAAGACATAAGACATGCAACACACAGTTCTCAAAGTCAGTGTGCTAAACAGTCACAGCCCTTAAGGCCAAACACAATGCCAGACACACTTGTTATAGGTGACTCCATAGTCAGACACACTGACGTCCCTCTCACCAGACTGAACAAGGAAAAGATCACAGTTAGCTGCCTGTCAGGCGCTAGAATCCGCCACATAACACAAGCACTCAGGTCACTCCACAGCAAGTACAAGTATGACTCAGTCATTGTCCATGCCGGTGTGAACGACCTGAGGCGTACCTCCCTGGACTACATGAAAAGAGACCTAGAGGAGCTCTCAGATTATGTAGCCCAGGCCGGTATGACCCTGACCCTGAGCAGTATCCTACCCTCACCAAGAATGATGCCACAATACAGAGACAAAATGATCAGCTTTAATAATTGGCTTAATTACTGGTGTCATTCTAAGGGGATCCAATGTCTGTCTGCCTGGGATGACATGCTTGACAAGCCACACTGCTTCGCAAGGGACTGCTTGCACCTGTCACCCCTGGGCTTCCGGGTATTGGCAAAGGCTCTTGCCACCCCCATAGTGCCTTTTTTAGGCAAGGCTCAAATGATAAACCTACCGCCCTAGAAAACAAAAATGGAGAAAAACTAAGGGTAATACTGCTCAATGCCAGAAGTCTAAACCTCAAGATGCACGCCCTCGAAGCCCTCCTCAGTATGGAGAACATCGATGTTTGTGCTGTGACTGAAACCTGGTTCAAGGCTCCTGAGAGCACCCCAGCACTATCAGGTTATACCTCATATCATGCGTTCCGGCCCCAAAATCCGGACCGAACCACAAAAGGAGGGGAGTATCCATATTCATAAAGGATACCCACACCTCCAGGTTAGTGGCAACGCACGAAGCATCGGAGACCATCCAGGTGCAATTAACCATAGGTAAAACTGCCCTACAGTTTGTAACATGCTACAGACCACCTTCTCAAACTCAGGAAACCCACACAGCCTTCCTGAAGACACTGGAGAGTATAAATGTCTCTCCAAACACCATCATATTGGGTGACTTCAACTACCCAAACATAGACTGGGAACATTACTCAAGCCCCAACACCCTAGCCCAAAGGTTCCTTGAGTTCATAAACTCAAATGCTATGGAACAACTAGTCACCATTCCCACAAGAGGAGAAAATATACTAGACCTGATCATCACAAACATGGGGACAAAATGCTCCACACGGAAGTATATCCCTCATTGGTGAGATCAGACCATAAATTAATCTCACTGGAGATCCACATCCCGCCCCCACCCCAGCAAAAGACCACAGTGAAGAACTTCTCAAAAGCAAACTTCACACTTCTTAAGACTGGAGTGGTATCCTTCAAGGCCCCCGAGCCAGTGGAAACCACAACCCACGCTGCTGAAACCCTTACAAATGCCTTCTACGAGCACCTCCAGGAATGTATGGATCAAGCAATCCCTAATAAAATCAAGACCCTTTCCACCAAAGGCAGGCGCCCGGTCTGGTGGACTCCAGCCATAAACAAACTCTACAACAAGAGGAGAAAGCTACTACATGACAGAGCAAAATCCTTAAATGGGAAGGCATCTCTGATCAGTACTAGCAAAAAACTACGATCACTCATAAAATCATCCAAGGCCAACTTTGAGAGAAAAATTGCTAATGACACAAAAGACAATCATAAAGTCTTCTTTAGCTATGTTAGAAACCTGGGTGGAAACTCCCAGATATGCTCAGAATTAGTCCAAAATGATAAAAATCACTGAACCCACAGACATTGCCAACATACTGGCAGACAGGTTCAGTGCAAATTTCTCCCTCCTCCCCCAAAGGAGAAATATCTATCCCACCAGAGTCTAGCCTCCCAAACATCTCAGATGCCCAGGTGAGAGCTGCTCTCTCTAAAGCAAAAACACAGCATCAATGGGACCGGACAGTGTCCCCGGATGTGTGCTACACAAACTCAATGAGGAACTAAACCCACACATAAGGCTGCTGTTTAATCTTAGCCTTACTACAGGATACGTACGCAAACAATGGCGTGACGGCAACTGTGGTCCCACTCCACAAAGGCGGTGCTTCTACGGACCCTGGAAATTACCGCCCCATAAGCTTGACGAGCCTTGTCTGCAAAGCTATGGAGAGGATCATAATGGAACTCATAAAGACATTGGGGACCTACAGACACTGGATCCTACCCAATTTGGCTTTGTCAAGGGCAGATCCTGCCTCTTGAACTTGGTCGACTTTCGAAACAGTCACTAAGGCCATTGATGAGGGTAAGGCAGTTCACACAGCCTACCTTGACCTAGCAAAAGCGTTCGACACAATACCCCACTCGGGCATCATAGAAAAGCTCACCAGCTTAGATGTAAACCCATATGTCACAAGATGGGTTGCAAACTGGCTCAAGGACAGAACACACAGGGTTAGAGTTGCTGGTGCCATGTCAGACTCTAAGCCGGTCACGAGCGGTGTCCCACAGGGCTCAGTCCTGGGCCCCCTCTTGTTCGGCATTTATTTTTCTGAAGTGCAGGCAAACCTAGGGGGATTGTGGTTGACACAATTTGCAGATGACTGCAAACTGGGCACCATAATTGACACTCCATCAGACACAGACATCCTCCAGAAAGGTCTTATAGAAATGGATAACTGGTGCCAGAGCCATGGCCTTAAGCTAAATGCCAAAAAATGTATAGTCATACCCTTTGGGAAAAACAAGGTAACCCCTAATTACCACATAGGTGGTAATCCATTAAACACGGAAGAAGTTATCAGGGACCTGGGGACCCAAGTTGACAGTAACCTCTCTTTTGACACTCACATTGCCAAAGTGGTTAGGAAGACCTTCTACATTGCCCACCTGATCATGAAGGGATTCACATCCAGATCAGGAGAGGTCATTGTACCCCTGTACTCTTCACTTACCAGACCAATGATTGAGTACAACGCCCCATTCGGAATGTACCTTACCCGACACCTGCAGCAGTTGGAAAGACCCCAAAAGTTCCTCACCAAAAGGATAAAGGGGCTCAAACATATGTCATACGATGCCCGACTGAAGAAACTCCAGCTCTATTCAGTCGCATACCGTCTGCTCAGAGGTGATCTGTGCCTGATATACAAGGCCATGTCCAACCCGGAATTAATGGACATGCTCCACCTCAAAAAATCCAAATCCACCAGAGCCACGAGAGCAAGAGACTTAAACCTCAACACGGATATAAATAGGACGTGCTGGAGGGACAGATTCATCACCCAGAGACTCCCTACACTATGGAACAGAATCCCAGTCCATGTGAGGCAGAGCCCCTCACTGACTCTGTTCAAGAGAAATCTTGACGAGTGGATGGGAGATCGTAGGTTTACCCCGGGAATCATCTCTGTATCACTGCTGGACAGAGGCACAGCAAATTAATGGGTATAGTATTCTCATCCTAAGGGGTGGTGAAAGCCACACACACTCTGGCTAGGCTTATAAATGCCCAAGGCCAGATAGCCTAGTATGAACCTATGAACCTATAAGAAAGAAATCATCACACTCTACTCTTCCCTCATTAAGCCAGTCATAGAGTATAATGCCCCATTTGGCATGTCCCTCACTAGACACATGCAACAGCTGGAAAGGTCACAAAAGTTACCTCACAGAGGATCCTAGGCTTTAAACACATGTCCTACATGGACACTCAAACTCTAGCTGTTCTCTGTCTCATATTGTCTACCAAGAGGCGATCTCTGCTCGACTTACAAAGCCACATCTGACCCATCTCTGTTAGAAATGTTACATCTAAAGAAATCCCAATCCCTCCACACCACATGCTCCAGAGACCTCAACCTCATTACCACAACCAACAGAACATGCTGGAGGGGACAGGGTCATAACCCATTGACTGCCCATGCTTTAAAATAGACTTCCCATACATGTCAAACAGAGCACCTCACTGGCCCTCTTCAAGAGAAATCTTGATGAGTGGATGGGAAATAGAAAGTTCACATCAGGGATCACTCCAGTGGCTCTCTAATAGAGGCACTGGGAACTAATGTTGGGGGCACGATGCCAGGGCACTTCTATGGGCTAGGCTTGTAAAGGCTTCAGGGCCTTTAGCCTAGTACATGCCTATGAACCTATCTGATGTATGTTGTCATGTGTGTTTGCTAAGCATGCTCATTCTCAGCGCAGGCCATTTAATTTTTTTTTACCATTCACGTAATTTGACTGATTTTTTTTGTCAGACTTGAATGGATTTAATTTCATTGCCAAAAATTTCCAAGGTTTGACTAGTGACTAAGAGTGCTTCTGTTAGGATTGGCACCAGATTTTTTTCTTTTGAATTCCAAGGGATGGAGTTGATTTTTGGCACTGAGACTGCTGAGTAGACTGTCTACCCCTTCCCTGGAATAAACCTGCCTTGCCTGTGACCTCCTAAGCTTATCAGGGGAAGGGTTAAGCTTTCTTCCTGCGCCTCAGCTGAAAATGGGTTTTGCCCAGTCAAACTTTTCCCGGTCAACAAAGACAAATAATTAATAGTTAACATTTTTAAGCTCCATTTGGACCAGAAGTGTATTTAATTATAGGAGTTGCTGGGTGAATCCGCACCAAGATCTCATCAATGTGCAAGAGGTGGATGTTTGAACTGGGTTCACAGTTATGGGCCTTTTTTTAACAGATTTGGATTTTATGCCCGCAGTAGGCCCACAAGAGTCTCTCATGCACTGCCTTCAGTGTGTAGCTGTTACTTTGACCACCTCTGCTTATCTGTCTCATGCTTACATAGATGTAACAGTGGATTTTGTTTAGAGGGTATAAGGTAAGTGCAGTGCAGTTACCTTTATTTTGAGAGCAGTGAAGCTTCAGACAGCAGTACTAAGGTGGTGCATCCTTTAGAGATGCATTTTGATGTTTGAAGCATTGCTTTGCTGCCTGGGTAGATTTTGAGACCCATTGCCTAACTCCCACACCATTTTGTCCCCTGGGGAAGGCTAGACCTTAATGTCATAGGATAAGCTTCGGAGGTCATTGGCACAGGGACATCCTTCTCTTAAAGGGAGAAGTGCAAATCTTTTACTGGTTTCCAGAAGAAAATCCGAGTTGTAAAAAAATCCATAGAAGTGGACATGCCTTTAACAAAAAAAAAAAAAGTAAATGATTTGGCAGACATGGAGCAAGAGGCTGTTGCAACCCCACTGATGTCTAAGAATATTGGATAGCAGTTGCATTTTCCTAGTCTTGATATGTTTTTATTTGTGAATGGAGAAATGTGATGAGAGGAATGATCTTTAAGAAAAGAATGGAGAGTGTCCCACTGTTTGAGACAGAGGACTGAGAGAGCATCAAAGCCTAGTTTGGTGGGTTTGGAAGAATGGACAGGAGTAGTTAAGATGTCTAGAGTTGTATATTTGTGCATCTCTGAATTATCTGGAAGTTGGTGGAGGGGACGTGTCATTCTTGATAAATTTAAATAGTTGAGAGGCAAGTAGAAAATCTGTACATTGTTTCACAGGTAGCCAGTTAGCTGTTTCAGTGGTTTTGCAGTAGTGTTCATTTCTTGGAGAGTGATGAATCTGCAAATGGTATTTGGATTGGTCTGAATGGTGGATATATTTGTTCTAGAAGCTGTCACAATTAACAGGAGGCAATATTTTAGCTGAGCCTGTGGGATATCTTCCCCTCTGGCATTTTTGCAGATTCTGGATGGAAAACCGAAGATCCTGTTAGCCTGTAATAGAGTTGATTTATTGTGTGTGTAGTTTAGATGAAGATGGAAGTTTAGGAAGGGGTCCAAACACACCCTCTAGGTATTTGAATGAAATAACATTTTCAGTAGTGTTAAGATAAGGATTTTTAGAAGCCTGGAGATAGAATTGAGCATTTGGGTAGTTCAGAAAGCATTTTTGTTTTAGAAGAGTTAATGATGGACTCGTAGAATAAGGATATGAAAATCAGCCTGGTTAGCCTAGTACTAATCTATGAACCTATGAACTTATGAAAATCAGCCTGAAGTTAGAGTTCAAGAAAAGAGAGAGAATGGTTGGAGTGGAATAGGACCATATCAGCGAAAATGGTAGAGGAAGATTGGCAAGTCAAAAGAATGTTTGT
The DNA here is from genome assembly GCF_019279795.1 of Protopterus annectens. Taxonomy (NCBI): domain Eukaryota; kingdom Metazoa; phylum Chordata; order Ceratodontiformes; family Protopteridae; genus Protopterus; species Protopterus annectens. The sequence continues at coordinate 619,413,558 of NC_056733.1, forward strand.
TAAAAGTTCATAGAAAAGGGGAGAGGTGCCAGCATACATCCCTGAGGTACACCTTTTTGCAGAGGCACTAATGTAGAGGTAGATGAATTGAAATACTTGGAAGTAAATCCAACAAAGCATCCACAGAGTAGAAATGAGCCCACACAAAAACACCACTAAGCTGCCGCAGTCCATCCTTTAAAGAACATTATATTTCAGTAAGATAAGCACTTTCGTCTTCCATCAGAGTAAAACTTCATATTAAAGAACCCATTAAGAAAATCCCATTTTAACTTAACATCCCTTGTTGAATCATGTCAATTTAAAGTGACATACTACTTCATTCATAAGTTCAGTAGAAGGTGTAGTAAAACTTAACGTTCATCAATAAATTAATTTAATTAAAATAGTACTTAAATAAAATTGTATGTAAATAAAACACATGAGTATAAATTTACATAATCCACACCAGCCTATCAAGATATTTTTTAAAACAAATGGCACTAGAGTACTAGAGTGATGGAACATAAAATCGTATCCCGAAAACATTAATCCTGCGAGTGCTCTTAGGCTACACAAGAAATACCCATCTTTTCAATACTTTTAATTTTAAAAGAAGTGGTGTATGCTCATTCATCCCAGGCCAGATGTGTTCCAGTGCAATTGACAAAATCATTCTCTTTGTTCTAATACTACTGGCCATGGGCCTCCACGAGGATTCCTCTCCTCTTTCTGTAACATAAACTTAAATGATGTATGGCCCCATACATTCTTTGGCATGTTTAAGTGCGTTTGTATTCTTTTCCTTCCAAATATCATAAACATGTTCATAAATGCATTCCTGGAGATTATATATTTTGAAGGACAATGTTACCTTCAGAGGGAGGAGGTGGCAATGTCCCTTGGGTCCCTATTTGCTAATATTGTGATGCTTCATTGGGAACATCTTTACATACAGAATAGAAAATTTGCTAATTGTTTTACTTTGTATTTATACTATATATATAATTGTTGTATGGCATGACAATAAGGAGAGAATTGAAGTGATTGTTTATATTAACCAAAGTACAGATTTTTTTCATGTTTTACTCATGTTTTGAGTGAAACGGATATTGCATATTTGAATGTTTTATTAGATAAGTTATATTACCAAAAAGTATACTTCCCATATTTAAACGAAACCCACTTTAACACCCTCTTAAAATACTCAAGCTCGCACCAGTTTTCCCATAAAAGGACAACTTGTTAGAGCAACATGTATGACAACTTTGGAACACCATTTTGATGATGAAATGTCATCTTTTAAGGTGAATATCCTTGAAAAGGGGCTACCCTAACATTTCAGTGGATTAGATTATATTTGAAGTAATTATTTGTGTTAGTCCCTCAAATGTCTTGATTTCAGAAGCTAATGCTTACCGTTCTAGTTTCTGACCCCCCCCCCAAATACACACACACGCATGCAAAGGAGGCTGGAAGGGAAAGATTCTGACATTGCAGTCTGTTTTTCTCCAGACCAGATACATTTCCTAAGGTGTAATTTCAACCTTCCAAAATTGAAAGGAGCCGGGTTGAAAGAGGAAAAGCTTCAGACTTGGAAAGTACTAGTAGATGTAATGTACCAGCATTATATGCATGGTGCTTTGTTTTAATTTTGATTCCACATTAGTAACAAGATTATTTGTTTAACTTGTGAATTGTTTCCTGTATTGATTCTGAAAAGGGCTACTGAGCAAGCGGAGTTAAATTGAGATGACTGTGCCAGGCTTTGTTTACTTTTGCACTTTCTGAATTGCCATAGATATTCCTTTAGTCTATCATGGATGAAGTATGTTTTGAAAGTAAGATTACTGTTGGTCTTAGCTTTCCAGCGAGCTGGTTCGAAATATCAGCAGTTACTAGTGCTAGTGTGCTCATCTTTGAGCCAGTCATTGCTGCAGAAGAGTCTCTGTCACAAGTAGTGTTCTGTATTTGGTCAAAGTTTTAAAGCTTATTCCCTCCCCCCTACACCATAGGATCATAGGAGGTTACAAGGCTATTGGCCCCAAGGCCTCTATAAGCCTAGCCATGTTATACCCTTGTTCCCTTATGGACCAAGATAGTGAATCTAAGCTCAGCACTGGTTGCCCATCTAAGATTGATATAGGTGTGAAACCTCCGGTGTAAATTTACGGTTTCCCATCCAAATGTCCAGGTTATGCTTAAATAGGGTCATTGGGGAGCTCTGTTTTACATGAATTGCGAGTTTGTCAACCTCTGGGAGATGCATCTTTCTTTCCAGCATGCCCTGTTGTTGTTTCAGGCTAGGTTAAGGTCCCTAGAGTGAGTGAATCTTGGCCAGTTTAATTTGCTGATGTGCGGGAGCTTCATCAAGACAGGGTCTGAGACTGCTCTGTAGGCCAGGCACAAGTCTGCTCTAAGCAGTCAGTGCAATACTGAGTAACATGATAGAATCTTCAGTCTGTCTGCATAGGTCATGTATTGCAGGCCCTGAATTTTCTTGGTGAGAATCCTCAGAGGTCTGTCTAGATGCTGCTGATGTCTGATGGGGTATGTACAGAAGGGGAGCAGTGTACTTTATTATTCTGATGAGAGCCGAGTGCAGGGGAGTTATAACCTCCTTAGCTGTGGAAGTTATACCGTTGCTTATGAGGTGTGCAACATAGGAGGCTTTCCTTGCTACTGTGGACACCTTATGATTAACCTTAAGACTCCTGCCTGCCAGATGAGTAAGCAAGTCTTGGAGGATTTATTTATCTTGGTGCAGAGATCATCACATAGTCTGACATCTGCAAAGACTTAAATGCCCTAGCATGTTAATTCTAGACGAGGCACATTTAAACCACAAGTAGCTAGTAGCATTAGTTCACTGTTTGTCCATTGTTTCTGACTATCACTTTCTGTACTAGAAGTCTCACTCCATAGCTGAGGGAGTTAGGGGACACCCCAGGACCACCTTATCCAGAGGATGCCATAGCAGAGGGAAGTACTTGTTCAACCCCTGGTCCAGTTTCAAGATGCTACCATATTGAATGACTTGAGCTCATCCAGCCAGGAGCATAAGGTGAATCTTTGTGATATAGACTGTATGAATATGCGTATGGAACTGGAACCAAGGTAATAAGGAAAGCTAATGGTGGAAATGCAGAAGCCAAGGCAGTTATCAGAAAGCGTGCAGGAAGAAAGGGGAGATGGACAGATTTGGCTCAGGAGGAGTAGTGGATGGCTAATAAAGATGCAAAGAGAATAGTCACAGTGGCAAAGAACAAGGCATCAGTGAAACACTTCATGGTTATGGAAAGCTACTCCAGTGACACAAACGAGCTCTTTTGGATTGTAAGGCAATGATGGAAAGATGGAAAGAAGATGGTTATCGGCTCCCATTCATAAGAGATGCCCACAGTAATCTGTTAACCAGTCTAAAGGATATATCCCAATCGGAAGCTGTACTGCCCAATGCCTATGACTAAAAAGGGAGAACCTACTTACTTAGTAACAGAGCAGTGAAGAAAATGAAATTGGGGAAGGCAGCAAACTTAGATGTAGTCATGATCAAGATGTTAGGTGTGTTGGGGGGGAGGGGTGTCTCTTGAAGATGCTCATTGCAGTATGGAAAAAAAAATTGCACCCCAGATTGAAGAAAAAGGAATCTGTTGCTGTTGGAGAGGGCATTCATATCTGTGTACAGTACAGAGGTATCAAACACCTGTCAGTGCATAACCAAGCTAGAAAGGTTGATTCAGTAAATGAATATGCAGAGTAGCAGAAGGATGATTGATTAGCAGTTTTTCCTTAGATCAGGGTGCAGTTTAACAGATCTGTGTGAGCCACAAGTTAGTGGTGAAGAGGCTGGAGATTAGGACAGCGTCCATTTGGGCATTCTTGGGCATGGAGAAAGTATCAGGATCCCATGATAGCCGATTGTCAACTGTGTAATTTAAATTTCCAGAAACCATTAAAATTAATGTTGGCTGTGAACAGTGATGTGACACAAGTAGGAATGGAATTCGGACTTGCAGAGTTAAATTCTCAGTGGGAGTGGGTATCCATCAGGGTTCAAGTCTAGAACCCACTTCTGTTCATACAGGTGGGATATATTAGCATATGAGTTGGAGGAGACATTTAAGTGAAGATGCTGTGTGCCAACAATGTGCCATAGCAAGCAGGCTGTCAAAAGGAACTTCAAATGATGGACTGGAGTTCGAAACTGAAGACACAGTGGGATGAAAGGGAGTGTAGACAAGACACTGAAGCTGAAAGTTGAGAATGAGGGGAAAGTAGTTCAACAGGTTAACAGCTTAATTTGTTTTAGATCCAGGGAAGTTTGAATTGGGAGGTCAAAATGGAATCGGAGATGCTGCAGCCAGGTGGAACCAAGTGTCAGGGGTTAATGTGAAAGGAAAATGCCTAGAAACTGAAAAATAAGATGTACAGAACAGTAGTGTGAATGTTGCATCTGTATGACTGAGAAACCTGGAGTATAAATCCAAAGCAGCTGAGGAGGCCTGAGGTGCTGGAGATGGATGGCCTAAGTTAGTAAGATGCATGTTGTGGGATAGACAAAGAAATGAGGACAATAGAACAGATGCCAGAGTTGATCCGGATGCAGAGAAAGGTTAAGGAGAGCAGGTTATAGTGGTTTGGTCAGATAAGCAGCAAAGCAGATTTGGTAAAGATTTGGGAAAGAGTGAGAGAAAACGAGAACATTCAGATAAAATGATGGATGGATTGCATGATAAAAGACTAGCGACAATCAGGCGAATGACTGAATTGGGAGAGTTGGCAGTGGTTGTCCCAACAAACAGACCTCCTTGCAGAAATAATAAAAGGGTGTTAATAGTGATAGAAGGCCAAACTTCTGAGTGCTGAATGGTCCACATACTTGAAATATTTAAGTCTAGAGGGAAATTGGAAGGTTATTGGTATGATTTGCCATATATTCACTCAAGTATAACAGGGGTTATGCTAGTAAGCAGTGGCCGTTTTATGGGGAAACACGACAAGGAACAACTCTTACTGGAAAAAATGACAGCATGGTAAGGGGAGGAAAGGGAACAAACCTAAATCCCCAGTCTCAGCCCCACCCCAAAATAGACAAATGTGAAAAAGCACCTTTGCTTGATTGGAAGAGTAGAGAAATGTGCAGACAGATGGGTGTGAGGCAGCTGCAGAAGGGTATAGGCTAGAATTCAGATCAAAACTTGGGAGGAGTGGGATGATGAGCTGTTGGCAGAGCATGAGCAACTTTTGTGCAGCAGGGAACCCATAGAAGTTGTCTTAAGAACTTAAGGAAAAGGCTGCTGCTCAAGGCTCTTTTTGACCCTAAGAGAGATTGGTCTGTGGAGATGCATTGTGGACTTGTCTAAATTAAATCAATCTTCATTGAGAATTTTCAATGTGATGACCATCCACTCGTGTCTTTCTTTGCTAATCCCAAAAGCATTCTTGATTACAGCCAATCTAAAAATATAAGTACTATACATGCCCATTCAGATGAGCAGGATATTCCTAAGATTCTTGACGGAATAAGTACTACCAGTTCAATGCTCCATTACTTTTCTAAAATGTCTCACCATTGTAGGACAAAAGTCATATACTAGTTTACCTATATTTTTATGGTTGTCTTATGCGGGTAGCCTTGAAGGAGGACACCATAAGGGCTCTGTTTTGCTCAGCATTGTGTGCAGTGACGTTGATTCATCCGGGCCCTATAGAATTCCAACCTCGAGTAGTTGGAGAGGACTGTTTTTGGGACTTTCTAGGACACCCAGGTATCGAGGATATTTTTCTCTCTGGACAAAGTCAGTCTTCTAGCACATGTTCTAGCACATGTTGTAAAAAAAACAGTGTGGGCTACCAGGGAGATCTTCAGGATCCTGTGGTATGTTGTGTCTACCATCAAGTCCCTAGTTTTCTACACATTAAGAAAATCCAGTGTTACATCAAACCTATATAGCTAATAGGCACATTCACTGAGGCGTACTCTTCCAGCATGCCTGAAAAGGGTGATGAGCTGGTGAATATTGGTCATAAAGGAGAGTAATTGACAGCCTCTCTGCTCCCCACTCACAACCAGACTCTAGCTACATATGCTATGGGCGAGACATGAGAAGCGCATTCCCATGTATTGAAGGTGCAATACACTTGGACTAGGTCTGAGACCAAATTCCATATAAGCTTGGATACACTGGCAGTCCAGCACATACTGAGATTCATGTCCTTTTGGATCCTAGGAATCTTGAAGATTGTGACTGACAGTATCATGGGCATATGGAGATGGGAAGGAACACATTCCTGTCAGCTGGAAAGGATGGCTTTGAAGACTTGAGTTGCGATGGTCTATGGCGTGATACTGTTCCACTGGGGGGACAGTGCACTAGTGGATCAACTGAGTAGAACCATAGCAGACCCACACAAGTGGAAACTGCACATAGAGGTTTTCTGATCTGTAGTTGAGAAATGGAGACTACAAAGATGGATCTTTTTTGCTTGATATGAGAACTTTTGAGACCCACAGCCAAAAACTAGGGCAGTGGATGCCTCCTCCATTTTCTTGAAAGGGCAGGTATTTATATGCTTTTGAACATTTGATTATGATTGCAAAGGTGATTTAAAAGTATAGGAAGAGCAGTTGCAAATCTTTATAGCCTGCCTTTGGCTTGGGCATCATTACTTCTCTCACTTCAGGTTGTTGTCCAGGGAAGACCCAGCAACGTTTTCCAAGTAGGTGGACCTCTTGATACAACTGGTGATCAGGACCCACAGTCATTCAGCACTGAAGATATAACATTATTAGCCTTTGGTCAACATTTGTCCAAGAACTTGTGCGCCCTAATGAGAAGGCCAGAAAACCAGTCACTAGGAAATCATATCTTGTAAAATGGAAAATGTCTGTCTGGTGCTGAAGGAGGGAAGGAGAGATATTGTACCTAATGAAGCAGAGGAATTATAAGTACTAGAGTACTTGACTGAGCTGTTTCAGGCCAAGTAGGACATGTTTCAATTAAGATTAACTTATCTTTCATAGCGGAGTGTCTACTTGTGAAGCCTCTTCTTGGTGCTAGAAGGGCAGGAAAACAGTTTTTGAAATGGGTACTACATCTTTTTGATGAAAAGTGGACTCTCCCTCAATTCAGTTTATTTAACATTTGTTTACTGAGAAAGTCCGACTTGGAACAAAACCAGTTTTTATCAGAGGCCCGGGGAGAAATGCTTTAGACGCATGTCTTTATAATGTGGGAGGAAACTGGAGCACCTGGAGGAAACCCACACAAATGCAGGGAGGACATGCAGACTCCACACAGAAGGCACTCCAGCTGAGAATCAAACTTGAGAACCTCTTGCTATGAGGTGCCGACGCTACTGCTGCACCACTGTGCCGTCCAAGCTGAACAAGCAGGTTTTTCTCTCATGGACATCTATTTTCTGGTTTTGGTCACATCTTCTTGTAGAGTATCAATTACAGGTCCTTAACTGTAAGGAGGCCTTGCTTTTTGACATAGGGTTACACAGCACATCCATCTGCAGAACAAATGGGAAACTGTTCTCCATGCCCTAGATGCTGACAGACAGCTAAGGTACTACCTTTATAGAACAAATGATTAGAGACAGAGCCACTCTTTGTGGCTGAAATGAACAAGAAAAGGCTGGTCATCTCAAACCAAGCCTGTCTTGGAGCAAACATCTCCTTGTATAGTCTTCTGCTACAAGTTCCTTTGCAAACAATTACCAAAGGACTGATTAACACATTCCACCAGGAGAGTAGGTACAACCATAGCTTTCCTAAAAGCAGCCCCCACTAGTGACACATTGGAGTCAGCCACTTGGTCATTGGTTCACAGCTTTCTCCTAGTGCCACAGAATGGACATTTTGACTAGGGCTAAAGCAGGGTTTCCTACAACAATCCTAAAGGACTTGTCTTCAGTCTGCAGGGCTACCAGTCACCCAGTACAGTAGGGGCAAGCTCTGGGAATTCTTGAAGTTAAGACTGCAGCAGAGACTTGAACTAAGTACATTTCAGTCACCAACTTATTGTAGATGTTTGAGTGTAGTTACTGCTGTCATCTAGTTCCCTACCCTTCTTCAGGGACTGAGATGGGGCACCATTCTAGTCCCCTCCCAATTTTTGCTTCATTATGAATATCTAGTTGGCTTTCCTTTTTGCTACATTATATGTAGCCTTCAGTAGACTGCAACAGTAACAAAGGTCTACCAGTAGCACATTCTGTAACTAACTTTATTTCTCGTAGGCAGGCATCATAGCTTTCAATATCTGAATGATCCATAGGTAAAAACAAAAACGAATAGATTTGCGGACTGTCTTTATATTGTGATGTAGGAGCACCTGTGATGCAGTAGTCCTAAAGTTGGCATACGAGATGTGGGGATTGAGCTCTGAAACTTGGGTTGAATGCAAGGCTCTTCCTTTGTTAGCGGTCCCAGAAGTTTCAAGTGCAGCACTGACTACATTCTAGCATCTGGGATTGCTAAGATGATGATACAGCTGTACTTTTGTTATCTTTGCTGCCTCCTGGTCTTCATAAAAAAAAAAAAAAAAAAAAAACGATGGTACATACTGTGCCACTTTCATAGTCTGTGTATCATCTAACAGCAGTGGCATGACTGAGCTGCTGCTGCTAAATAGGTCTGAAAAGTCATTGTTGCCTACGGCTGAAATGTGACAATTTTAACAAGTAGGATTGACACTTTTTCCTGTAGTGTTAACTGCTTAATTCCTTTTTCCACTACTGTTAGTTTTGCAATCCTTGTCCGTACAGAATCAGTAATTGTTTAAGATGTTGCATTTGGTAATATTTATGAATGAGCTCTTAATCTTTTGAAATGTAACCCCATATAAGTAAAATATATCAACTTGGATTTCTCTTTTTAAAGCAACATGAAACATTCCTACCTAATGGAGACAGAGCTGGATTTTTGATAGGTGATGGTGCAGGTGTGGGAAAAGGAAGGACCATAGCTGGCATTATTTATGAAAATTATCTGCTTGGCAGGAAAAGGGCATTATGGTAAGTGCTGAGACATTGTTTCCCTGTAGTTCGTTTTGATTCAGCTTAGCTTTGCTCATGTATTTCTCTCCTTTTGTAGGTTTAGTGTGTCAAATGATTTGAAATATGACGCCGAAAGAGATTTGAGAGATATTGGTGCAAAAAATATTCTAGTCCATTCTTTAAACAAGGTAAGCACTGTTTATTAACAGAGGAGCAGTCTGCAGTTTGAGCCGCTAGTTTATTTATTTATTTATTTTTTTAATTGGGGATTAGTTTTGTCTGCATTAGTGGGGCATTGTGGTTCTGTTGACTGCTGTTTATCTCCTTGTACTCAATTTGCAAACCCCTTCTAAAGAAGTCCATGCTGTATTTTGTCCATTTACAGTTGATGTTGTGTTGTACAGCAGCATATTTTCCCCAGTCATCCATTTTTGGCAACTTTCATGCTTTTAAACGCTTCATTGTTTACAGATCATTGAGTGAAAATTTTCCTTTTAATTGCATCATTTTTGTTTTTTTAACTGTATTTGTCAAATGAAAGTAAAGAGAACTTATTTCAGTATTAACATTATGAAATGCTGGAGTCCTTGGTTGTAATTATTGCATATCGTGCTTGTTCTGAAGCAGTTGAATTAATGGTACTGTTGGTGTTAAACTTAATTTTAAAAACCTGCCCTCACAGCAGAATTTACAATAGTAAACTAAGCAACTTCAACAGTGTTATCTAATAAGTGATGATACTAGTGTGACGTTTTTATTCTGTTTATGGTAGACACATGCAAAGAGAAACGTTGGTTGTTTTTTAAAACTTTGGCTCAATTTTCCTCTTCTGTTGACCATCTTTTTTTTTTTTTTTTTTTTTAATTTCTCCAAGACTTGAGTTTCTAATATCATGATGGGAATGGACCCAATTCCTAAGTCAAAGTATGATTACATATGATGACATTAGTATTGTTTCGGTCTGTTAGCCAGAAATGCTCTTCGCAGCACCTGCAGTGTGCCCAGAATTGACTCCTCCTGCACCTCATACGGAATTCATCAGTAACATTTAAATACAGCTGTTAATTCTTTGAGACCCATTGCTCCTACTGTTATTGGAACTGTCTGGGTGGTGGTCCACTTTGCACTTCTCTCTATGCAAGACACTGTAATCACTGGGTATAACAGTTTCAGTGAGCAATGCTACTTTTGTCATTTTTTCATGGACTATTACATCTGGTTTTCTCTCATCTAATTTTTGAACTGTTGGTCAAGGGTGATAGCATGTGTGATAAACGTCATAATTTTCCATAGTGCTTTTGTAAGTCATGATGTTAGGTAGTCTGATCTCACCTTCATTTTTACATATGGATTTGGAGCCGATCCTCTGCTCCGACTCAGCCAATTTACAAGCTTGGAAGACTTTTGGTTGGCTTGTGGTTAAGCAGGTATCCCATGGTGCACCAGTACAATCCCCAGATCTCGTTTGCCATGTCGACGAGTTCGGTTGTGCTTCTCTTAGCGCTGGTTAAGTTTTTCAAAATTCTTCATATTGTATCGTGTTTAATGCTTTATTATTGTATATTTAGTATTGCTAATATATCAGGCAGTTGCTTTGCTTGCCCTTTTTGAGTGCAACTTAGTTTTCTAGTTGTTTATTGGTATCCTGTGTGCCAGTTAGTTTTAGGCACTGTTGTGCATTTGTGATTATTAGGTAGAGTTTTTGGCGGTTTTCCGCTCTTAGTCAACAGGGGCTCCTGTCTGTTATTCTGACCTTTTTTGGTCACCGTTAGCAGGTGGTTTCTGCTATTTTGACATTATTTATTTTTTTTTTTGGCGGGGATCTGCTTGTGAAGTTACTAGGATTGCAAGTTTATTACTTGTTTTTTTTTTCTTAAGAATAGAAAGTTAGTGTCATTTACAGTTTCTCTTGTGTACATGGCTTTCCTTTCTGGTCTGTTTAAGTTAGAAGACCTAGTTTCACTACACCGGGCTAGGCCCGTTTAAGTTAGAGGACCTAGTCGTCGTGTAATTCCTTCTTAGGGCGAGGCCTGTTTTAGGTAGAGGACCTAGTCCTCCCTTCCTTTTTTCTCTTTCAGTCTCTGGGCTGTGTATGTGTAATATGTCAAAGGAAAGTAAGGAGCATTAAACCCTCGAGGTTCAAAAAGTGTATGAAATGCTCCCAAAAGATGTCATTAATGGATGGCCACAGTAGCTGTCTACTGCCTTAGGGGTCATCCACTTACAGGAGTAGTTTGTTCTGCCATGCTTTCTCTCCTAGAGTGTTACAGGAGAGGAAGAACAAACTCATACTCAAGGGTCTATTGAAACCATGCTTTGAGGAAGCGCTGTCCAGTTCTTCGGCTTCCTCTAAGTCTGGGAAATCAAAATAGTCAAAAAGATCTTCTCTGGCACTGGTTGGTGTCTTGGAGCCACCTCATAAACAATAGAGACAATCCAAATCTGCCTCCTCAGCCTTCGGAGCTGAAGGAGAGCATCATGGTCGTGTCAGAGTAGGTTACCGAGGTTTCGGAACCGATATCTGAAACAACTGATACAGCAGCTACTCACAGCCGGTCTGTAAGCTCCCTACCAGTGTCCGTAACAATTAAGTCTCCAGTGCCCCCCAGGTCAAGATCCCCAACTATGTCTTCTAGGTCTTCCAGGACCCTTTCAGAAGAAGATGTGGAGAGGGTAGTGCTGAGACTCCTGCAGTAGTCTCCCTTGCCAAAATTGTTTGCTCCGACCCAGTCGGCTCCGAAGCCACTTGACCCAGTTTTGCCCTTTTCTGCTATTCCTCCTCTGAGCCATACTGGCCTTTCGGAGCTGGAGTGCTTGGTGCCAGTGGAGGAAACGCCGGCTCCAACTCACCTTGTTGCTGCCTTGGAGCTGGGTTCGGCTCCGACACACACTGTGCCGTCCGTCGTGTCCAGGGGCCAAAGCTCTCCTGTTGGCACCGACAGGGAGGGTTGGAATCTTATCTTCGGTTCCGAGCCTTCCTCTCTGTGCGTCGGCCAGGGTGAGCTCAGATCCTGCATCTATCTTTGAGCCGACAGCTCTAGCACTGACCCACATCTTTTCGGAGCGGGGGAGGTCTTTGGAGCCAGAGAGATCGGCGTTTGAGATGATGTGTGCTGTCTCATTCTCCAGCACCTACTACTGGCACCAGCACTCTTCCCCCGAGAGCACCCATTTCAGTGTTAGCCCCTACTCTCTCTGGAGACAGCAGAGACCCACAGCCTCAGGAGCCATCGGCTGGTGGCTCCCACTCTTCTGAGGTTTCCCCAGAATATCCTTCCGAGGAGCCTTCCCGGAAGAGGTTATGTAAGAGGAAACATATTGACTCCCAGGATGAGTCTTTGACATCGGACATTGACCTCGAGGAGTCTGAAGGGTCCCCTAAGTCGTCCTCTGATGATGTCTCCTTTGTAGACGTTTTAGAGATCCTTAGGCAGAGGTGTGACTGGCTCACTATTAACCCTTCTGATGAGGAGTCTGTGTACCTGAAGGCTTTCGGGACTCAACCTTTTGCATCTTGGGTGTCTCCACCTTTTGACGAACTAATGGATCTAGTCAGTTGAAAGGTGTGGGATACTCCTGACACCGTGGAGCCAGTCTCCAGGAGACCAAATAAGTTCTTGTCTGCCCATCCTGGTAAAGAGTTCTTGTCCAAGGGTGTACCCATAGATGCCATGTTGGTGGCGGCGGACACAAAGGAGTTTGCGGAGAACTCTTCCATCTATTCCTCCGCCAAACAAGGAGTCTCGGCAGATGGACAGATTTGGGAAGCGTATTTTTAGTTCAGCGGCCTTTACCCGCTGAACTATCTCATGCACTTCACGAGGTTGCAGAGGGATCTCCTCAAGGAATTAGGAGATTCTATACAAGGTGCGTGTACTGAAGGAGTTGCTGACAAAATTTCTACTCAGTTGTCCACCTTAAATTCTGTGGTTAACTCCTCGATGCGACTTGTATCTTATGCTGTGGATGGAGCGAGTAGAGCAGCGGGTTCCGGAGTTGCCTTGAGGCGCCACTCCTGGATGCGCTTGTGTAATTTTGCGGAACCGTTCGTCTACTTTCGTCTACTTTCACCAGCGCCCCGTTTGATGGTTCCTCATTGTTTGGTTCCAAGGTGAAGGATACACCCACTTGGTGTGAGCAAGAAGGAAAGACCCTTTCTGCCGTGGGATTGAGTTTTACTGTCCCTTCCAGACCATACCCAAAGGGTCAAAGGGGCGGTAAAATGTGGTTCAAGAAGTCTGAGGGTCTTTCCTGACACACAGGGTGAATCCTCCTTCAGAGGCAAAGGAGGAGGAAACTGCAGATGTGGTCCGCAATATCAACAAGGTCGTGATTCCTTTCGAGGACGGCCTTATCAGAGCTCATGATGTGGAGCCTGACTGCGCTTCTCTGGGCCGGTCAGGGGTCACATTTCTTTGTACCAAGAAGCCTGGCTAAATATCACCCAAGACAAGTGGGCACAAAGAGTTGTTACCAGAGGCTGTATCATACCCTTTTCCCTATCACCGTTTGTTCCCAGAAGGATCCCAGATGTACCACCCAATCACAGGGCTCGGGCAACTGTGGAGATCAACTAGTTGCTCGCAAAAAGTCATCTAGCCCGTCCCAGCAGACCAGATAGGATCCGGAACTTACTCCAGGTTCTTTTTAGTTCCAAAACGAACCGGAGATAGGCGGCCAATATTGGAACTCAGCAGATTGAACGAATCAGTGAAGGGCAAGTTTCGAATGGTAACGGTCTATACTCCCGTTGTTAGGGAAATACTTTTGGATGTGCTCTCTGGATCTTCAGGATGCATATCACATAAAAATGGACAAGGCATCCAGAAGCCATCTACGCTTCCGGCTGGGAACCAGTCACCATCAGTTTCACGCTCTGCCCTTTGGTCTCACCACAGCACCCGGGGTGTTCAAATGCATGGCAGTAGTGACAGCATACTTGAGACGTCAGGGATTCCAGGTGTTTCCGTATTTGGACGACTTGCTCCTGACCGCCCCCACCAGGCATCTACTCATCCAAAACAGGGACACCACAATTCAACTTTGTGCTCAGTTAGGGATCTCCATAAATTTGAAAAAATCTGCATTATTGCCCTCTCAATCTGATTTTTATAGGTGCAGAGGTAGACAACAGTGAACATGACAGCTAGTCTCATTGCCGAAAGGGCACAGAACTTAATCTCCCAAGTTCAACACTTTCTGCTGTTGCAAAAAGTCAAAGCGAAGTGGGTTCTTCAGCTCCTCTGGACTATGGCTTCCCCAATTCTATTGGTAGCATTAGCCAGGTTGAACATGAGAATTCTCCAGTGGCTTCTGTTTTCCCAGTGATCCTTCCAATTTCCTTCACTGAGTCATCCTATCCTACTGACTGAATAATGCAAGAGGGACCTTCATTGGTGGATAGATTCCAATCAACTGATCACAGGTGCCCCCTTTGTTCCTGTCCAACCCGTTGCCACTGTGACTGCGGATGCCTCCCAGATCGTGTCGGGGGGGGGGCATTATCTCAGCAGGGACTGTCCAAGGCACTTGGCAGGAACATGAGGCTCATCTGCATATCTATTTTATGGAGAATGAGGGTGGTGCTTCTGGCGTTGGAAGCACTTCAAGACCACTTTCCTCTAGGGACAATTGTGATACAATCAGACAACATGTCGGTGGTTTGGTAGATCAGCAAACAGCGTGATACCAGATCTTACCCACTCTGTCAAGAAACCATGCAAATTTGGGAATGGGCAAATTCTTCCCAGCGCTTTCTGGCTGCAATGCACATTCCAGGGACGACCAACGTGTTAGCTGACAAGCTCAGCCGGGCAATCCTAATGCCTCACGAGTGGTCTCCGAAACGGGAAACAGGGGATCAGATTTTCTGGAAATGGGGACGGACAGCCTTGCTGCGACCTTTTTCCAGCCCAGTCAATACCAAATGCAGCAGCTATTTTTCCCTCGTTCCCCCACCAGGGGAGTCTCCCAGAGACACTCTGGCTCACGATTGGCCCATGGGACTTCTGTATGCTTTTCCTCCAACCCCTCCCATTTCCAAAGTGATTCAGAAAGCCAGTCGGATGGGAAGCAAGTTGATCCTTATTGCTCCTTACTGGCCTCGTCAGGTTTGGTTCCCCTTCCTTGAGCCTCTCCTCCTTGGATGATCCTTGGATTCTGGACTCAAATCCAGATCTATTGACTCTCATGTCTGGTTCGCTACACCCCTCAGTCCACATCCTTAAATTGACAGCGTGTCTGCTCCAGTTCCATCCATAGTCAGGCTTCATGATGTATCCTATTCAGTGTCACATATGTCCTCCCATAAACCTTCAACTAGGAGGCTGTATGGCAGTAAATGGAAAAGATTTTCTATTTGGGCACAGAGAATGAATGTAGACCCATACACTGCTTCTATCCCTGTGATTCTGGATTTTCTTTCTGAGCTTTTTCAACAAGGATCTGCCGCTGCCACTATTAGTCCAATTGGCAGCGATTTCTCATTTTCAATTAGGTTTTCCAGATACCAATTTAATGTCTCATAAGCTATGCAAGACCTTTTTGAAAGTGGCCACTCTATTGAGACCACCTCTGCAAGAACCAGTGGCTTCTTGGGATTTGAAATTTGTGTTGTCCAAATTGACTTCTCCACCCTCTGAACCTTCCCACTCATCTCTAAAATTTTTGTCTTGGAAGACCTTGTTTTTTGGTAGCTATCACATCAGCTAGACTGGTATTGGAGCTACAGGCCTTGTCTATTAAGCCACTGTATTTGATTTTTCACAAAGACAGGGTGTCATTACATACTAATCCCTCCTTTGTTCCCAAAGTTTGTTCTAATACTACTTTAAACCAATCAGTAGAACTCCCAGTTTTCTTCCTTAGCCACTGTAATGCAGCTGAATACCATTTTCATCAGCTAGACGTTCATAGACAACTACGTTTTTATGTACAGCGGGCTAAGGCTTTCAGGAAATCAGATCAATTGTTCTTTTGCTTTTCTGACTCTAGATTGGGCTTGCCAGTTTCTGAAGTGACACTATCTAATTGGCTTTCCAGTTGTATAGCCTCTACCAGGTCGCGGTCTACCTCTGCAGCTTTTCAAGCCTGGGTACCCCTTGATATAATAATTGTGCAGCAGCTACGTGGGCTACCCCTCACACTTTTGTTACACATTACAAATTGGATTTGGCATCCAGGGGTAGAGCATCCTTTGGTTCCACAGTGCTCAAGAGAATTTTCCAATGAGCCACCCAAGAATAAGGCGCTAGGGATGCTGTCCCATATGTAAAAATGAAGGTGAGCTCGGACTACCTAACATAAAGAAGTTATGTAGTCACCATAACGTTCCATGTTGGTAGTCCATCTCACCCTTCATTTTTACCAACCCGCCCTCTTGCCTCTTGCCCCCTTCCTGGAAGATGTGGAAGTAATAATTTGGTTGCCCTTGGTTGGAGGCCCTTTAGTATTGGTTGTTTTTATGGTTGTTTAGTCTAGTGAGCAACAAACAAGATCTGGGGATTGTACTGGTGCACCATGGGATACCTGCTTAGCCATGAGCCATCCAGAAGTCTTCCAGCTTGTAAATCGGCCAAGTTGGAGCCGAGGATAGGCTCCAAACCCATATGTAAAAATGAAGGGTGAGATGGACTACCAACATGGAACGTTATGGTGAGTACATAACTACTTTTTTCCAGTGCTTCTCAGCTACTACAGTATTATTAGAATAAGAAACCAGTCACCTCTTCGAATAAACGCTCACAAGCCAAACAAAGGTAAAGTGAAAGCTAAACAAGAAAGGCTGGCTTTGAGCGAGGCAAACAGTTAGTTTCAGTATAATTTCCAACTCCCAACGAGGAACACTTCGATACTCTGGTGTACAAACAACTCTCCGATTCAATGATGAATGAAAATGTCTTTAATGATATAAAACAAATCCAGACAAGCGCTTTCGCTATAGTTAGCTTCTTCAGGTATATTTGGGATAACATAAGGACTATTATTTAGATATACAAATCCCACTATCAATTAAACAGCTCATTTTACATTTAAAAGGGAAATGCTTAAAACTATATCTAACATACTTATTCAAAATATTCCTGCAGAGCATGTATAACATGTATACTAATTTAAACATTTTCTTAAACATATGTATTTATAGCGAAAGCGCTTGTCTGAATTTGTTTTATATCATTAAAGAAATTTTCATTCATCATTGAATCGGAGAGTTGTTTGTACACCAGAGTATCGAAGTGTTCCTCGTTGGGAGTTGGAAATTATACTGAAACTAACTGTTTGCCTCGCTCAAAGCCAGTACTTCAGTATTATGTTTGCACAATCCTCAATGCAACAGTCTTGACACATTTATGCCTTTCAGTATATATCACGTCCAGCAACAAGGTATGCGTCAGTTTTCAATTCTACCTGCATTTATCTTTCTCTGGCGTTCAATGAATTTTGTAAACCAATGTGTATATAGTCCACTCTCCTGGGCTTGCCAATATTAACCTTTAGTCTTTTGGTTTAAATTCACCTTTCGTTAACCATTCCTGCATTAAATCCTGATCGACATGAGGTTGTTGCAGGTGTTTTCTGTACCTGCAGCTGTACTTGTGCATTTTCCACATTTCTTCCCCTCTCATCTGATCCTTCATCTTTCATCTTGTATTCATTCTTTTTTTTTTTTTTTTTGCACATTCAGTTGCTTCCCGATTTTCTACTTCTGGTTGATGTCCATTCCTTCTTGACATGATATGCTTCTGCTAAACTAACCAGGGAAGTCATTTTAGACTTGTTTTCTGCAGGTTTAAAACCTTTTCTCTGTTTGGATCTTGAGGTCAGCAGATATGTATGCATTCCTACGGTTGCAGATCTGTACATATAATCAGTTTCGAGGAGGCCCATACCTCCTTCAGAATGGGGAATATAAAATCTTTGTATACGCTGATTTTTTTTATAAATTATTTGATGAGCATGAAGCATTTTTCTTGCTTTCCTGTCTAATCCAGTACCTTTTGGGGCCAGTCAGTCACCCCAAAACTGTAAGTTAGAACAGGAATTAAAAATTGGTTTCTAGCTTGGACTTTTTTCTTAGATGTCAGAGCTGTTTTCGGTATTACATTGTCTTCTAAAATGTTCCTCAAGTTTTATTCATATTTGTTCATGTTTTATTGTTGATCCTTCAATTCCCAAATATGTATACACGCTCTCTTGCTAGAGTTCTTTTATATCACTTTCCTGTCCGAGACTATTGACTTGGTGCTGCAGCTTTCCTGCATTGAAGGGTTTTTTTTTTTTTGCACATTTATCAAGACCAGATGACATTCTTATATCATCTGAGAAAGTTGACTGCTTATAGTTGTGCTTTCAGTTCCCCATCGGATGAACTGCACAGTTTTAAATCATCTGCAAAGAGAAGATAAGTCTTTATACTTTGCTTTTTTCTGGGAACCAAATTCTAGCCATGACCTTATTTAAGTAGACAGCTTAATGGGTTATAAGGGTAAGACAAAAGAGCAGTGGTGAGAGTCACCGTGGAATATCCCCCTTTAAATTTTTATCTCTTGAGTAATGATTTGTTCTTTGTCATGGCTTAGCTGCATAGCAGTTTGGCATTGTTTCATGATCATTGTAAAGTGATCGATCAATGTAGGATGCATCTTATCTCATCCATGAAAGTTTGATGCTGTCAGATGTTTTTTTGTAGTCTATCCATACCATACTTAGATTCTTCCCCTTTTTACAATTCAACATTGACTTTAACAGATGATTTTGTTCCATTGTTGTCTTTGTTCTATTGCCATGATTGAGTTTTCTTCTAAATGACTAAACTGTCTGCATCAGTTTCAGTGTATAGTTTATATATCAATGGAAGGCAAGTTATTGGTCTGAAGTTTATATGATATCTTGCAGGTTCGCTCTTAAGGAGGAATATTATTTTTCCTGTTAACTGTGTTGGTGTATGTTCAGGGTGTCTCCATGTAAAGATGTTAATACATTTAGCCAGAAGTTAAGTACTGCATCTAGGCCTGGGGTTTTCCAATTAGGAGTTTTTCTTAATTTTGTTTTCAATTTCTCTAGCTGTTACTTCAACCTGTTTCATATCCTGTACATTTGAACTTCAGTCTTTTTTACTTCTTGTATCCATTCATCATCTTTGTTCCACAGGATATTAATAGATATTTCTGCAAAATGTTTATATTTCTTCTTTTTTTGGTGGTGTTTCTATTCCTTTTGCCTTGTTTCCCAGATGTTCTTAGTGTTTCACTGTTGCAGTGATTACATTTGGGTAATCCTGATGGCAGGTTGCCCTCAGTCTGCCTGAATTCCAAAGTCTTGAGTCCTGCGTTGGCTGCTGTTGCCCCCTTCCCTGACGTCAGGTCGTCAGGGATATAAAAGAAGCAGCCGACGCCATTTTATTCAGTCTTTCTTGCTGTGCGGTTCCCGAAGCAGACGCAGTTTGCAAGTGCTGGTCGGCCGACTCCTGAGATTTTCATGTTCGAATTTCAGATCTGAAGTCTTCAATAAAGCTAAGTACCCCCTTGGGGAAACTATTTTCTTGCTCCAGACTGATGTCAGAAAAAGTAAATAATGGTATTTTTTGTGGAAAGCAAATACCTCATAAGGACTTTCATTCTTACTGTATTCCTTGCCTAGGCCTTGATCACAACGTTTCTGGTTGTCGGTTTTGTGCTAGATTTCACCAACGCACTATTAAGCGTCTGTATGATTTTGCTTTAAACTATTTTGGACACCGGTTTAATTATCCAGAAATGTCGTCGGATAGCTATCAGACTACCAGAGTTCACAAAAAATGCAAAGAAAAAGAGATAAACAACCGAGGTCCAAAACCGACGACGAAGCTTCTCCTAAGCCATTCGCTGGTTCTCAGTGAGGTGCTTTCACAGCCCCTGACACCTGCTACTTTAGAGTTGCAGGCCGCTACCGACTCTCACATGGAGTTGGCCATGCCGCTGGAAAATCAAGGTATTGGAGCCTCGGATACTATTCCCTCAGATGGGTCCGGAGCCGCTGAGCAGGCACCGGCTTCTGAGGGTGTATTCAGACCTAAACATCTTTACATTAAACCAACTTCAGCTTCAAAGGCAAAGACTAAAGCAGCTTCTAAAGCAAAGAAACTCAAGAGCCACGTAGACAGGCCTCTATGCCCAAAAAACAAATGCTCAAAATGGCCGAAGACTTGATTACCTTGATCAGGGGTTCCCATCCCCATCTTGATGAGGCTTGGGCAAGAGACGGACTATGAATCTTCAGATCAGGTTTCTGTTTCTTCTGATTCCTCTTCTGATCAGGAATATTCTCTTCCCCCCCTATGAGGATTCTGATGCTGAAGAATCTATACCTTCAGCTTCTCCTCCAGAGGACTATTCTTTTGGGGAAGCCTTGCATACCATGAGGGAGCATTTCCACTGGGAGAGCCAAGATTTTTCAGAATCTAAAAAGAGGCTCAGGGATTTCCTTTTACTACCTCAACACAGGCCTCTAGCCATTCCACCTGTGTTAGACATTGTAGATGTGTTTTCGGAGTGTAGTCTTACCCCTAACTCCTTACCTCCAGCTCCTGTTAAGCCTGACTGATATTACAGAGTTCCGGACTCTAGTAAATTATTTTTAAAAACCCTTCTGCAGTCCCAGAAACTATTTCACAGGGTCCCTAAGGAGTTAGGGCTTCTGCTGCAAAAAACCCTACCCCCTCTGACAGAGATTCTAGGGCATTGGATAGATGGGGAAAAAAGGTTTACACATCTGCTACCTTGGCTACAAGGGCCTTAAACTGTCAGTTTCATATGCTCAAATATCAGCAACATGTCATGGCATTGCGTAAACAGAAAATGTTGTTTAAACTCTGAATGTGCAGAAAACAAGGAAATGCATGATTTATTGCATACAGCTGAACAAGTTGGAAAGCATACTTTGCAATGTGGTTTTGTTTCTTTGGAGGCTTCCTGCAGGGCCGCAGTTACGGGTTCTGTAATTAGGAAGCATGCTTGGTTAAAGGAACAAAATCTGCCTGAACATGTCAAAGTTAAATTAGATGCACCTTTACAGCACGATACTTTGTTTGGTGTTAAGGCAGAAGAGGTGTTAAAGAAAATGGAGGACAAAGCTAAATCTATGCAAACTGTCAAAGATTTTTTACAAGTACAGCCATCTAGGTTTATTAGACACTGGCCTATAAAGAATTGGTCCTTTCCTGTGTCAGACAGACCTCAAAGGGGCAGATCCAGATGCCCTAGAGGCAGATCCCAGGTGCAAGGTTCATACAGGTCAAAGCATTGGGGCGCTTCTACCTCCAAAGTTGGAGAAGACAAATCACAACCATACAGGAAACAGTCCCAGTGACTTCACTTGCCTGCACCAAGCACTTATCTCCTGGAAGCACCCTTAGGGGGAAAATTAGCACTTTTTTCTCAAAATTGGCACATTATAACCCAGGACAAGTGGGTTCTAAATAGTGTCACAAGGCTACAAGTTCCATTTCCATACCCTGCCAAAGGCAAACGGCTGGCCAGATCTCCCAAAAAATCAATGGGCAGAGGCACCAAAACAAGTCTTATCCCTCATGGACATGGGGGCCATTCAACAAGTACCAGAGTAAGAGCAGAGACAAGGATTTTACTTAAGACTGTTCTTGGTACCCAGAAAATACAAGGCCTGGAGACCATTACTGGACCTATGTATTCTGAACACGTTCCTGGATATACCAAAATTCAAAATTTTGACTTTGCAGCAGCTTCTGCCCATGCTGGGCAAGAACGCTTGGCTTGTGACTTTAGACCTAAAAGAGGCATACCTGCATGTCCCAATGAGAAACTCATGCAGAAGATACCTCAGAGTCAAGGCTGGCTCAATGCATTACCAGTTTTCTTCACTGCCCTTTGGCTTCTCTACTGTGCCCAGGGTTTTTACAAAGTGCCTGGCACCAGTAATTGCGTTCTGCTGACAGAGTAATACAAATATATCCTTAATTGGACGACTGTCTAATTCAAGCAGAGAACAAGGACATTTCTTCTACAGCATCTGGTGTTTGTGGAAAGACTTCTAACAGGCCTAGGGTACACAGTCAACGAAAAGAAATCAAAACTAGTACCCTCTCAAGAGTTAATATTGCTGGGATTCAAGCTTAAATACAACTGCCCAGATGGCTTATCTCATGCCAGACAAACACAGGCAACTGACTACCAATTTCAAAATGTTTGCAACAAAGGCCCAGTTATCTGCAAGAAAAATTCTGCAGGCTTTGGGCTTCATGGCATCCTGCATCCTGCTAATTCCATTTGCAAGACTGCATATGAGGAAACCTCAATAGTACCTAAAAAGTATTTGGACTCAGTACTGCCATAACCTGGAAACAATGATTACTCTGATTCCCTGCCTGCAACAGGAGTTTCGATGGTGGGCGAAGGCTTGTCACCAGAACAAGGGACAGCCATTCACATTACCCCCAGTCAGGCAGACACTAACAACGGATGCATCAGATTATGCCTGGGGGACCCACATGGCAGGAAGATGCATTCAGGGCACGTGGTCCTCAAACCAAATGCATCTACATATCAATCAGAAAGAAATGCTAGCTGTTCAAAATGCCCTGACAGCCTTCAAAGACCTACTTCATCCGGGACAACTACTGATAAAGACAGACAACACTACTGTCATGTGGTATATAAACAAGCAGGGGGCACACATTCTTACCCCCTTTGCAGACTAGCCATGACTTTGTGGGACACAGCATTGACTTACCAAGTACATCTGCAGGCACAATTCCTGCCAGGAAAGGAAAATACTCTGGCAGACGAAATAAGCAGAAACCTCATGGATCCCCAGGAGTGGCAGCTGGATCCACAAGTCTTCAGCATGATAACAAGGAAATGGGGATGCCCGAACATAGGTCTATTTGCCTCCCCTCACAACTACCAACTAAAAAGATTCTGTGCAAGGACTTATCACAGACAAGCATGGAAAGTGGACGCCCTATCTTTCAGCTAGAAAAAACTATCTGTATATGCCTTTCCTCCACTGCCTCTCCTCCCCAAGTTACTCCTAAAGGTCAGATAGGAGAAGCCAAAGATGATACTGATTGCCCCAGACTGCCCCGCCAGTACTGGTATCAAATCCTAAGGAACTTCTCAATGCCCAGCATGGACCTTATCTCAAATACCCCATCTACTATCCCAGCAAAACAATCGGATCCTGCACAACCAGCTCAGGACTTTAAACCTGACAGCATGGCGGATAATGTAATCATAAAAAGCACACCTCTCAGTAAAGCTGTGACGGATGTCATTTTGGAAGCCAGAAGGCGTAGTACTAGAAAATCTTATGCTGGAAAATGGAAGAGATTCTGTGCTTGGAACCAGGCACAAGGAACTGATACAGCTGTACCAAATATTCCTCAGATTTTGCAATACTTACTGAGATGCTGAACAAAGGCCTATCTTTTTCATCCATTAAAATTCATGCCTCTGCCATTTCGGCTCATTACAATACAGAGCCACCAATCTTTTCTCATCCTTTATTAAGCAGTACCTCAGAGGAGCCAAAAATTTAAGGCCTCCAAGGAGATCACCAATACCTGCATGGGACCTCAACTATGTCTTGGAAAACTCACCCTGCCTCCTATTGAGCCAGCTGCTACTGCTGATATAAAGTTTTTATTTTGGAAAACAGCTCTGCTCCTAGCAATAACTTTTGCAAGACGAGTTTCAGAGCTACAGGCACTCATGGCTGTGGAACCTTTCATCATGTTTTTTCCAGACAGGGTTTCTCTGAGGACAAACGCAACATTTATGCCTAAGGTGGTGTCCACCTTTGCTCTTAACCAAGCTATTCATCTGCCAACTTTTTATCCAAATCCACAGAACAAGAGGGAGAGAGTTCTGCATTCCTTGGATGTACACAGCTTAGATTCTACTTGGACAGAACCAAAGTTTTCAGGAAGACAGAGCAATTAATACTGGCATATGCTGCAGGATCACAGGGAAAGGCCATCTCAAAGCAGACTATTTCAAAGTGGATAGGCCACTGCATTCATTTCTGCTTTCACCATGGCAAGCCAGTGCCTAAGGGCATTAGGCCACATTCAACCAGAGCTGCAGCCACTTCAGCAGTCTCTCAGGGGAGTACCAACCAAAGACATTTTAGAGGCTACTTGGAGTTCAGTGCACACCTTTACAAAGCACTATCATCTGCCACTTTACTCTAAATCCAGGGCAGGTTTTGCCACTGCAGTTCTGCAGGGCCTCTTAGCCACTCCTAATGCTGTTTAGCTCCAGCCTCCTAACCATAGCTTTGGGACTCTACCCAAATGTAATGACTGCAACAGTGAATACACTCCAACATCTACATTTATGGTAAGTGTACACAACTGTACTTTCTCTGTAAAACGTTTTTGGGTCATCAATAAATTGCTTATATGTTATGTAGTTCCATCTCACCTCCATTATTGCGTGTGGGTTTATAGCTGATCCTCTGCTCCGACTCTGCTGCTTAGAAAGCCTGAAAACTTCTGATTGGCTCGTGGCTAGGAGGTATCCCATGGTGCATGAGCTCATTCCCCAGATCTCGTTTGCCGCATTTTCATTCAGAAGCTTTTGTTTGGCCATGGCTAAGTGATTTAGTTCATTATTATTACTGCTTGTTAGGAGTTTTTTGCTTTGTGTGAAGTTTTATTCTGATTGCTGACAGTATTATTGTGATACCAATTTGTGTCTTTAACCAGATTTGATTTATTGCAGTTTTAAAAATTTCTTGGGCCTGTTGGCCGTCTGTGGTTCCCGTGAGTGTGTTTTTAGACTAGACCGTTTAACTTAGAGGTGCTAGTTTGTTCCCTTTTTTCTTTCTTGCACTAGGTTCGTTTAAGTTAGAGAACCTGGTAAAACCCCTTTTATTTTTGTTGTGGGTATTAGGGCTAGATTTCCTTAAGTTAGAGGATCTAGTTCCTTTCCTGTTGTGAGTGTGTTGTTTTTTTTTCTACTGCCATAGTCTAAGGAACATAAAAAACATAAACCGGGTTTAAAAAGTGTACTAAATGTTCGCAAAAAAATGTCCATCACCGATGGACAATAGCGTCCATGTGTACTGCTTAGGGGCCATACATCTACAAGAAACTTGTCTCTCTTGTCATTCTTTTAGCCCTAGAGCACTCCAGGAATGGAAGAATAAGCTGATTTTAAAAGGCATGTTAAAACCTTCCTTCGAGGAAGACCTAGCCAGTTCTTCCTCCTCTGCTAGGTCGCAGTTTTCTAGAAAGGATAAGGCAAGACTTCTAAAAGGCCTTCTCCAGCCACATCTTCTGTTTCTTAACCTCCACAGAAATTACCAAAATCGAAGTTGGCCTCTGTCTCTTCGGCACCACAGTCTTAGGGGCCGATTGAGATTCTGGACATGGACCCTGCACTATTGGTACCATGTGTTTTGGTGCAGATCACTAGCAGTCCTCTTCGGAGCAGGTCTACAGACATTCCACCGGTCTCCCCTACTCTAAAATTGTCTATATTGCAGAGAACAAGGTCTCCCACACTGTCCTCCAGATCCTCCAGGAGCTTATCTGAAGAAGACATTGAGAGAGTGGTGCTCAGACTCCTCAAGTAGTCGGCCTTGCCAAAATTTTTATCGGCTCCGACCCATTTGGTCTCGGAGCCGACTCCTGCTAACGATCCTGCTCTTTTTTTTCCTCCAACCCAGATTGGGTCTTTAGAGCTGATATTGTTGGTACCGACTATAGTGGTGTCCTCTGCTTCAGCACCCCGTGTGGTTGTCTTGGAGCCGAGCTGTGCTCCAACACTCTCGGCGTCCTAAGTGTGTAGGGTCCGAAGCTCTTCGGTCAGCCCCGAGGGGGACACTTGGAACTGAACTTCTTTGGTGCCTAGTCTTCCTCTTGGTGCGTCGGCCTGAGTGAGCTCGGACCCTACATCATTCTCAGAGCAGATTCTTTTGGTGCCATCGGCACCTACACTCTCCTCTGAGCCGGGGCGTCCGGAACCGGAGGAAACTGTCTTCGTGAGGATGAGCATATTGGATAGTTCATCCGTCCCACGTAGAAGTACCGATGCTATACTCCCTCAAGCGCTGACTACGGTCTCAGCATCCTTTCTCCCCCAGGATGGCAGAGACCCACAGCCTCAGGACCCCCATTTGGGTGGCCACCGATCTTCTGAGACCTCCCCAGAGGACCCCCCTTGGAAGAGATCGTGTAAGAGGAAGCATGTAGACTCCCCTGATGAGTCTGTCACATCTGACTCTGACCTAGTCTGAGGGGTCCCCTAAGTCGTCCTCTGAAGATGTCTCCTTTGCAGACGTTTTGGAGATCCTCAGGCAGAGAGGCTGCTGGCCCACCGCTATCCTGTCCCATGAGGAGTCATTGTACCTGAAGGCTTTCAGGACTCAACCCTCAGCTTCATGGGAGTCTTATCCATTTGATGAATTACTGGATCTTGTGAATCAGAAAAAATGGCAGACTCATGATGCCGTGGAACCGGTCCCCAGGAGGCCGAATAAATTTCATTCCGCCCCTAAAGACAAAGAATTTTTATCCAAGGGCTTACCTGTTGATGCCATAGTGGTGGCGGCAGCCACTAAGAAGGAGCTAGCAGAGACTACTTCTGTCCATCCACCGAATAAGGAATCCCGAACAATGGATAGGTACGGGAAGCATATCGTCTTTTCAGCAGCTTTTACACTCCGATCGCTGAACTATCTGTCACATTTTACGAGACTAAAGAGAGGTCTCCTAAAGGAGGTAGGAGGTACTCTTCAGGGTACCTCTACTGCAGCAGTCCAATCTACAGTGTCGGATCAGTTGGCTACTCTCACATCCATTAACTCCTCCGTGCGGCTGTTCTCGTATGCAGCTGGTGGTGCATGTAGGGTGGCGGGTTCAGGAGTCTTCTTGAGACATTCCTGGATGCGTCTATGCAACTTTGCTGAGCCTTTCAAGTCTACATTCACCAATGCTGCCATGGCGGATCTTCTCTTTTTGGACCCAAGGTGAAAAATACCCTCACCAGGTATGAACAGGAAGGAAAGACTCTCTTTGCCGTGGGAGTCCGTTTTACTGTTCCTTCTAGACCTTACCCTAAAGGTCAGAAGAGCAGTAAAATTTGTTTCAAGAAATCACAAAGACCTTTCCAGGATACACAGGGTGATTCCTCCTTCAGAGACAGGGGAGGAGGAAATAATGGTAGACGTCGCCTTAGAGGCAGGAGAGGCCCACAGAATCAGGGAGGTTGCGATTCCTTTCATGACCGTCCCTATCAGCATTCTGATGTGGAACCAGACTGTGCGTCTCTGGAGCTGGTCGGGGGTCGCCTGTCCTTGCACCCAGAAGCCTAGCTAAATCTCACTCGACACAAGTGGGTACAAGACATTATCACCAGAGGTTACACTATACCCTTTTTCCTTCCACCACACCCTCTCAAAAGGATCCCAGATATATACCACCCAATCACAGGGGTCAAGCGGCTATATAGATAAAAAAAGCTGCTATTAAAAAGTCATCCAAAAGGTCCCAGCAGACCAGACAGGATTCGGAACATACTCAATGTTCTTTTTAGTTCCAAAAAAACAGGAGACTGGAGACCCATCCTAGACCTCAGCAGGTTAAACAAGTATGTAAAGAAGTCCAAGTTCCTAATGGTCACTCTGCAATCCATACTCCTCCTGCTGTTAGGGAAAGACAGTTGGATGTGCCAAATGGATCTCCAGGATGCCTACTACCACATAATGGACAAAGCATCAAGGAGCTACCTACGCTTCCGGCTGGGAGACAATCATTGCCAGTTTCGGGCACTGCCCTTTGGTCTCACCACAGCCCCCTGGATGTTTAAGTGCATGGCAGTAGTCACAGCTCATTTATCCCCTCCAGACTCCATACCCCTTTCCCAGAGGTGCTCACTGTCTTCCCATCTGGAGAAACATGACCTCAGACAAATGGGCCTTATCTGTCATAGAAAAGGGTTATTTCATGACTTGGATCACCCCCCCCTGTTCTTAAGAGGCATCCCTCAGCCACTAAAGGACCATCTGCCCATATTCCAAACAGTCTTGGACAACCTGCTCTCCCAAGGGACTATCCAACCAGTTCCTCTGTCAGAAGAGGCTTTTACTCCAGACTTTTCCTGGTTCCAAGAAGACTGCCCATGAAGACCCACCCTGGATCTATCCCACCTTAACCTTTCTCTTCAAGTACCCACTTTTCGTGTGCTTGCACACCAGACTCCATTTCCACTGTTAATGCCCCCAGGCATTTCTGCCCACCTTGGACATTAAAGATGCATATCCGCCTAAGACAGACATGCAGGAAATATTTACACTTCTCTGTGGGTTCCTTGCATTTTCACTTTTCTGCTTTACCCTTTGGGCTATCTACTGCTCCAAGGGTATTCACTAAGTCTCTGGCTCTAATGGTAGCCTTATTGTAGGGTCCTAGGGGTACAGATTTTCCCATACCTGGATGACCACCTGATCCAGGCAGATTGTTAAAGTACCATTCAGAACCATCTCCAGACAGTGATTTCTATTCTACAGTCAACTTCCCCAGATCCAGCCTCAATCTCTTCCAGGACCGGTTTTCCCGGGGTGCAGAATCAGGACAGGAGTTATGATGCCATTCCTCCCACCTGAAAAGATGGAAAGCCTGAAGAAATACCTGGTGTCTGTCATCCACACCCCTGCAATTACACCAAGAGAGTACATCAGATTCTTAGGGCATATGGCTTTAACAATCCCCATGTTGCCACTGGCAAGACTCCACATGAGGAAACTTCAGTAGTACTTGAGGTCCATCCTGGACCTCGGCAATCTAAATCAGTTTGTAAAGAACTCCAAGTTCCAGATGGTCAAGGTTCAGACCATTCTAGCTCTTCCACAGAATGGGTATGCTCTATTGATCTTCAGGATGTGTACTATCATATCAAAATGAACAGATGCTCCTGGAGATTTCTGCACTGTTGGGTGGGGTCCAGTCATTACCAGTTCAGAGCCCTGCTCTTTCGTGTCACCACAACCCCTAAGGTGTACACCTAATGCTTAGCAGTGGTAACAGCTCATCTCAGACTGCGTGGCTTGAGTGTTTCCTTACCTAGATGACTGGCTTCTTTCCACCCTGACTAGGCATCATCTCTAAAAGACCAGGAAATACCTACTCCAATTATGCCAGTCCTTGGGAATCAGTCAGTTATACCAAGTCCCACCTTCAACCAGTTCTAGTCTTGGAGTTTATAGGAGCTTGCCTGGACACCTCCAGTCAGCTCACCTTTCTTCCATCAAATGGAATTTTTTTTATTAGGTCCATTAGTTGGATTTGGATTCCCCTCACTGCACCTATTCCTGCTGTTTTAGATTTTTTTGCTTCAGTTTTTTAAAGGAGGAGCTAGTTTTTCCACCATCTGTGGGAAGTTAGCAGCCATCTCTAATTATCAGTAGAAATAATGCTTTCTAGCGTCCTCCAGGTTATGCATGGCCCTTCTTAAAGGAACTTTTTTTTTTTTTTTTTTTTTTAAGACCTCCAATTAAAAATCCTATTCCACCCTGGTACACTGTTGCAGAGTTTAACTCAATCTCACTTTGAGCCCTCAGCCAAGTCTGATCTCAATTTTCTTTCTTGGAAGACAATATTTCTAGTAGCCATCACTTTGGTTAGGCGAGTTTGTGAACTCCAGACACACTCCTCAAAATCACCATACTTGATTTTCCATAAAGATAAGGTCACTTTATGTACTAATCCATTTTTATCTGTCCAGAGCAGCCTCTGAAGCGAACAATCTACCAAGTGATAAATTTACCAGCCTTCTTTCTAAATTAGTCTAATAAAGGTGAATACATGCTTCATCTGTTAGATGCAACTTTGTTTTTATCTTCATGGGACAAAGGTTTTTAGGAAGACTGATCAGTTGTTTCCTTTCCCCACAACAGATTGGGAAAAAGTTTCTAAATTATCTTCGCAAAATGGTTAACAGATGGCATTTCATATGTTTGTTCGCAACAAGGGTTGTCTTTGCCTAGACCTCAAAAAGCTCACTCTCCTAGATGCATGGCTACTTAAAGTGCCTTCTGGGCCAGGGCTTTTGTTGATGATTTTAGTACTGCAGCCACTTGTTCCTGTGCCCATGCCTTTATTTCTCATTGCAAGTTGGATCTCATTTCTAGAGGCAGAGCAGTCTTTGGTCCCACGGTACTCTGGAATATCCTTCTATGAGGGCCACCCAAGGTTATCGTACCTGGGGACTTTCCCATTCATTGTGGAATGAATGAAAATGACAGCATTAGATATACAAGATGTTCTTCGTCTCACATTGCTGCAGTCATAACCTGTGGGTAGTCCGCTGTCCTCGATTGGCCCGAATACCAGAGCTGGGCTGGCGTCGGTCATTGTCGCCTAGAGCTGACGTCAGTACGTCGTAGTACATAAGCGCATGACCGACGCCATATCCTCAGTCTTTCTTGCCGCGTGGTCCGAAGCAGAAGCAGCGTTTGCAAGTGCCGTTCGGCATTCTGAAATTTTCATTTATCGAGTTTCAGACTGAAGACCAAGTTGGGCTAAGTACCCCGTTGGGGAAATCTTTGTCTTTTCTTGCCTCAGTTATCCGGATGTCAGAAAAAGTTAATTGCATTTCTTGTGGGAAACGGATACCTCGTAAGGATTTTCATTCTTTCTGTATTCCTTGCTTAGGGCCTGAGCACGACGTGGTCGGGTGTCGCTTTTGTGCTAGATTTAACAAGCGCACCATTAAATGGAGATTAGACTATGCCAGGCTTGTTTTCGGTAAAAGGTGTAACTATAACATGCCGTCGGATCCTCCGACGCCCACTACCGCTAAAAAGCGTAAAGATAGATCTTTGAAGTCTAAACCGGATGAGTCCGTTGCGGACGCCGGTTCTACGGAGCCTCCGGTTGAATCTGTGGATCCTGCCGAGGGTTCGGCTGAATCCCATGGGGAACCTTTACTTTTACAGGAGTTAGGCCCGGCTGAAGGTGCTTCTCAGGTGTCTGTAGTTCCATCTTTACAGAAGGTTATTAGGCCTTCTACTTCAGTGGCTAAAGCCCATGCTAAGGCCAAACCTTGTCATGTTGGTCCTGGTCATAGTTCTAGCTCTCCAGCCCCTGTTCCTAAAAAGCATATGTTAAAAATGGCTGAGGACTTGATTACTTTGATCAGGGGTTCTATGCCCCCCCCAGAGAAGAGGCCTAGGGTGGAGGCAGATTTAGAGGGGATGGATCATTCCTCAGACTACTCTGATTCCTCAGCTGAAGAAATTCAGGAATTCCCTTCTTATTTAGATTCCGATGCAGAGGACTCCTGTCCTTCTGCTTCTCCTCCAGAGGATTTTTCTTTTTCTGAGACTACATTCCATGAGGGAGCATTTCAAGTGGGAAGGTCAGGATTTTTCGGATTCTCGGAAACGGCTCAGGGAATTTTTGTTTCTGCCGCAGCATAGGCCCTTGGCTATTCCTCCCGTTTTAGAAGTTGTTCAGGATGTTTTTTCTGAATCTTCCCTTAATCCTGATTCTTTACCTCCTGCCCCTGTTAAGCCAGACAGATATTATAGAGTTCCAGAAGCACATAAGTATTTGTACAAGAGTCCTAGAGCTGATCCGGAAACTATTACTCAAGGTCTGAAGGGTATTAGGGCTTCTGTGGCTAAGAATCCAGCTCCTTTGGATAAAGATTCTAGAGCTTTAGATAGATGGGGGGAAAAAGTGTACACCTCCTCTACGTTAGCTATGAGGGCTTTGAATTGCCAGTTTCATATGCTGAAGTATCAGAATTTTTTGTTAGGTCAATTGAAATCTAAGGTGGATGCTTTATCTGAGGGTATAGAGTGTAAGGAGCTCCAGGAGTTGGTTCATGCATCAGATCAAGTTGGCAAGCATTCTTTGCAGTGTGGTTTCAATGCTCTTCAGGCTGCATCCAGGGTGGCTGCTACAGGTTCAGTTATTCGTAGACATGCCTGGCTTAAGGATCAAAATTTGTCAGCATGTTAAGGCTCTGATTTTGGATGCTCCTCTTCAATCTGAAGTACTTTTTGGTCCTTCTGTGGAATCGGTTTTGAAAAAGATGGAAGATAAGGCTAAGTCTATGCAGACGGTCAAAGATTTTATGCAGGTGCAGCCCCCTAAGTTTAGTAGGAATTGGCCTGCTAGAGGATGGTCTTTTCCTTCTTCGGATTATCAGTCTAAGGGCAGGTCTAGGCGTGGTAGAGGCAGAGCTCACGCTCAGGGTTCTTTCAGACCTAGGACTTGGAGTTCTCCTGCACAGTCTTCTGGTGAGGGCAGGGGTCAGCCTTTACGTAAACAGACCCAATGACCTGTATCTTCCGCTGCCAGACCCTTCTCTACTGGCAGCTCCTCTAGGAGGAAAGTTGGGACTTTTCAAACAAAACTGGCATTTGGTCACCCAGGACAAATGGGTGTTGGATATAATAAATCACGGGTACAAGTTTTATTTTCACACTTTTCCTCCTTTCAAAGGCATGCCGGATGTGCCTCCTCAGCAAAGGATGGAGGCTCAGGAGCAAATTTCTTTACTTTTACAGATGGGGGCAATTCAGGTGGTCCCTCCGTCCGAAGTAGGCCTAGGTTTTTATTCCCGTCTATTTCTAGTGCCAAAGAAAGGAAACACTTGGAGGCCAATTCTGGATTTGTCCATTCTCAATACCTACCTAGACATTCCAAAGTTCAAGATGTTAACATTACAACAACTTCTGCCTATGCTGGGCGAAGATCACTGGATGGTAACCCTGGATCTCAGAGGCCTATCTTCACATCCCTATCAGGCCCAGCTGCAGGAGATTCCTGAGATTTCGGGCTGGTACTTCTCATCAGTTCTCTGCATTGCCCTTTGGTTTATCTACTGCACCCAGAGTATTCACAAAAGTTCTGGCTCCTGTAATTGCTTTTTTCAGACAGAGAGGAATACAAATTTATCTTTACCTGGACGATTGCCTGATTCTTGCTCAAAACAAAGACAAGTTACTACAACATCTCCAGTATGTAATGGCAGTTTTAAGGTGCCTAGGGTATTCTGTGAACGAAATAAAGTCCAGTCTAGTGCCCTCTCAGGACATGTGCTTTCTGGGTGTGAGACGGAATACAGCTTATCAGATGGCATTTCTGACCCCGGACAAACAAAGAACTCTTCATCTATACTTCCAGCAGTTATCAGTAATGTCCAGGCTGACTGCAAGGACAGTCCTTCAAGCCTTGGGGTTCATGGCATCTTGCATTCTAGTACTTCCCAATGCCAAACTGCATATGAGGAAGCTACAATGGTATCTCAGAAAAGTGTGTGGACTCAACACTGTCACGGTTTGGACACTGTCATTCGGATTATACCTTGCATCCAGAAGGAATTCTTGTGGTGGGCTCAGGAATGTCACCTAAACAAGGGATTCTCTGTGACCCGACCAGAGGCGAGTCGGATCCTAACGACGGATGCCTCGGACTTGGCTTGGGGAGCACAATTCAATGGGAAATGGATGCAAGACATGTGGCCTCCCAAACTACTACATTTGCATATCAACATGAAGGAGATGTTAGCAGTCCAATTTGCTTTGATGGCCTTCAAGGACCTACTTCAGCCGGGACAGGTGTTGATTCAAACAGACAACACAACAGTCATGTGGTACATCAACAAGCAGGGGGGAACCCATTCCTACCCTCTTTGCAGACAAGCAATGATTTTGTGGGAGACTGCTCTGAGTTTGCAAATCAATCTTCAAGCACGGTTTCTGCCAGGAGCACAGAACTCCCTAGCAGATGTATTGAGCAGGCAAATTGTGGATCCCCAAGAGTGGAAACTGGATCCTCAGGTATTCAAACAATTGACCGTGGCTTGGGGAACTCCAGACATAGATCTGTTCGCTTCTCCACTGAATTTTCAACTGCCAAAATTTTGCACAAAGATGTTCCACCCAAATGCTTGGAAAGTGGATGCTCTATCTTTCAGTTGGAACAACCTTCACGTTTATGCTTTTCCTCCTCTGCCTCTTCTTCCCAAGGTACTCTTGAAAGTCAGGCGGGACAAGCCTTGCATGATTCTAATAGCACCAGATTGGCCACGTCAGCATTGGTATCCTCTGCTGAGGAGTTTAATTCAGGAGCCTCCTTGGCTTCTGCCACAGGTTCCTCATTTGTTATCCCAGTCAAACAATCATTTTCTCAATGTTGGTGCAGTCCCTGCATCTGACAGCCTGGCGTATTCTGTGATGGAGCGGTGGGGTCTCAGCTTCCTCAACAGGTTTTAGATGTCATTTTGGAAGCCAGAGGCCTAGTACTAGAAAAGTTTATGCTGATAAATGGAAGAGATTTTTTCTTTGGAGCACAGCAAAGGGCTTTGATGTTTCAGTGCCTAATTTGAGTCTTGCACTACAGTATCTTACTGAATTACTGGACAAGGGTTTGTCATTCTCTTCTGTGAAGGTTCATGCTGCAGCCATTTCTGCTCACTATGATTGTGACCCTCCTTTATTTTCTCACCCTTTGTTCAAACAATTTCTTAGAGGGGCAAAGAATATAAGACCCCCACGTAGAGCTCCTACTCCTTCTTGGGATCTCAATTTTGTGTTGGAGAAGCTTACTTTACCTCCTTTTGAACCTGCAGCTACGTCTGAATTGAAGTTTTTGTCTTGGAAGACTGCTTTTTTGTTGGCCATTACTTCTGCTAGGAGGGTATCTGAATTGCAGGCACTCATGGCAGTTGAACCCTTTCTGATATTTCATAAGGATAGTTTCTTTGCGAACTAACCCTACTTTTATGCCTAAAGTGATTTCTAATGTGGCCTTGAACCAGTCTATTCATTTGCCTACTTTTTATGCTGATCCCCAAAATAAGGGGGAAAAAGTCTTGCATCCTTTGGATATCCACAGGCAGTTACGTTACTATTTGAGCAGAACTAAGGAGTTCAGACAGACTCAACAGTTATTTGTTTCTTTTGCTTTGGGTTCACAAGGGAAAGCTGTTTCAAAGCAGACTATTTCAAAGTGGATTGGTCAATGTATTGCTTTTTGTTATTCTCATCATGGGAAGAATGTTCTTGCTGGGATCAGACCTCATTCTTCTAGGGCTACTGCCACATCTACTGCTTTTTTGAGGGGTGTAGCTACTAAGGATATTTTGGAGGCAGCTACTTGGAGTTCAGTACACACTTTTACTAAGCATTACCATCTCCCTCTTTATTCCAAGTCCAGGGCTGGGTTTGCCACTGCAGTTTTACAGGGCATGTTAGCAGCTCCTAATGCTATTTAGTTTGCCAGCCTCCCTTTTCCTTTGCTTTGGGATTCTACCCACAGGTTATGACTGCAGCAATGTGAGACGAAGAACATAGTACAGTTTTGTACCTACCATAAATGTAGATGTTCGAGGATCTACATTGCTGCAGTCCAATTATCCCTCCCTCCTTCCCCTCTGTAGTTTGTGGTTGCTGTGTTTTTTTAGGATTATCTTTATTTCCACACTGGTAGTTGTTGGGTGTTTACTATTTTGGCTTTGGCCTTCTTTCATTCTTAGGCCTTCTGACATCTGGGGCAAGAAAGACTGAGGATATGGCATCGGTCATGCGCTTATGTACTACGACGTACTGACGTCAGCTCTAGGCGACAATGACCGACGCCAGCCCAGCTCTTTGGTATTTGGGCCGATCGAGGACAGCGGACTACCCACAGGTTATGACTGCAGCAATGTAGATCCTCGAACATCTACATTTATGGTAGGTACAAAACTGTACTTTATGTACTCAGCATAACTATGCATCTGTGTTGTCCATGTTCATTCTTCCTCAATTTCCCACATTCCTTCCCCTCTCCTTTCTTTTGGGAATGATATGATGGAAATATTGGAACCACTGTTCGTGTTTGAGGCCCTATTCTCTATATGTTTTATGTGGACTATAATCACTTTTTCTTTTTTTTTTTTTTTTTCTTTCAAAACAAGTTTATTGTTTTAACATATAAGAGAAATATCATAACAATTTTATACAAATAATTAAAAATAGGTATTATTATAATATTCAACAAAACAACTAAAGTATTTACAAAGACATCCACTACAATCAGATCAATTAATTAAACTAAAATACTGTGCTATTGAAATTAGAATTTTTTTAACAAATTTTGTAAATTATCCCATACAATAAAATGTGATGTTTTTCTAGTTCTCATTCTAATTGTGCTTATTTCCATATGACACATTATATTCATAACATTTTTAAATTCATTGAACGAAGGAGGTGTATCTGAAATACAATTTCTAGTTATTATTTTCCTAGCCACTGCTAGGATAGACCATAACAAGGGAGGCTTAATCTTTTTAACACATTGAGGTACAGGTGTGTTGAATAATATAAGAGACTTAGAAATAATGAAATTATCTGTAAAGAGCCTGCAAAAATTCATTAATTGACTTCCAGTATTCTTTCAACTTCATACAGTCATAAAACATATGAGCCCAGTCAGCATTAATTTCTACATTACATCTCTTACATAGATTATCTTTATTATTAATTTTATTCATCATCAAAGGTGTATAAAAAGATCTATGTAAAAATTTCCATGTATAAAGTCTCCAGACAATGGAAGATGTAGTTCTATAAGCAGATTCCAATATATATTGTTTATCTTCTTGAGTTGGTGGGTCCCCGTTAATAGAGGTGAAATAATTCCAGTATGAATCTACATTGTAAAAAGTTTCTTGTCGGATAATTTTATGTATATATGAAAGTTTACCTTTATCAGAAACTTTATGCTGTAAATTTATTATCAAGTAATCAATCAGTTTTGGAATAGATTCTTTAACTGTTATAGACATTAGATCTATTCTATCAATTAGATGTTGTCTAAAGATCTGAACCTCTAACCAGCAAGTTTCTCTTAGATCAAATTCTTGTTTTAAGAAATCTAGATTTTTAACTTTATTATCAGATATCAGCTGATACCAGTACTTAGATTATTATCTATAGCTAAATGAGCTCCTTCAGAAGTAGATGACATAAGCATACCCTGAGTATAAATTATAGGGAATACAATAAAATTCCATTCCCTATACTTAGGGTGCATGAATATAAAGTTACGATAACTAATAATAATATTTAATTAGTAACAGACCATATGTTTAGGTGTAATAGGTGAAGTACAAAATTCCTTTAGCAACCACAACATGGAGTTATTTATAATCATATTTTTATGTGTTAAGGAGATTTTCATGAAGTGCATACTAATTAGCTCCCAATAATCTTTCCATTTTGCGACATATGACCGATCTATTAATAAAGTAATAACTTTTATAATAGAAGAGATAATATATAAATTAAAGTCTGGAAAAGAAATACCCCCTTGAGACCAGCTTATTAGTATGTTTCTTTAATGCAATCCTAGGTCTATTAGGTGCCCATAAGAAATTTAACATTAGTGTATTCAGTTTCTTGATAGTTATTTTTGTAGGTGAAAGTATTATTGATTGTATTAAGTATAAAATCTTGGGGAATATTATCATTTTAATAATTGTAAGTCTCTCCTTCATAGTAAAAAACATATTCCAGGTATTAAAAAGATTTTGTATATTAAGAAAACAGGTATTATAGTTATTATATATAATAGATTTAATATCTTTAGATAGTATTATACCTAAATAAGTTATCTGACCTGAGTTGGGTACATATTTAGTAAAATCACTAATGAGAGTATTTTTTCGTGTATATATAGGTAGTATTTTAGTTTTTTCTTCATTGAATATTAAACCAGAAATACTTTTAAAATTCATCATTTTATCAAATAAAGACTGCATAGAAGAATTAGATCCTGCTGATGTAATTAGTACATCATCTGCAAAAAGTTGAATTTTTGATGTTGTATTTTCTTCTATTTCAAAACCCTCTATGTCAGTACTGTTTCTAATCAAATTAGCCCAAGGCTCCATTACTAAAGTGAATAATAGTGGAGAAAGTGGACATCCTTGCTTTGTACCTTTAAGAATGGGTATTTTTTGTGAAACACATGTTCCTACCTTAATATAAGCCAGCGTTCCTTTGTATAAATGCTCAATTAAATTTACAAATGCATCAGAGACATTTGTGCATTTCAGTAAGGTAAACAGATAGTCCCAACTTACTGAATCAAATGCTGAACCTATATCAAGACTAATAAGTGTTAAATCTTTCTTTTTCCTATTTGCAAAATCAATTAATGTTAAAGTTCTTCTTATATTATCAAAAGTATTTCTATTTACAATGAAGCCCGTCTGATCTATGTCTATAATGCCGGGGATAATTGTCTTCAATCTATCAGTAAAAATACTCATAAACATTTTATAATCAACATTAAGTAATGAGATGGGTCGATATGAAGAACATCTAGTTGGATCTTTATTAGGTTTTAAAATTGGTGAAATAAATGTATATTGCCAAGATGGGGGTTATTAACTCAGTTTGGGCCAGAATAAAAACCTTATGTATTAATGAATATGTAGTTTTAGAAAGGATTTTATATATCTCTGGTATAATACCATCATTACCCGGTGCTTTGTTTGATTTAAGCTTATTTATTTGTGTAATAACTTCTGTATATGAAATACTCTTGTCCAATAGTTTAATCTGTTGTTTATTAAGCTTTTTATTCATGTTTGTGGTTATAAACTCCTTTATTTTATCTTTAGGTTCCATGTTAATGTTGTTATGGTTAATCTTGTGAAAGTGATTTCTAAATTCATCCAGTATTTCTGGTATACTAGAAACATTCTTCTTTTTCCTTAGAGAAAAGATTTCTTTGATATGGTTTTGTTTATTCAATCTTTTGTTTTATTTTTAAGTCTATGTAAGTATTTGGGGCTTATTGAATAAGACAAAACTTGTATTTCTCTAAAGTTATTTTAACTTTGAGTTAAAATTTCTTTGTATTTCTCATTTAGTTTGTTTATTTCTTCAATAACTTTCTTGTCCATAATATTTTCTTTATTATTATGTTTATAAGAGTCTAGTTTACTTTGAATATCTAACAATTCCTTATCCCAAGATTTCCTTTTGTTATTATACCATCTGATACTTTGTCCATATAGATATGATTTTAAGGCATCCCAAACATAGACAATGGAGACTTCAGGAGTATTATTTATGTCTAGAAAATGTTGTACTTCTGAAAGTATATATTCTTTATAGTCTTTTAGCTGAGTTAAGTATGCTGGTATCCTTTTGATCTGAACATTGAGTATTTTTTATCATGAATTCAAAAACAATTGAGTTATGATCAGATATATGACATGAAATGATTTTGGAATTAATTAAATCTGTTACCATCTGGTTAGAAATAAAGACCCTATCTATTTTTGAATAAGTTTTGTATCTGTTAGAAAAAAGGTGTATGGTAATGATTTTGACTCTATCTGATTATTAATATCATTCAAATGATAAGAATTAGCAAAATCATTTAAATGTTTTGCATTAGATGTAATTCTTCTTTTCTTTATAGTGGTAGTATCACTTTCATGTAGTATACAATTAAAATCACCAGCTAAAATAATATCCCCTACAGAGAATGATATGATCTTATCAATATGATGTTTCACTGTATTAATACCAATTCCAGGTATCCAATATACATTAAAGTGTAAGTCTTCCCATTAATTTGTATTGTAACCATACAAAACATTCCTTTGTCATCCTGATAAGACTTAATGGTTTTAGGAATGGGCATACTTTTATTCCATAAAATAGCCACTCCTCTTTTTTCTGAGTGTGCTCTGAACTAACCAATACTGTATACTTATTAGTGGCTAGTTTATCAATATCTTTTTTCAAGAGATGGGTTTCTTGCAGGAAGACTAGATTGGCCTTGTGTAGATTAATGTATCTTATTAGGCTTGCCCTTTTACACTGATTATTCAATCCATTAATGTTTAAAGAAATTCCTTTTAAAGATGTCATTTGGCATTTTTAAAACTCAAGAATCTTATGATCGAAATAACAAATAACAAGATAAATAATGTTACATCTCCTCTTTTAGGTGTACCTTTAAATATAGCTGTATTTATTAAATCTCTTATGGGATTTTGTATAGGATTCAATTTTGTTTGTAGTGACAATGAGTGTACAAAATATATTGTGGATGTCAAAACTATATACATATAACAATGAACAAGTGAAAATAATGTAAGGATTAAACCTTGCATCCCGCCTGGAGTTGAAAACTCCAACTTAGAGCAGTATTTACTACTCAAGTTAACCCCCTACCCTAAGCAGCAGTACCTCAGCTACCACCTTATCAATTTAATACTAGTTATATTTAACTGAGGTTAACAGTTTTCAATTCAATTATCTATCAAGACAAAACTACACATTTGGTAAAACAGCATCATATAAACTAAAATAAACTTTTTTTTTTTTTTAAACTGTTCATACTATTATATAGATCTATGTAATATATAACACTTGTATTCTAATAGCATTCAAATCTTAATGTTAGAAATCAAGAGGAGAGAAAATTGTTCTAACATTCATTTAAATCAAAAACTTTGGCTAATATGATTCAGACATTACATGCATTAAGATGCATCTATTTTCTGTCATGTGAATTCTATCAACAGCTTCCAAAAAAAATCTTGAATTGTTTGTATATGAGCATTTACTTAAACTCATTATTGTCAATAGAGTAAAATATTGTATTCATAAAAATTATTATAAATCATATTGCATAGTTATGCAGATTCTCAAACACCTCCGTTATTACCTAAAAAAAAAAAAGCCATCACACACATAAACACAGACACACACATATATATACACACACATACCCACACACACACATACATATACACATACACATATATACATACACACACACACATATATATATATATATATATATATATATATATATATATATATCTGATCTCACTGAGTTGTGTCTTTGTAGAGCACTATCCTACTTGCTGTCCCTAGAATAAATCTGTCTGCTTTATACAAAATAATGCACAGCAAACACATATTAGTAACCAGATTTTACAATCATGCTAACCTACTGCTTTAAAATATATCACATGACATTTCTTCCAGAATAGAGTTATAAGATTATTTATGCTTGTCAATCAGATGAATTAAATGAGTTATAGTAAAGTATATGTTTGGGACACAAGTTTTTAACACAGATTATTATGCTACTGTTAAGTAGATTTTCAAAAACATTTAAATAAATGTTTCATTTTCTATGCCTTCTAAAATAAGATATTTACTTGCTACAAGAAACTACATCATCTAAACTCATCATAACTGACACATTTTATGAATAGAGTATTTTTCCTGAATCTGTGGTGTCAGTGTGATAACCTTGTCAATGTTTATACTAACTGCTTTCAGTTTCTCTGTGAAAATTCTGTGAGTGAAGCTTCTGAGGAAACTCATGGACACTGTGCATGAGACAGCCCACATCCCAGATTGTCTCCCTTAACATTTTGGCGGGAAACTTATTAAAACTTGTGGCAAACATTCATTTTGTCAATAGAGTAAAATATTGTATTCATAGAAATTATTATAAATCATATTGGATAGTTATGCAGATTCTCAGAAAAAAAGCCATCACACTCACACACACACACACACATACATACACACAGACACACACACACACACACATATATATATATATATATATATATATATATATATATATCTGATCTCACTGAGTTGTGTCTTTATAGAGCACTATCCTACTTGCTGTCCCTAGAATAAATCTGTCTGCTTTATACAAAATAATGCACAGCAAACACATATTGGTAACCAGATTTTACAATCATGCTAACCTACTGCTTTAAAATATATCACATGACATTTCTTCCAGAATAGAGTTATAAGATTATTTATGTTTGTCAATCAGATGAATTAAATGAGTTATAGTAAAGTATATGTTTGGAACACAAATTTTTAACACAGATTATTATGCTGCTGTTAAGTAGATTTTCAAAAACATTTAAATAAATGTTTCATTTTTATGCCTTCTAAAATAAGACATTTACTTACTACAAGAAACTACATCATTTAAACTCATTATAACTGACATATTTTATGAACAGAGTATTTTTCCTGAATCTGTGGTGTCAGTGTGATAACCTTGTCAATGTTTATACTAACTGCTTTCAGTTTCTCTGTGAGAATTCTGTGATTTGAAGATTCTGAGGTAACTCAAGGACATTGTGCATAAGACAGCCCACATCCCAGATTGTCTCTCTTAACATTTTGGCGGGAAACTTATTAAAAACTAGTGACAAACATTCATTTAGCAGTGTAAATGCATCTAAACATGACAACCTCCACAATATATTCCACAGATCATCACAGCCTCTATGCAAGTGAAATTAAACTCAAAATTACCAACAAGCAATAAAACTCAGCATTCTTCTCCCAACTCAATTTTCATAAAAATCCTATTATTCACTGTGCCCACACAGTCAAAAGCATTTCTATATATTAATAAAGAAAAGAAAAAGAGAGTAGAAAATAAAAGGGAGTGAGGCAGAAATAAAAAAGTGTAAGAGAAAGCTGTAAGAAGTATATACAATGGAATGTTACTTACTGTTTATATTAAGAGTTAAAAATAAAACATTATTTACTCTTATTTAGTTCTGATTATTATTAGTTAAAGCATGACAGATTATTTACAAACAAGCATAAGCAGTATAATCAAGAAAGTATAATTAGAAATAGCATTTGAAGAACTTATAAACTTTTACAAGAAATAAATGTTATTATTCTATTAATGATATTTTCATTACTGTTCTCTCCCTGCCCTCCCCCACCCTTTAC
This sequence comes from Protopterus annectens, assembly GCF_019279795.1. Lineage (NCBI taxonomy): Eukaryota > Metazoa > Chordata > Ceratodontiformes > Protopteridae > Protopterus > Protopterus annectens. Next base: position 619,456,326 of record NC_056733.1, read on the forward strand.
TCACTACATAATCTAAATAGAATGTCATTGTTTAAACAAAGAAAATAATAAAAGAAGGAGAAAAAAAAAAGATAAAGATAAAAAAATGTATCAAATTACTAACCTTACTTTTTTCAGAAAGAAAAACAGAGTCACAGCCTGCCATTAAATCCTCAGGCATTTTGACTGGTTATGAAACAAAACATTTCTTTGCACATAGAGAATAACTTTGATTAAATCTTTTCCAAAATATTTGTGGCTTTCTGGAAATGCAGGAACTATATTCAAAAAGATTAATAATGAACTAAAATGATGAGAGAGAAAAAAAACATATAACAAATCATTTGTTTTTTAGTCTCTTCTTCTCTGAAGTCTTCCAGGAAGCTTCAGTTGCCAATCTCTTTAATGAAGAACTAGCCCATTCCATTTCTTCTATTTTATCCAAAATCCTTTTTCTTTGACAAACAGTAAAGCAGAGTCTAAATCATCGAAGACCTTAGGACCATCAGGAAGGAAGATTTTAAGCTTGGCAGGAAACAGAAGGTATGTTTTAAACTGTGCTTTTTAAGCTCCCTTATTAGTGGCAGAAAAACTTTTCTTTTAGCAATTACCATGGAAGAATAGTCATTGTCAAAACGCACAGTTGTCTCATTAAACTTAACAGGAGCTTTAGCCCAAGCAGATTTAAGAACCATCTCTTTATCAAAGATGATAGAAATCTAACTATAACTGATCTAGGATAGTTTTTGTTAGAGTTAGTATTAGCTATAGATCTATGTGCTCTTTCGATACCAAAAGAGAATGCTTCTGGTAAATCTAAAGTTTTAGGGAGCCATGTTGTTAAAAAGAAGTAATATTGTTACCTTCAATATTTTCTGGCAGTCCAAAAATCCTAATGTTACTGCCTAGATCTATTTTCCAGGTCATCCAGCTTTGTTTGTAAATGTGTATTTTGTTTCAGCAGAAACTCAATGTTGATTTCCTCCTCTTGTATTTTATTTTCCATGTCATTCACAGCTTCTTCTATGCCTGTCATCTGGATCTTCTGTTGTTGCAGGTCCATATGTAACAAGTCTATTTGTTTTGTAGTTTTTTCTATGAAAGTGTCTATTTTAGTATCCATTTTATCCATCTTAGCAGTAAGTTGCTGGACTATAATTATCAGAGACTGAGGTTCTTTCTTGATGCTGGAGTCTTGAGAATTTGTCTTACTGGAACTCATTTCAGACTGATAAACTGACAGGAAAATTTCCAAAGTAATTTCTGACAGGAATATTATTAAGATTTCCTTTCTTTTTTAGATATAGTTCAAGAACTATATAAAACAAACATATTTAGAAAGAAAATTACTTCAAGAATTAATTTTTTAAGTAATTAATTCCTGTCAATGTAATGAAATTGGTGGAGCTGAAGAAATCTGCTGCTATCCTGTGTTCATCCTTGGCCACGCCCCTATAATCACTTTTTTTGATTGAGCAGCAAACTCAGTCTGAGGTAAAACAGGGGTCTAGGGCATTGAGTAAAATAGGAGCTTGAGAGTTGGACCCAAGAGTCTGGAAGAAATGTGGAAGAGCCAGATTTGAGACCTATTCATTGAGGAAAAATGAAAATGAACACCACACATACTTTGTTATGGTAAGTACGTAACTTATTTTCATGCATCTACTTTTCTTTCCCTTATTTTGTCACTTCTTTTGGTTTATCTCTCTCATATTTCCTTAAAATGTCTTTATTTCATGTTTTTTTAATTTGTCTACCAATTCTAGATGTTTTTTTATATTTCTGTTTGTACACTACCCAACACTGTCAACTTTTATAAAATGATCTCACTGTCACATGATCTTTCCATACTATTTCTCTTATTTCTTCCACCTTTTTAAACTCAGAGGTTCATCTGTTAATCCCTTTTCCCTCCTTTATTATTTCACTGTCTTCCCCTTTTCTAGTCCATACTGCTCTATGATCTGAAACTCTGCCATGTACTTCAGCTTATTTCTTTCAAGTATTTAGGGTAAACTACATAATCCGCTTCAGTCTTAGATTCCCCTTTCATATTTACATTCTCTTTCCTTTCCTACTTTTAAATCTTCATATTTTAATTCCCTTAACATCTTAATATCCTGTTATTTTTCCTTTTTCTTTCCTAGGTTGCAGTTAAAATCTCCTACTGTTACCATTGAGCTATTTGCGAACACATTTTTATTTATTTCTTCAACTGGTCTGATGTCCGTTTCTTTCATTCCTCAACTGTTTGGTTCAGATCTGACACTTGGATCTGACTCTGCCACTTCTTCCAGATAGTGGAATTCTTGAACTTTTGAGCCCCTCCCTTTACCCATAATTCCCCACCAACCTAACCTCCCTCAGATCTTTTGTGCAGCCATTGCGAACAAACATAGATTGTGAATTCTTGAGCTTTGGGTCATGTTTAATCAGTAGTTTTCACTTTTAAGTGAGATTAATTTCATTTATTCCTTTTTTCTAGTTATTTCTTTTTCCTCCCTTTTACCCCAGTAAAGTTTATATACTAGGCCTTTTTTTCTCTTACTCTGGGTATTACTTAATACCATTGTTGGTCTTTCCTTTCTCTACTTATTGTAGCATCTCTCATTACCATCGTTGATAATTCGTTCCTTTCTTTTACTTATTAAAAAAAATCCTTTCTATGCTCTAGTTTTTCTCTTGTAGTGAGTTGTTGACTAAATTTCCCTTTAACCTTTCAGTATGTTGGACAGGACCGTCTGGTTTAAAAAAAAAAAAAAAAGTGTGGCTTGTGGACATAACATTCCAAATTTAGATGCCCGAACATAATGTAAGTGTTCACTTGAAGCTAGACAGCAAGGGAATGAACAGGAACTGTGGAAACTGATAGTCAATGTTGAGAGGTGATAGGCCATTGAGTTCCCATTTGATAAAGCAACGAATGGCATAGGATGAAATTGATGAGAATGTGTCACAGGAAGATGCTATAGGACCTTGTTTAGAATGTCTGCAGGAATTGGAAAACCAGGGATGGTGCCCTCAATTTGGAAGAAAGTGAGCTAAGAGAAGAATTGCTTGATTTAATAGACATGGACAAGATATATGTCAAGATCAATGAAAGAAATAGACTGCAGAAGGTTAGTAAAACCCCAAAAGTCAGAAGTCTGATAAAACAAATGAACACAGTAATTAGAACTGTTTATAAAGATCCATATGATATAGAAGTAAACAGGATACATTACTGTGCAGCTAAATTAATAACTGAAAGTTCTACGACAAGAACACAGGGTAGTGAGGGAAATGGAGAGAAATTGAATACCATAGTGGAAATATCGAACAGAGAATTTTAAAGCAGTTAAGACAAGTGTCACTGTTAGACTATTAAAGAGGGAATAGATCTTCAAAAATATTAAGAAAGATAGATGTGATAAAAGCAATATGCAGTATTAGAACAGTGCATGATAAGTCCTGGTTTATTGCAAATAAACTAAACATTTCAGCACAGGTGGAAAAACTTGGAAGATACAAAGATAAATATAAAGGAAAAGTGCAAAATAAGCAATTTATTGATGACCCAAAAAGGTTTCATAAATAACTGGGAAATAAGGTAAAAGGAATTGAGTCTGCCAAAAATAAAAATATGTACGTTTTGGAGAAGTATCTATGAAGATCCTATGGAACATAAAGGATGTTAAATGGATAGAAGTAAAAGAAATAAGAAGTTTAAAGGTGCAGGATATGAAATGAGATGAAGTAACAGCTTGAGAGATTGAAATAAAGTTAAGAAAAGCTTCTAAATGGAAAACCCCAAGCCCAGATGCAGTACCTAACATCTGGTTAAAAGTATTAACATGTTTGCATGAAGATTTAGCCACGATTAAGAACTATTTATAAGCACACCCAGGACAGACACCAACTTGGCTAACAGGAAAAACAATGCTCCTACTTAAGAGTGAACTTGCAAGCCACCCTAAAAATTATAGACCAATAACCTGCCTTCCGACGACATATAAACTATACTCTGGAAATTATGCTGACAGAGTTTAGAGTCATGTAGAAGAAAACTCAGTTAGGGCAGTAGAACAAAAGGGCAATAAAAGAAAGTCATATGGAATAAAGGATCATTTGTTAGTCAGTGGAGAACTGTAAAAAGAGGAGGAATCTGTATGGCATGGATTGACTACATAGGTAGATACTAAGCTATTGGTCCTAGGGCCCATATAAGCCTAGCAAAAAAGATACCCTGACTTTCGCCACCCAAGAAAATTATTTTCCTGTGCCCCTGTCAAGCAGAGCCGCAGAAGTGGTCCCCAGGGTGAATTTCCTATTTCCCATCCAATCATCAAGATTTTTCTTGAGTGCTAATGAGGAGCTCTGACATAGGTAGTCTATTCCAGAGTATAGGAAGTCTCTGGAACAGGAATCTATCCCTCCAGCATGTTCTGTTTATTGTGGTGACCAGGTTTAGGTCCCTAGAGCATGCAACTCAGAGGGATTGGGATTTCTGTAAGTGGAGCATGTCCAACAGCTCTGGGTTTGATATAGCTTTGTATGGTAGGCAGAGATCGCCTCTGAGTAGGTGATATGCAACGGAGTAAAGCTGAAGTTTTTTGAGACTGTCTGCGTAGGGCATCTGTTTGAGGCCAATAATCCTCTCTGTGAGGTATTTCTGTGGCCTTTCCAGTTATTGTAGATGTATTGTGAGGTGCATACCAAATGGGGCATTGTACTCTATAATGGGTCTAATGAGTGATTAGTAGAGGGGAACAATGACTTTTTTTTTCTGCATGAGAAACCTTTTGTGATGGTGTCATGTAGAAGGATTTCCTGACCACTGTGGTGATATGATTATCAGAGGAGAGACCACTGTCCACCTGTGTCCTAAGGTCTCTCATCACACTTTCAGTGTTAAGTAGACTACTGCTTATGTGGTAGTTCATGGGTGCAGAGTTTTTACCAAAGGGGGATGACAATTCACTTTTTGGCATTGAGCTTGAGGCCATGGCTTTTGACACCAGGCATCTGTCTCAGTGAGGCCCTTTTGTAGGATGTCCACATCATTAGGAGTTTCGATTTATGGCTCCTAGTTTGCAGTCATCTGCCAATTTAGTTAGCCAAAGACCTTCTGTGTTAGCCTGTACTTCAGAGAAGTAGATAACCAAACAGGACAGGACCCAGGACTGAACCCTATGATACTCCACTTGTCACTGGTCTGAAGTCGGATTTGGAGTTGCTACTTTCATATTGTGGGTTCTGTCAGTAAGCCAGTTAGCAACCCATCTTGTGACATAGGGATTTAAACCTAGTTTAGTGAGTTTTATCTAATTCCAGAGTAAGGGATAGTGTCTAAAACCTTGGCAAGATCTAGGTAGGCTGTATGAACCACCTTTCCCTCATCTGTGACTTAGGTGATTGCTTCAAAGAAGTCTATCCGGTTTAGGAGACATGATCTGCCTTTTACAAACCCGAACTGTGTGAGCTCCAGAGTTTGGAGATTACCAGTGTCTTTGAGGTCCATAATGATGCGTTCCATGGCGTTGCAGACCAGGCTCATCAGGCTAATGGGGTGGTAGTTCCAGGGGTCTGTCGTGGCTCCCCCTTTGTGCAGTGGGATAACAGTCTCATTGTGCCATTCAGTCGGCACAAAGCCTGAGGTGAGGCTATGATTGAACTCTTGATTATAGTAATTAGGTCTTTGGCCATTTTAAGCATCTGTTTCTTTAGCATGGATGACTGTTCTGGAGAATGCTGTACTTGTTTCCTTGTCTTTAATGGTGTTTTTGACTTTGCTGCTGTAGTGGGCTTTATTGTAAGCATTGAAGGTCTGAAAACACCCTCAGAAGCCGATGCCTGCTCAGCGGCTCCGGACCCATCTGAGGGTATAGTTTCCATAAGCCCAATACCTTGAGTTTCCACAGGCCTCGGTGGCTCCGCGTGGCTGTCTGTTACGGCCTTTGGCTTTGAGGTAGCGGGTGTCGGGGGCTGCAAAAGCGTCTCACTGAGAACCGTTGACTGGCCTAGAAGAGGCTTCGTCATCTGTTTTGGACCTCGGATGCCTGTCCTTTTCTTTGCGTTTTTTATAAATTCTGGTCGTTGGTTGTTCTGACGGCATTATGTAATTAAACCTTTGGCCAAAATAATGTAGAGCAAAATTAGACGTTTAATAGTGCATTTATTGAATCTAGCACAAAACCGACAACTAGTGACGTCGTGGTCAGGGCCTAGGCAAGGAATACAGTAAGAGTGAAAGTCCTTATGAGGTATTTGCTTCTCACAAGAAATACAATTAACTTTTACTGACATCGGTCTGGAGCAAGAAAACGTTTCCACAACGGGTACTTAGCTTTGTTGAAGACTTCGGTTCTGAAACTCAATTTTGAAAATCTCAGGAGTCTGCTGACCGGCACTTGCGAACTGCTTTTGCTTCGGGAACCGCGCGGCAAGAAAGACTGAAGAAAATGACGTCAGTTGCAACTTTTATATCCCTGGCGCACTGACGTCAGGGAAGAGGTGACAGCAACCGACGCCGGACCAAGACTTTGGAACTCTGGTCGCCTGCCAGCAGGATAACCCAAGTGTAGTGACTGCAACAGTGAAACACGAACATCTGCTCTGAGTTGCAGCACAATGGCACTAAATTATACAGAACCAACTGATATTGCCAACATCTTGGCAGACAGGTTCAGTGCTAACTTTATCCCCCCTCTCATCCCCTAAAGGGCTCATCTCTATACCGGAAGAATGCAAAGTTCCTGTAATCACGGCTGCACAGGTAAAAACCTCACTCTCCAAAGCCAAGAACACGGCATACATGGGACCGGACAACATCCCAGGCTGCATTCTACACAAACTATAGAATGAACTGGCATCATCTAAGTACCATGTTCCCATCCCCCTCCTGACAAAAGGCCTAGGCAAGACACTGATTATGATTCCTCTGACCAGGTTTCTATTTCCTCTGACTCCTCTTCTGATCAGGGATATTCTCTCCCTCCCTATGAGGACTCTGATTCAGAAGAGTCCATACCTTCAACCTCTCCGCCTGAGGATTATTCCTTTGAGGAAACCCTGCGCACCATGAGGGAGCATTTCCATTGGGAGAGCCAGGATTATTCAGAATCCAAGAAAAGGCTCAGAGACTTCCTTTTATTGCCTCAACACAGGCCCCTGGCTATCCCCCCTGTGCTTGATATTGATGATTGTTTTTTCTGAATCCAGTCTGTCTCCTGATTCTTTACCCCCTGCACCAGTCAAGCCAGACAGGTACTACAGAGTCCCTGACTCTCATAAATTTCTTTACAAAAACCCCGCTGCAGACCCAGAAACAATTTCTCAGGGTCCAAAAGTGGTTAAGGCTTCCACTGCTAAAAATCCTGTCCCCTCGGATAGGGATTCCAGAGCTCTGGACAGATGGGGGGAAAAAAGTTTACACTTCTGCTACTTTAGCTGTAAGAGCTTTAAACTGTCAGTTTCACATGCTTAAATACCAACAGTACCTCATGTCATTGTTAAAACAGAAAATGGTTTCAAATACAGAAGATAGTAAGGAAATGCAGGATTTATTGCATGCAGTTGAACAAGTAGGAAAGCGTACTCTGCAGTGTGGTTTTGATTCCTTAGAGGCTTTTCGTAGAGCGGCAGTTACAGGCTCTGTTATTCGAAGGCATGCATGGTTGAAAGAACAAAGTTTACCTGACCATGTTAAAGTAAAATTATTGGATGCTCCATTACAGCATGATACTTTGTTTGGTGTTAAGGCAGAAGAGGTGTTAAAGAAAATGGAGGATAAAGCAAAGTCAATGCAGACGGTGAAAGAATTCTTACAGGTTCAACCGCCTAGATGTTCATGTTTCACTGTTGCAGTCATGACTGTAGAGTTCTCCCCTGCTGGCAGGCAGTCCTCTGTCGGCCAGAATCCCAAAGTCTGGGTCCGGCGTCTGCTGCTCAGCCATGCTCCCTGACGTCAGAGTGCCAGGAGTACAAAGCTGACAGCAGACGCCATGTTCTCCAGTCTTTCTTGCCGTGCGGTGATAGCAGTTCGCAAGTGCCGGTCTGCTGACTCCTGACAATTTTTTCTAAACGTACTTCAGTCCGAAGACTTTCTTCTCCTACTCAAAGCTAAGTACCCCATTGGGGAAACTTTTTTCTTGCTCCAGTCCAATGTCAGAAAAAGTTAATTGTATTTCATGTGGGAAGCAAATGCCTCATAAGGATTTTCATTCTTACTGTATTCCTTGCTTAGGCCCTGACCATGACGTAGCTAGTTGTCTGTTTTGTGCTAGATTTAATCAACGTACGATTAAACGAAGGTACGATTTTGCATTTCATTACTTCGGTAGGCGTTTCAATTACAAAATGTCGGACACTGTTCTGGCTACCGGAGTTCACAAACGACGCAAGGATAAAGACAGGCCTCCGAGGTCCAAATCAGATGATATTGTACAAGCAGAGCCAGCTTCTGGTTCGGCTGTCGTCAGTGAGGCGCTTTTGCAGCCCCTCTCGTCTGCCATTTCGGAACCGATGGCCGAAACGAACTCCCACGAGGAGCCTACTAGGCCTTTGAATATTTCTGTTGCAGGACCTTCGGACAGTGCTCCTTCGGATGGGTCCAGAGCCGCTGTGCAGGTACTGGCTTCCGAAGGGGTTTTCAGGCCTACTCAGCTTCTAATAAAGGCAAAGCCAAAGACAAAGGCAAAGACTCTTTCCAAATCAAAGACTACAGCCCAGGCCTCTTCTGATCCGGCACCCAAGTCTCAGAAGCAGTTACTTAAGATGGCGGAGGACTTACTATGAACAGGGGTTCACATCCCCCTCCAGATAAAAGGCCAAGGCAGGAAGTGTATTATGACTCCTCTGATCAGGCTTCTGTTTCTTCAGTTTCTTCTTCTGACCAGGAATATTCTTTCCCTCCTTATGAGGATTCTGATGCTGAGGAATCCATTCCTTCAGCTTCTCCCCCTGAGGATTTCTCTTTTGGGGAAACTTTACATGAAATGAGGGAACATTTTCACTGGGAAGGACAGGAGTACTCGGAATCTAAGAAAAGACTTAGGGATTTTCTTCTTCATCCCCAACATAGACCCCTGGCTATCCCTCCTATTTTGGATATTGTGGATGATGCTTTTTTGGAGGCTAGCTTGATGCCTGACTCTCTTCCTCCAGCTCCTGTTAAGCCAGACAGATATTATAGGGTTCCTGATTCCCACCAGTTTTTATACAAGAATCCTACTGCTGATCCTGAAACCATTTCTCAGGGCCCTAAGGGGGTTAAGGCCGCTTCTGCTAAAAACCCCATTCCCACTGAGGATTCCAGGTCTTTAGAAAGATGGGGTAAAAAAGTGTACACTTCTGCTACTTTATCTATTAGGGCTTTAAACTGTCAATTTCATATGCTGAAATACCAGCAATTTCTTCTGTCTGTTTTGAAACAAAAGTTAACTTCCATTTCCGCCTGTGCAGATAAGGAATTACATGATTTAATGCATGCCACTGAACAAGTTGGGAAGCATGGTTTACACTGTGGATTTGATGCCTTGGAGGCTTCTTGTAGGGCTGCTGCCTCCGGCACAGTCATTAGAAGGCATGCTTGGTTAAAGGAACAAAACTTGCCAGACCAAGTAAAAGCTAAGTTATTGGATGCTCCTGTTCAGCATAATGTTTTGTTTGGATCTAAGGCTGAAGAGGTGATAAAGAAGATGGAGGACAAGGCAAAATCCATGCAAATTGTTAAAGATTTCTTACAAGTACAGCCACCCAGGTTTAGTAGGAATTGGCCTACAAAAAATTGGTCCTTTCCCAATTCAGACAGGCCTCAGAGGGGTAGATGCAGACGATCGCGAGGAAGGCCTCAAACGTAAGCCTCTTACAGACCAAGACAGTGGACTGCTTCCACCCCTAGGGGAGGAGAGGACAAGGTCGCAAGCTCATAGAAAACAGGCTCAATGACTCCCTCTGTTGGGCTGCAGGAACTTCTTGCCTGGAAGCCCCTCTAAGGAAAACTTTCTTTCACCTAAATTGGACTCGTATAACCCAAGACAAGTGGGTTCTGGATGTGGTTTCAAGAGGTTACAAATTCCATTTTCATACCCTACCAAGACCAAGCGGATGGCCAGATCTTCCGAAACATCAATGGTTAGAGGCCTTAAACCAGGTGGAAGCTCTCTTGGCTATGAAAGCCATAGAACTGGTTCCACTTTCAGAAATGGGACAAGGTTTTTACTCAAGGCTCTTTCTAGTCCCCAGAAAGCAAAATTCATGGAGACCCATTCTGGATCTGTCAGTCTTGAACACTTTCCTCGAGATACCAAAATTCAAGATGCTTACTCTACAGCAGCTACTTCCAATGCTGACCAGAAATGCATGGTTGGTAACTTTGGATTTAAAGGAGGCATATTTACACATTCCCATCAGGCAGGAATGCAGAAAATACCTTGGGTTCAAGGCCGGATTGAGGCACTATCAATTTTCTGCGCTGCCCTTTGGATTGTCTTCTGCGCCCAGGGTCTTCACCAAATGCCTGGCTCCAGTAGTAGCTTATTGCAGACTCAAGGGAATTCAAATTTACCCTTATCTGGACTACTGTCTTATTCAGGCAGACAAAAAGGATGTCTTACTCCAACATCTAGAATTTGTTCAGAATCTTCTCAAGTTCCTGGGATTCACTGTAAACAAAGTCAAATTTGACACCCTCACAACAGATAACTTTTTTGGGTGCTCTTCTAAACGCAACACCCCAGATGGTATTTCTGACATACGAAAAGCAATTACAGCTGGCTTCAACTTTCAAAACCTTGGCAACATTAACTCAGCTATCTGCACGGAAATTCCTGCAGGCTTTGGGTTACATGGCCTCCTGCATCCTTCTCGTACCATATGCAAGACTACATATGAGGAAAATACAGTGGTACCTAAAAAGTGTATGGTCTCAGCATTGCCACAGTTTAGACATACAGATCACCGTCCTGCCTTGTCTTCAAAAGGAATTCCTTTGGTGGTCCAGGGCATGTACTCTAAACAAAGGAAAACCCTTCTGTCTGCCTCCAGCCAGTCAGATACTAACCACGGACGCCTCAGACTATGCATGGGGAGCCCATTTGCAGGGCAACTGTCTGCAGGGCCTTTGGACAAACGATCAGAAGCACCTGCATATCAATTTAAAGGAAATGTTAGCCATTCAGAACGCTCTGTTGGCCTTCAGGAATCTTCTACAACCAGGACAACTACTGATACGGACAGACACCACCACATATTATGTGGTACATAAACAAGCAAGGGGGATCACATTCCTATCCCCTTTGCAGACTAGCCATGAATCTGTGGAACACAGCTCTAGCTTGCAAACTGGACCTTCAAGCTCAGTTTCTACCAGGGAAGCAAAACTTCCTGGCAAGATGGTCTGAGCAGAAACCTGTCTGACCCACACGAATGGATGCTGGACACCGAAATATTCAAGATGATTACAGCAGTCTGGGGATGTCCTCACATAGACCTCCTTGCATCCCACCTCAATCATCAACTACAGATTTTTTGCACCAGGACATTCCACGAACTAGCTTGGAAAGTGGATGCACTATCATTCAGTTGGAGAAACCTCTCTGGGTATGCCTTCCCGCCTCTACCTCTTCTTCCACGGGTGTTATTAAAGATCAAACAGGACAAGCCCAAGATGATAATTTTGCTGGCCCCAAATTGGCCTCGACAGTTTTGGTACCCAACACTGAAAAACCTTTCTCTGGAGCCCCCTTGGGTTTTACCACAGACTCTGAACCTTCTGTCCTAACACCAGGGTCAGGTTCTGCACTCCCATGTCAAAACTCGCGGCCTGGTTAATCCAGGGTCTATGATTCATTCTCTCCTACCCAAGCAGGTTATGGATGTCATTTTAGAAGCCAGACGTCCTATCACTAGAAAATCTTATGCAGGAAAACGGAAAAGATTTTGCTCTTGGATGCAGGCTCAGGATTCGGATCCTCTTATTCGTAACATTCCTCTGATTTTACTGTACCTGACTGACCTCTTACATAAGGGTCTCTCTTTCTCTTCCATAAAGATACATGCCTCTGCTATTTCTGCTAATTATAATACAGATCCTCCAATCTTTTCCCACCAGCTCATGACACAGTTTCTCAGAGGAGCTAAGAAATTAAGGACCCCTAGGTCTCCACCCATTCCTGCTTGGGATCGCAACTATGTTTTGGAAAAACTCACCTTACCTCCTTTTGAGCCTGCTGCCACATCTGACATCAAGTTTTTATTTTTGAAGACAGCCATCCTGTTAGCTCTGACCTCTGCCAGGAGAGTTTCGGAGTTGCAAGCTCTCATGGCTGTAGAACCTTGTATTATTTTTCATCAAGACAGGGTGTGTTTAAGGACTATTCCTACTTTCATGCCTAAAGTGGTTTCCAAAGTGGCTTTAAATCAAACTATTCACTTGACAACTTTTTTCCCCAGTCCTCAAAATAAGGGGGAAAGGATCTTGCATTCCTTGGATGTACACAGGCAACTACGCTTTTACCTGGACAGAACCAAGGACATCAGGAAATCAGAACAATTGTTTGTTTCTTATGCTTCAAGTTCCCAAGGTAAAGCCATTTCAAAACAGACCATTTCTAAATGGATTGCTCATGGAATCAGATTTTGCTATTCACACCATGGTAAGCAAATACCAGGGAGTAAAAGGACTCATTCTACCAGAGCTGCTGCCACTTCAGCTGCCTTCCTCAGGGGAGTTTCTACCAAAGACATTTTGGAAGCTGCAACTTTGAGTTCAGTGCATACTTTTTCTAAGCACTACAATCTACCTCTCTACTCTAAGTCTAGGGCAGGCTTTGCTTCTGCAGTCTTGCAGGGCCTTTTAGCCGCCCCCTCTACTTTATGACCACCTCCCTTTTATTCTGCTTTGGGATTCAACCCTACAGTCATGACCAAACAGTGAAACACGATGAACATAGTACAGTTGTGTACACTTACCATAAATGTAGATGTTAGTGTGTTCACTGTTGCAGTCTGGGTTACCCTCCCTCCCGTCCCCTCTTATTTTTTCTTTTGTGTGGTTCCCTTCACCCTTCTTCTGTGGTGTATTTGCAAAGGGTATGGGATGTTACTCATTTTGGAACACCTGACATCTGGGGCAAGAAAAACTGGAGAACATGGCGTCGGCTGTCAGCTTTGTACACCTGGCGCTCTGACGTCAGGGAGCATGGCTGAGCAGCCGACGCCGGACCCAGACTTTGGGATTCTGGCCGACTGAGGACTGCCTGCCAGCAGGGGAGAACCTACAGTCATGACTGCAACAGTGAAGACACTCTAACATCTACATTTATGGTAAGTGTACACAACTGTACTATTTAGCAGAAACTGGCCTTGAAAAAATTGGTCCTTTCCAGTGTAAGGCCACAAAGAGGCAGATCTCGGCCCCAAGGCTCCTACCGTCCTAAACAATGGGGTGCTTCAGCCCCCAAAGGAGGGGAGGACAAATCACAACCTTATAGGAAACAGTCCCAATGACTTCCCTCTGCAAATGCCAAGCACTTACCTGTTGACAGCACCCCTAGGGGGGAAGCTAGCACTTGTCTCAAATTGGCACATGATTACCCAGGACCAATGAGTGCTGAATATTGTTTCTCAGGGTTACAGGTTCCACTTCCACACGCTTCCAAAACCAAAAGGTATGCCAGATCTGCCACAAAACCAATGGGCAGAGGCACAAAAACAGATTGCTGCTCTTATGGACATGGGAGCTATTCAAAAAGTTCTACGGCAAGAACAGGGACAAGGATTTTACTCGAGGCTTTTTTTAGTACCCAGAAAGGACAAAGCCTGGAGACCAATACTGGACCTGTCAATCCTAAATACTTTCCTGGATGTTCCAAAATTCAAAATGTTAACACTAGATCAACTTCTGCCCATGCTGGGCAAGAAGGCTTGGCTAATTACTTTGGTCCTCAAGGAGGTATACCTGCATGTCCCAATCAGACTATCTTGCAGAAGATACCTCAGATTCATAGCAGGCTCACTGCATTACCAATTCTTTGCACTGTCCTTTGGCTTATCTACTGCGCCCAGGGTCTTCACAAAATGCCTGGCACCAGTAATTGCATTTTGCAGACAAAAATGAATTCAGATATATCCCTACTTGGACGACTGCCTTATTCAAGCAGAGAGCAAGGACATTTTTCTAAAGCATCTGGCGTTTGTAAAAAGATTGCTAATTTACCTAGGGTACACAGTAAACATAAAAGCAACCAAAACTAGTGTCCTCTCAAGAGATAATATTCCTAGGTGCAAGCTTAAATACAACTGCCTAGATGGCTTATCTCACGCCAGACAAACAAAGGCAATTGACTCATTGCTTTCAAATGATGGCAACAAAAACCCAGCTCCCTGCAAGAAAAATTCTGCAGGCCCTGGGCTTCATGGCATCCTGCATTCTACTAATTCCATATGCAAAACTGCATATGAGGAAACTACAAAGGTATCTAAAAAAATGTTTGGACTCAGCATTGTCACAGCCTGGAGACCATCATAACTTTAATTCTCTGCCTACAACAGGAGTTTCGATGGTGGGCCCAGGCCTGTCACCACAACAAGGGACAGCCTTTCACTTTACCCACAGCCAGTAACAACGGATGCATCGGATTATGCCTGGGGGGCACATATGGCAGGAAAATGTATTCGGGGCACGTGGCCCAAGGAACAAATGCATCTTCACATTAATCAAAAAGAGATGCTAGCTGTACAGAATGCCCTGACAGCTTTCAAGGACCTACTACATCCAGGACAACTATTAATAAAGATGGACAATACCACTGTTATGTGGTACATAAACAAGCAAGGGGGGCACACATTCCTACCCCCTATGCAGGCACACCATGACTTTGTGGAACACAGCACTGACCTATCAAGTACATCTGCAGGCACAATTCCTGCCAGGAACAAAAAATACACTGGCAGACGAACTAAGCAGAAATCTCATGAATCCTCACGAATGGAAACTAAATCCACAGGTGTTCAGCATGATAACGAGGAAATGGGGACGCCTAGACATAGATCTTTTTGCCTCCCCTCACAATTACCAAATACAGAAGTTCTGCACAAGAACTTCTCACTCTCAAGCATGGAAAGTGAATGCTCCATCATTCAGCTGGAAAGGCCTGACAGTCTATGCCTTCCCTCCGATGCCTCTCCTTACCAAGGTACTCCTGAAAGTCAGACAAGAAAGGCCAAAAATTATCCTGATTGCCCCAGACTGGCCACGCCAGCACTGGTACCCAATCCTAAAGAGCTTGTCTCAAGGCCCAGCTTGGCCTCTACCTCAAATTACTCATCTTCTGACAACAAAACCATCAGATTCTGCACAGTCAACTCAGAACCTTAAATCTGGCAGCATGGCATTTAATGTAGCCACTCAGACTGCACCTCTCTCTAAAACTGTTATGGATGTCATTTTAGAAGCCAGGAGGCCCAGCACTAGGAAATCTTTTGCTGAAAAATGGAAGAGATTCTGTGCTTGGAACCAGGCACAAGGGCTCGAACCACTTGTACCTAATATACCTCAGATTTTACAATACCTAACTGAGATGCTGGACAAAGGCCTATCTTTCTCATCAATTAAAATCCATGCCTCTGCCATTTCAGCTCAGTACAATATGGAACCTCCTATTTTTTCACATCCTCTACTACGACAGTACCTCAGAGGGGCAAAAAATATAAACCCCCCCCCCCCACACACACACACACAAGGAGAGCACCAGTACCAGCTTGGGATCTCAATTTTGTTTTAGAAAAACTCACACTGCCTCCTTTTGAACCAGCCAGCACAGCAGCTCTAAAATTCTTATGGAAAACTGCTCTGCTCCTAGCAATAACTTCAGCAAGAAGAGTCTCAGAGTTACAGGCATTAATGGCTGTGGAACCTTTTATCATTTTTCATCAGGACAGGGTCTCCCTTAGGACAAACCCAACATTCATACCAAAAGTGGTCTCCAATGTGGTCTTGAACCAAACTGTTCATTTACCTACTTTCTACCCAAATCCCCAGAATAAAGGGGAGAGACTTCTGCTCTCTTTGAATATACACAGACAGCTACGATTCTACTTGGACAAAACAAAAGCTTTCAGAAAAACTGAGCAACTGTTTGTAGCCTATGCTGCAGGATCACAAGGAAAGCCTATTACAAAGCAGACTATTTCAAAATGGATAGGCCACTGCCTTCGCTTCTGTCATGCACAGCATGGCAAATCAGTGCCTAAGGGCATTAGGCCTCATTCTACCAGAGCAGCAGTCACTTCAGCAGCATTTCTCAGAGGAGTACCAACCAAAGATATTTTAGAAGCTGCAACCTGGAGCTCAGTGCACACTTTCACCAAGCACTACCACTTACCTCTACTCTAAATCCAGAACAGGATTTGCCACTGCAGTTCTGCAGGCCCTGGTAGCCTCTCCAAATCCAATTTAGACCCAGCCGCCCAACCTCAGCTTTTGGATTCTACCCAAGTGTAATGACTGCAACAGTGAAACATGATTAACATAGTACAGTTGTGTACCTACCATAAATGTAGATGTTAGAGTGTATTCACTGTTGCAGTCCAGGTTACCCACCATCCCCATTTTCATTGCTGGGACTTTTCTGTACTTCTCAACTTTATACAACCTATGTGGTATATTTGTAGATGAAGGAAATGTTTATAGTAATATATGCATGTTTTTTGGCATAATTTTATCTTTCCAACCTTCCTATCTGGGGACACCTGACATCTGGGGCAGGAAAAACTGAAGAAAATGGTGTCTGTTGCGCACTGACGTCAGGAAGAGGCGACAGCAACCGATGCTGGACCAAGACTTTGGAACTCGGGCCAACTGCGGGTTGCCTGTCAGCAGGATAATCTAAGTGTAATGACTGCAACAGTGAATACACTCTAACATCTACATTTATGGTAGGTACACAACTGTACTGTCTGAGTGTTGCCATTGAGATTCTTGACATAGTTATAGAATGCTTCGTGGTGGTCTTTAGAATTCTTGGCGATTTTGTTTTCATAACTAGCTTTGGAGGATTTTGAGGGATCTCAGCTTCTTACTGAGGCTGACCAGAGTTCCTCCAATCATGGGATTTTACTCTTTTTTTTTTTCTTTTTTTTTTTTTTTTTGCAAAAGTTTCTTCTGTTGTAGAGTTTATTTATGGCAGAAGACCACCAGATTGGCTTCCTTTTTGGAGGATAGCATCTTGGTTTTGTTTAGGTATAGCACGATACATGCACTCATGTAAGTGCTTAGAAAGTGTATTTGTGTAGGATTCAACAGTCGTACCTCTATTGTCCATCTGCATGGGTGTCGTGAAGTTGGTCACTTCTGTCTTAAGAAGCGTGAAGTTGGCTTTGAAGAAATTTTTTGCGGTTGTTTCCCTAATGGGGGGGTGGGGGCGGGATGTGGATGTCTAGGGTGATTAGCTTGTGGTCAGATCTGACCAACCAAGAATTGACCTCTGGTGTGGAACACCGGTCACCCATGTTGGTAATGACTAGGTCTAGGATATTGCTGCCCTGTTGCGGGTGTAGATAAGTTGATCCAAGGCGTTGGAATTTATGAATCCCAGAAAAAGTTGAGCAAATGAGTTGTTACATGAGTAGTTTTCCCAGTTAATGGTGGGGTAGTTGAAATCACCCATTATTAGGGTGTTGGTTTGTACCCTAATATTTTCCAGTGTATCAAGAAAAGAGGAGTGGGAATCCTGAGGCATGGTGGGGATCTGTAGCGAGCTACAATTTGGATTGTGGTCTTGCCCAGAGTTGCACTTGGATAATCTTGGCTGCATTATGCTGAGCAACTAGCTTGGAGGTGTGGACATCCTTAATGAATATGGACACGCCTCCGCCTTTAGGTTTTGGTCCAGATTAGGTGGCTGAAAGGTGTGGTTGTATGAATTATAGCAATCACAAAGAAATGAAACACTTCACTCCACAAAACCAGCAAAAGTACAAAGTTTTAATATAACTTAGTGCCTCGGCAAAGCCTTGAAGGCTTTGCCGAGGCGCTAAGTTATATTAAAACTTTGTACTTTTTCTGGCTGCTGTTTTGTGGTATGAATTATAGCCTGGTAATGCAGGGGTGCTCTCTGGAGCTTTTGAGCCAGGTCTGTCACTGCACAGATGTTGATGTTCTCCATTTTAAGGAGTGCTTCAAGTGAGTGCATTTTGAGGTTTAGACTTCTAGCATTGGGTAGCATTACCCTCAGATTTTGCTTGCTTGTACTTGTTAATGGTGGTGAATTTGTCATTTGAACCTTGCCTACAAAATGCACTATAGATGTGACAAGAGCCTATGCCAGTATCCGGAATCCCAAGGGCGACAGGTGCAGGCCATCTCTGGCAAAGCATTGCGGTCTGTCGATCATGTCATCCCAGGCAGACAGATACTGGATCCCCTTAGAATGACACCAGAAGCTTAGCCAATTGTTGAAGTCAATCATTTTGTCTTTGCACTGTGGTATCATTCTGGGTGATGGCAGGATGCTACTTAGGGCTAGGTTCATACCTACCTGGGGTACAAGATCGGAGAGCTCCTCCATGTATCTCTTAATGTAGTGCAGGGAGGTACATCTCGGGTCATTCACACCAATGTGGACAATGACAGTCATATTTGTACTTGTTGTGAAATGACCTGAATGCGTGCGTTGTGGCGGATCCTGGCATACGACACGCAGCTGACTAACTTTCTCCTTGTTTAGCCTGGTGAGTGGAACATCAGTGTGCCTGACTATAGAGTTACCTGTGACTAAAGTTTTGGGTACGTTATGCCTTATGGGGTGTAGTTGAGTGGCACACTGAGTTTGTGGGCATGTGTCATTTGGGTTGTGTTGGGGGGGTGGAGGTTGCTTGCATTCCTGCATTGGAGGTCTCAGTTGTTTGGGCAGATTTTTATTGAGAGCCTCCATGAATGTAGGCATGTGTTTTGTGCTTCTGTGTGTGTGTTTTGGTAGGGTAGATTTTGAGGGACTATGAGTGTGATGAGGTGCAAGTGTTTACCATCTCTTGACTGTCTAGTCCAGTCTACGGTGAAGAAAGCTTTGCTTCCAATTTGGCTATATAAGTGCATCTCTCGCAGGTTGTAGTGTTGGGTGGTAGGAGGAGAGGGTTGTCTTTGTACATGAGGCAATTGCTGCATTGCCCCAAGATGCCCAGATTCATCAGGTAGGCAGGAGAAAACACCGGGA
Organism: Protopterus annectens; assembly: GCF_019279795.1. Taxonomy (NCBI): domain Eukaryota; kingdom Metazoa; phylum Chordata; order Ceratodontiformes; family Protopteridae; genus Protopterus; species Protopterus annectens. The sequence goes on from NC_056733.1 coordinate 619,475,498, forward strand.
GCTGACCTTTACACATGCCTGGATAGGTGCTTATTTATTAAGTACTAAAAACTGTTTTCCTCTAGACAAGTGAGGAAAGTTGATTGCTGTAGTGATTTGTAACTTATTTTAGTGCTTACGAGTTCTGAATAAGTGCTGACTGAGCTCAAAGAAACAGATTTGTGTGCTAAAACTAAAAAGCTGGCTAGTTGTAAGGGAAAATTTGAAGTGCAGACTTTGGCGCCGGGAATAGTTTAACCCTAGTTAAGTGGGGGGGGGGGGCTCAGGTGCTTACAAACAGTCTTGGATACAGCAAATCTGTATCTGGGCTAGACGTGTTACAGGAAAGGGGGGGAAACAAGCTTAAAATTTTTTTTTCAGTAAAGTGGAAATGGAGAAAGCTATAACAGAAGCCAATTCAAGGTTAGGAATCTGAGTGGTTTGTAGGGTTACCACCTGTCCCACTTTGCGAGGGACATTCCCTCTTTGGGCAGTGTCCTGCGAAAAAATTGAAAAAATGGCAGATGTCCTGAGATTTTAGGACAAAAATATTTCCTAAAGTTTTCTTTAATATTTTCATAAAATAGTTATTTTTTTCTGAAGCACCTAAATGTTATATGAAGTAGCATAAGCAACTCAAATGCTACAAGAATAAGCTTTTATTTTGGCAAAAAGGTGAAGTTTTATCCTTTGTACTGGTCATGGGTATGTTTTGTCCTGCAAAATCTGACATTTCTACAAAAAATGTCCCACTTTGAGCATTTGAAAAGGTGGCAACCCTAGTGGTTTGGCCTTCACAAATGTTCTCTCTCAGATTGAATGAACTAATGATACTAGACTTGGAGTGTCCCAGGTCAGATATACAGTATGGGAAGGCAACTGCAAAGCCACCAAGTATAAGAACACCACAATAGGCATGGGGGGTGGGAAACTAAAACTATTACATTTACTAGCTGTAGCCACTAAATGAAAGTTTCAAACAGATCAAGGAGCAAGCACTCTAAAGAATGATTTTAACTGCAAATGGACTAGACTAGAACACAGAAACCTCAAAAAACAAAAATGCACAGAAAAGCGCAGATAGAGCACTCAAACAGAAAATACAACTCTCAGTATGAAAAAGCAGTTTACAGTCGAGTAATTCAGTAAACATGCGATTAAAGTAATGAAACAGTATCTACGAATGAAAAATACAGTTAAACAGTATAAAACAGCACATAAATGCAGCAAAACAGTGAAAAAGCTTTATAACAGTGCAAAAAGTAGTAGGTTAACCGTGTAGCACAATTATAAGCATTACAGAAGTGCAATTCAATGAAATAAGTGTAAGAAATAACTTATCCTTCTCTTGGAATCTTAAGGAATTTCTGCTTAGTTTCAGTAATGAATTACCATCCACAGCCTGATAACTACAAGAAAGTATTTGATAGTATCCCACATTCATGGATAAGAGTGCTTAAAAATGTAGAAGATTCACCCCACACTGATTAGACTACATTACAGTGACCATGAAACAATGGCAGACCACTTAGCAATTAAGCCATGATAAAGGACAAATTGTTATCCCAGGGACAAAAATTCAAAGGGTGGATATTCCAGGGTGTCTGTCTGTCACTGTTATTATTCTGCCTTACTTTTAATCCATTAAGCTGTTTACTCAACACCTTAGGCCATGGCTATAATTTGGCTCCTAGAAAACAGTGTAAAGAATTCTCACCTTCTCTTTGTCGATTTAAAACTGTATAGCTTGTCAGATGAACTGAAAGCACAACTGCAAGTTGTCAAAACTTTCAGATAATATAAGAATGTCATTTGGTCGTGATAAATGTGCAAAAGGAACCTTTAAAGCAGGAAAACTACAATGCCAGGAAAACGTCTGTTTGGGAGAAGAATGTGATATAAAAGAACTTGAGCAAGGAGGAGTGTATAAACGTTTGGAAATTGATGAAGGATCAACAATAAAATATGAACAAATGCGAATAAAACTTAGTAAGGAATACTTCAGAAGACTTTAATCCTGAAAACAGCACTGACGTGGGAACACAATCCAAGCTATAAACCATTTTGTTCTTCCTGTCCTAACTTACAGTTTTGGAGCGATTGACTGGCCTCAAAACATGTTGGCTAGATTAGATAGGAAAACAAGGATGCTTAATGCTGACCAAATGATTTATAAAAATCGGTGCATACCAAAATTATATAGTCCCATTCCAAAGGAGGGATGGGCCTCCTTGAAATTAATTATATGTATAGATGTGCAATCGTGGGACTACACACATCTGCTGACCTCACAAGACCCAAACGTAGTGAATATTTTGAAACATGAGGAGAATAAATCTAAGATCACTTCTTTTATTAATCTAGCAGATTCTTATCGGCTTCAAGCAGGAATGGAAATCAAACCAGAAGTAGATAAAAATCAGGCAGCAACTGAAAGTGCCAAAAAAAGAGAGAGAATATAAGGTGAGGGATCAGAGGAGAAAAAATGTCTGGAAAAACCTCATGTTGACCAGGAACGAATACAGGAATGGTTAAGGAGAGGCTAATTCAAACCAAGAGATGAAGGGTTAATATTGGCAGACCAAGATAGTGGGCTTTGTACACATTGGTTTATAAAGTCCTTTGAACATGTGGGAGAAACACAGACATTTTAATATATTCACTCTAAAATCTTTTCTGTTGCTGCCAGTCTTCTAACAATACTTTTTATTAACATTTAATACTAGTATCCTAAAATTGACACTGTTCCTATTACAAGAAATCCTATGTAAAGCCATTCTACTTTCTTTTTTCTTTACTATTTAATCCAGTGAATTTTCTTTTTCTTTCCATTACCCTTTTACCAATGGATTTTTTTGTTTTTAACTATACTCCAACTCGCATCTTTCTCATCGCTGATTTATGACTGTCATCCTATGTTTAACTCTTGTTCTTTGTGAAATTAGCTTCTAACTTTAATTTTATTTTCTAACTAATTTAACTACATCCTTTTTCACACTTTGTCCCTGTTCTTTGAGCTGCAACTAACATAATCTTTGTTCCTGCTTTTGTGACGTAACGTTTTAATTTGGACTCTCCCTCCATCCACGTGTCCAGACTTATTACATTTGCACCACATAAAAAGGCAGTTCCTTTTTGTACAATCAGATGACCTGTTTTTCTACAGTAGAAATAAGTTTTAGGTGGACCGCAGTATATCACAACACCTTTTTGTCTTTCCCCATTTATAATACTATGCAAAATTTTTCCAGTCTCCATTTTTAAAATAACATTACAATCCCACCCACCAGTCTGTAAACCTCTGTTGTCAAGCACTTTAGAAATGTCTAGTGTTTTTTATTTTTGCATATGTTACTTAAATGCTTCTTTAAAGTATTTCTGTTTCGGTCCTAAATTGAACATTAATTTTTTTTTAGGTTCTCAAAATTTTTTATCATGTACACATTCCAAGGCACAAAATCTTTTTATAGCTTTCATATTCTTCTCAAGACTTTCCAATTTTCTGTCCATTTTCAAAAATATCGTAAAAAATCTCTTTGCTTATATGAGTAAAAGCTCAACTCTTGCAGGTGAAATGCCTAATGGGGAAACAATGTTGCCCCATGTGTCATACATTTCCATCCCTCTTACTACCTTACTGAAGATCCTTATTGTATAATTTCTTCCTTTTGTTTGTTTCTTTACCAGGTACTCTTTTCCTTTTCACCATGTCAGCATATGTTTTCATTCTTTTTTCATCATATGTAGGCTTGGTGTCTTCATTTTGAATTTTGTACATTATATCATCTCGTGCCATATCTTTTTCTACTCTACTGTTGACTTTCATTTATCATCTCTTGTAAGATAACATCCTGCAACCCTCCCGATGGAAGAGTTGTAACCACAACTTCATTATAATCCACACTATTGTCAACGAGCAGTTCCTGCTGAAAATGGGCTTCTGAATCTTAAGAAGACATATGTACCCATCCCTTCCTTTTCCACTTATGCATCAATACCAGTGAATTGGAAGTCTCACCCACTGTCCCCATCACACCATTTACCTCCAACTCTTCATGAGCTTGCTATGAAGTCTGGATTGACTTCAGCATTGAACCTTTAACAACTTACTCCTCTTCTCGACTCTCTCACTAGTGATTCCTCTCCAACTTCTGAAAAAAAAACCAGCAAATGTAGCCATAGCTGCAGGCCTCCTTCACCGAGCCACCCAAGTGTCCAGAATGAAAGAAGGAAACATTACATTTAACAATTGTAGCACTTGGCAACAAATGTATGAGTAGGGGAAGTTCCCTGGCCAAATTATCCCTAGTTGGTAGGAATATCGCCTCAGATATCCCCTGAAAAGAGGCCATTGGCCTAGTTGGGACTAACCAAGTCAGCAGAGTGGTCAATAAAGTGTAAATAAATAAATGCTTATGTACTCCAGCATGTAATGCCTATTCCTATTTAATTGAAGTGCTGAAATGTATACATCAGAGCAGTGAAACTGCCCCCCCAACACGTTAGTCTATTTCAGTGATTTATTGAGATGGGTATTCAGACCACTTGCTGCAAGTGAGAGATTGTGTAGGTCAATGATTAATTTTCTGCATATATTATAGAAATATACCAATGCCCAACTTTACAAAATAACCCTACATTACATGGAATAAGATGATGCCTATCATGCATTAATTGAGTTAGTAGTAGTACTAGTTTCCTCTAAAGCATCCAGTTACACCCCCCGCCCCAAGCTTAGAACCCAGCAGTTCCAGCTCTGTTGGGACTGTGATAAATGCCTGTCACGCAGGCAACTGGAGTTGAAAGGCTATAGTGCTGGCTAGAGCTGTTACAGGGGAAGAGAGCTGTGCTGAGGCTGAAGTGTTTCCACCTCTTCTTGGGGTGAGTCAATGGGACAATTTATACATCCTTGTGTATGCTGTCTTGTAGAAACCTCAGTGGAGACCAGTAATTCATAATGCAAAATGATTTTTCCAGCAGAAGCTAAGGCTTTTCTGTATGTTAACAAAAATACAAATGGAGGCTGTACCTATATACCCACTATATTGGTGTACTACCTACTGGATATCATGCTTTGAATTGTAGCAGTGGCCCTGGTCCCACAATGTAAGTGTTTTTGGTTAAACATTCTTAGCATATTATCCTTTTTTTGTCTTTTGAAGACTTGGCTCTAGTGGTAGTGACTCTGGGTTGTGGAATTCAGTTATAATATTTGCTTATTGGTGGATTTAATTTACTGATATGATTTAGGTGGTGTACTGTATAATTTATCCAAACTTTGGTGGCTGACAGAAGGGGTCTTGTATTAGATTATATATTTATCCTTTCTCCATATAACCTTGGTACAGACAACTATTTTTATTATACTAGTTATGGATTTGGCTTCCCTTATTCAGGGTCTGTCATCAGATAGAGGCAACTTGAAGGTATTTTTATTAGGATCAGCCAATGTCCAGATGGGCTTGGCCCCTATAAATGATCTGGTCAGTCTTTGCAATAGGGTATTTCTTAAACTTACTAAATATATGAAACATCTTAGAACCAACGTTTGGCACTTGAGACTTTTCAAGGCCTATCAACATAAGCAGAATTACCCCTAGGGGACTGAGGGGCAGACTACAACCATTAGTTCACAGTGTGGATGATTTTATTAGCTGAACAATGGGCACAAGTTCATTAAAAGGCCTCTATGGGCTTTGTTAATGCATTAGCAGCATATTACGAATGTACAGTCCAACAAGATAGACAGTGGAATCCCTGTGTTCAGAAGCATTAGCTTTTAAATCTCTACCTTGCTATAAATCTGGTTTGAATCAGTTAAGTAATGATCTTTTGGGCCTGGAGCAGACCCTTAAAGACAAAAAAAGTTTAGTAGGGACCTTGGGGATTATGAAAGAGGTGTAAACCCTTTGAATATCCAAAGACTGTGAAGATGTTCGTGTTTCACTGTTGCAGTCATTACACTTGGGTTATCCTGCTGACAGGCTACCCGCAGTCGGCCTGAATTCCAAAGTCCTTGTCCTGCATCGGTTGCTGTCGCCTCTTCCTTGACGGCAGTGCGCCAGGGACATATAAGATGCAGCCGACGCCATTTTCGTCAGTCTTTCTTGCCGTGCAGTGCCCGAAGCAAAAGCAGTTCGCAAGTGCTGGTCGGCCGACTCCTGAGATTTTCAAATTTGAATTTCAGATCCGAAGTCTTCATTAAAGCTAAGTACCCCGTTGGGGAAACTTTTTCTTGCTCCAGACCGATGTCAGTAAAAGTTAACAATTGTATTTCTTGTGGGAAGCAAATATCTCCTAAGGATTTTCATTCTTACTGTATTCCTTGCCTAGGCCCTGACCACGACGTTGCTAGTTGTCGGTTTTGTGCTAGATTCAACCAACGCAGTAAGCGTTGGTTCGATTTTGCTTTACATTACTTTGGCCAAAGGTTTAACTATATAATGCCGTCGGAACAACTGATGACCGGAGTCCATAAAAAGCACAAAGAAAAAGACAGGCATCCGAGGTCCAAAACTGATGACGAAGCCTCTTCTAGGCCAGTCGCCGGTTCGCTGGTTTTCTGTGAGGTGCTTTTGCAGCCCCTGACACCCGCTACCTCAGAGCCACAGGCCGCCTCCGACTCCCACGTGGAGACAGTTAGGCCTCTGGAAACTCAAGGTATTGGACCTACGGAAAAAATTCCCTCAGATGGGCCCAGAGCCGCTGAGCAGGCATCTGCTTCTGAGGGTGTTTTCAGACCTACACAGCTTACTGTCAAGAGCACTTCAGCAGCCATGGCAAAGTCTAAAACACCTTTAAAGACAAAGAAACAAGTACAGCATTCTCCTGGACAGTCATCCATGCCAAAGAAACAGATGCTCAAAATGGCCGAAGACCTAATTACTTTGATCAGGGGTTCCCATCCCCCTCCTGATAAAAGGCCTAGGCAAGGCACTGATTATGACTCCTCCGACCAGGTTTCTATTTCTTCTGATTCCTGTTCAGAACAGGGATATTCTCTTCCTCCCTATGAGGACTATGATGCTGAAGAATGTATCCCTTCAGCCTCTCCTCCTGAGGACTGTTCTTTTGGGGAAACCCTGCACACTGAGGGAACATTTCCATTGGGAGAGCCAGGATTATTCAGAATCCAAGAAAAGGCTCAGACTTTCTTTTACTGCCTCAGCACAGGCCTCTTGCTATCCCCCTCCTGTACTAGATGTTGATGTATTTTCTGAATCCAGTTTGACTCCTGATTCTTTCCCCCTGCACCAGTTAAGCCAGATAGGTACTACAGGGTTCCAGATTCTCCTAAATTTCTTTATAAAAACCCTGCTGCTGATCCAGAAACTATTTCTCAGGGTCCCACAGGGGTCAATCCTTCCACTGCAAAAAACCCTGTTCCCTCTGATAGGGATTCTGGAGCACTGGACAGATGGGGGGAAAAGTTTACACCTCTGCTACTTTAGCTGTAAGGGCTTTAAACTGCCAGTTCCACATGCTTAAATATCAACAATACCTGATGTCTTTGCTTAAACTGAAAATGCTTACAAGCTCTGAATGTCCTGAGAACAAGGAAATGCAGGATTTATTGCATGCAGCTGAACAAGTGGGAAAGCATACTTTACAATGTGGTTTTGATTCATTAGAATCTTCTTGCAGAGCCGCAGTTAGAGGTTCTGTCATTTGAAGGCATGCTTGGTTAAAAGAACAGAGTTTACCTGATCATGTAAAAGCAAAATTATTGGATGCTCCATTGCAGCATGATACTTTTTTTGGTGTTAAGGCAGAAGTGTTAAAGAAGATGGAGGATGAAACAAAATCAATGCAGACAGTAAAGGATTTCTTACAGGTTCAGCCACCTAGATTTAGCAGGAACTGGCCTTCTAAAAATTGGTCCTTTCCAGTTTCAGACAGGCCACAGAGGCAGATACAGACGCCCAAGAGGCAGATCTCAGCCCCAAGGCTCATACAGACTGAAACAATGGGGTGCTTCAGTCCCCAAAGGCGGAGAAGACAAATCGCAGCCTTATAGGAAACAGTCCCAATGACTTTCCTCTACAAATGCCAAGCACTTAACTTTTGGCAGCACCCTTGGGGGGAAAACTAGCACTTTTTTCATAAAATTGGCACTTGATCACTTGGGACAAATGGATATGGAATATTGTTTCTCAGGGTTGCAGGTTCCACTTTCACACCCTACCAAGGTCAAAAGGTATGCCAGACCTGCCACACAATCAGTGGGCAGAGGCACAAAAACAAATTTCTGCTCTCATGGACATGAGGGCTATTAATAAAGTACCAAAGCAAGAGCAGGGACAAGGATTTTACTCAAGACTTTTCTTGGTACCCAGAAAGGACAAAGCCTGGAGAACCAATACTGGACCTGTCTATTCTATATACTTTGCTGGACGTTCCAAAATTCAAAAGGTTGACACTGCAGCAACTTCTACCCATGCTGGGCAAGAAGGCTTGGCTAGTTACTTTGGACCTCAGAGGCATACGTGCATGTCCCAATCAGACAGTCTTGCAGAAGACACCTCAGATTCATAGCTGGCTCAATGCACTACCAATTCTCTGCACTGTCCTTTGGCTTATCTACTGCGCCCAGGGTCTTCACAAAATGCCTGGCACCAGTAATTGCATTTTTGCAGACAAAAAGGAATTCAAATATATCCCTACTTGGATGACTGCCTTATTGAAGCAGAGAGCAAGGACATTCTACTAAAGCATCTGGCATTTGTAAAAAGATTACTAATTTGTCCAGGGTACACAGTAAACGAAAAGAAATCAAAACTAGTGCCCTCTCAAGATAATATTCCTGAGTGAAAGCTTAAATACAACTGCCTAGATGGCTTATCTCACGCCAGACAAAGGCAACTGACTCATTACTTTCAAATGATGGCATCAAAAACCCAGCTACCTGCAGGAAAAAATCTGCAGGCTTTGGGCTTGATGCATTCTGCATCCTACTAATTCCATATGCAAGGCTGCATATGAGGAAGCTACAATGGTATCTAAAAAGTGTTTGGACTCAACATTGCCACAGCCTGGAAAACAATAATAACACTTATTCCCTGCCTGCAACAGGAGTTTCGATGGTGGGCACTGGCCTGTCACCACAACAAGGGACAGCCTTTCACTTTACCCACAGCCAGGCAGACACTAACAACAGATGCATCGGATTATGCCTGGGGGGCACACATGGCAGGAAAATTTATTCAGGGCACGTGGCCTGCGGACCAAATGCATCTTCATATCAATCAAAAAGAGATGCTAGCTGTACAGAATGCCCTGACAGCCTTCAAGTATCTACTACATCCAGGACAACTATTGCTAAAGACAGACAATGCCACAGATGTTCATCGTGTTACCCTGCTGCAGTCATCACACTTGGGGTTATCCTGCAGTCAGCCCAAATTCCAAAGTCTTGGTCCGGCGTCGGTTGCTGTCGCTTCTTCCCTGACGTCAGTGCACCAGGGGTATATGAGGCATCAGACGCCATTTTCTTCAGTCTTTCTTGCCGCACGGTGCCCGAAGCAGAAGCAGTTCGCAAGTGCAGGTCGGCTGACACCTGAGATTTTCAAATAGTTTCAGTCTGAAGTCTTCAAAGCTAAGTACCCCGTTGGGGAACCTTTTCTTGCCTCAGTCCGATGTCAGAAAAAGTTAACAATTGCATTTCTTTCATTCTTATTGTATTCCCTGCCTAGGCCCAGACCACAACGTCACTGGTTGTCGGTTTTGCACTAGGTTCAATAAGCGAACTATAAAGCGACGCTTTGATTTCGCACGACACTACTTCGGTAGGACATTTAATTACACTATGCCATCGGAGCAACCGACTACCGGCATGCTAAAAAAAAAAAAAAAAAATGCAGAGATAAAGACAGGCAGCCTAGATCCAAGCCAGACTCCGAGGCCTTGGCTGGGCCGGTCGCCGGTTCTCCGATTTTCAGTGAGGTGCCTACGCAGCCCCTGGCTACCACAGAATTGGATCCCCAGACCGTTTTGGATTCTCCAGCAAAGAGTTCTAGGCTGATGCAGCCATTTTCTTTAGGCCCTACCGACGATGCAGAAGGAGAAGTCGGTGCTGTAGAAACACCTTTGGTTTCTGAAGGTGTCTTCAGACCGACTACTCTCACCATAAAATGTTATGTTAAGCTTAAGACTCCTCTAAAACCAAAAAAGACTGCTGCACTTCAGTCTCCAGTTCAAGGCCCCATGCCTAAGTAACAGATGCTTAAAATGGCTGAAGATTTGATTTCTTTAATCAGGCCCCCCCCCCCCCTCCCGACAAAAGGTCTAGACAAGAGGAGGATTATGCCTCCTCTTATCAAGTGTCTATTTCCTCAGGCTCCTCTGAGGAACAGGATTACTCCTTTCCCCCTTATGAAGATTCTGATGCTGAAGATTCCATTCACTCAGCTTCTCCCCCTGAAGACTATTCCTTTGGGGAAACCTTACATACCATGAGGAAACATTTCCACTGGAAAGGTCAGGACTACTCCGACTCAAAGAAAAGGCTCCGAGGGTTTCTTTTACTCCCCCAGCATAGACCACTTGCTATCCCTCCAGTTTTAGACATTGTGGATGATGTTTTCTTAGAATCTAGCCTAAATCCAGATTCTCTGCCTCCTGCTCCTGCCAAACCAGATAGATACTATAGAGTGCCTGACTCTCATAAATTCCTTTACAAAAGCCCTGTTGCTGATCCAGAGACAATCTTCCAGGGTCCCAAAGGGGCTAAGGCTTCTATGGCTGAAAGTCCTGTACCCTCTGAAAGGGACTCCAGAGCACTAGATAGGTGGGGGAAGAAGGTTTACACCTCAGCTACTCTAGCTATGAGAGCACTAAATTGTCAATTTCACATGCTTAAATACCAGCAATTCCTAATGTCTCAAAACAAAAGATGAGCACGCACCCTCAACAGTCTGAATTCAAGGAAATGCAGGATCTGTTGCATGCAGCTGAACAGGTGGGCAAACGCACTTTGCAATGTAGTTTTGATGCCTTGGAAGCTTCCTGTAGAGCAGCTGTTACTGGGTCTGTTATACGTAAGCATGCTTGGTTAAAGGAACAAGCTCTGCCTGATCATGTTAGTGCAAAGTTACTAGATGCACCCTTACAGCAGGATGTCTTATTTGGGGTTAAAGCAGAAGAGGTTTTAAAGAAAATGGAGGATAAGGCAAAATCTATGCAGTCGGTCAAAGATTTCTTACAGGTACAGCCCCCACGCTTCAGCAGAAATTGGCCAACAAAAAGTTGGTCCTTTCCAGCTTCTGACAGACCACAGAGGGGGTAAATACAGGCGCCCAAGGGGCAGAGGACAAGCACAAATTCCTTACAAACCTCGCCAATGGGGCACTGCAACACAGAAGGGAGGAGAAGACAGGTCCCAAACTACTAGAAGGCAAACAGTGACTCAAACCTCAAACTGCTAAGCAAAACTCTCTTGGCAGCTCCCTTGGGAGGAAAATTAGCACTTTTTGCAGACAACTGACACATAGTCACAAAGGACAAATGGGTCCTAGACTTTACCTCACAAGGATTACAGATTCCATTTCCACACCTTGCCAAGGATAAAAGGAATGCCAAACCTGCCACAAAATCAATGGGCAGAGGCACAAAAACAAATTACAGCTCTCGTGGACATGAGAGCCATTCAACTGGTACCTACACAGGAGCAAAGCCAAGGATTTTACTCAAGGCTCTTTCTAGTCCCTAGAAAGGACAATGCTTGGAGACCCATTCTGGACCTTTCAATTCTAAACACCTTCTTGCAAGTACCCAAATTCAAGATGCTAACACTACAGCAGCTTCTTCCCATGTTTGGCAAGAAAGCTTGGCTAGTAACGTTGGACCTCAAGGAGGCATACCTGCATGTCCCTATCAGACAAAGTTGCAGAAGATACCTTCGTTTCATTGCAGGATCAACCCATTACCAATTCTCTGTACTGCCCTTTGGCTTATCTACTGCGCCCAGGGACTTCACAAAATGCCTGGCACCAGTAATTGCATACTGCAGACAAAGAGGAATTCAAATATACCCATACCTGAACGACTGCCTCATCCAAGCAGAAAGCAAGGCCATTCTCTTACAACATCTGACTTTTGTAAAATACCTTCCAAGTTGCCTAGGGTACACAGTAAACGAAAAGAAATCAAAACTAGTGCCCTCACAAAATATGACATTCCTGGGTGCCAGCTTGAATACAACGGCCCAGATGGCTTATCTGACGCCAGACAAACTACAACTAACTCAATACTTCAAAACAATGGCAACAAAGACCCAACTCCCTGCAAGAAAAATTCTGCAGGCCTTGGGCTTCATGGCATCTTGCATACTACTAATACCATTTGTAAAACTGCATATGAGGAAATTACAATGGTACCTAAAAAGCGTATGGACTCAACACAGCCACAGCTTGGAAACCATGATACCTCTCATTCCCTGCCTTCAACAGGAGTTTCTATGGCGGTCACAGGCAGGTCACCTCAACAAGGGTCAGCCTTTCACCTTACCCCCAGCCAGGCAAACTGACAACAGATGCATCGGACTATGCTTGGGGGGCACACATGGCAGGACGGTGCGTTCAAGGCATATGGACTGCAGATCAAAGGAATCTGCACATCAATCAAAAATAAATTGCCAGCTGTACAGAATGCCCTGACAGCCTTCAAGGACCTCTTACATCCAGGACAGCTTATCATAAGGACAGACAACACCACAGTAATGTGGTACATAAACAAGGGGGTACACACTCCTACCCTCTATGCAGGCAAGCAATGACCTTGTGGAACACAGCACTGGCTTACCAAGTTCAATTACAGGCTCAATTCCTGCCAGGAGAAAAGAACACATTGACAGACGACCTAAGCAGAAACATCATGGATCCCCACGAGTGGAAACTGGAACCACAAGTATTTGCAATAACTCAAAAATGGGGGCACTCAGACCTGTTTGCCAGCCCCCAAAACTATCAGCTAACAAAATTTTGCACAAGGACTTTTCACCATCAAGCTTGGAAAGTGGACGCACTCTCATTCAGTTGGAAAATGCGGACATTATATGCCTTCCCTCCATTGCCCCTTCTCACAAAGGTGCTGCTGAAAGTCAGGATGGAGAGACCCCGAATGATACTCATTGCCCCAGACTGGCCACGCCAGCACTGGTACCCACTATTAAGGAAATATGGCCCAGTCAGATTCTACACAGCCAGCTGAAAACCTTAAACTTGGCTGCATGGCAAATCACCTAAGCAACCAACCAGCTCCTCTTTCACAAGCTGTTATGGATGTTATTCAGGAGGCTCAGCACTAGGAAAGCCTACTCAGACAAATGGAAAAGGTTTTGTGCCTAGAACCAAGCTAAAGGCCAAAATACCCTTCAGCCGGACATGCCTCAGATTCTACAATATTTAACTGAGATGTTACACAAAGGGCTTTCTTTTTCATCTATTAAAATCCACGCCTCTGCTATTTCAGCTCACTACAACACGGATCCTCCCTTATTTTCACATCCACTTCTAAGGCAGTTTCTCAGAGGGGCCAAAAACATTAGGCCACCCAGGAGAGCACCAACACCTACTTGGGACCTCAATTTTGTTCTGGAAAAACTTAAGCTACCTCCTTTTGAGCCAGCTTTCTCAGCTGACTTAAGGTTTATATCATGGAAGACTGCCCTGCTGCTAGCAATTACTTCAGCCAGAAGAGTCTCAGAGCTTCAGGCACTAATGGTAGTAGAGCCTTTCCTCATTTTTCATCAAGACAGAGTTTCTCTACGAACTGACCCCTCCTTTATGCCTAAGGTGGTATCCAGTGTGGCTATAAATCAAACCATCCATTTACCCACCTTCTTTCCAAGTCCACAGAACAAAGGAGAAAGACTCCTGCATTCCTTGGACATTCACAGGCAGCTACGTTACTACTTGGATAAAACTAAGGTTTTCAGAAAATCTGACCAGCTTTTTGTATCCTATGCTACAGCATCACAAGGAAAGGCCATCTCAAAACAGACCATTTCCAAATGGATAGGACATTGCATACGTTTTTGCTACACCCACCATGGAAAACCAGTTCCTGCTAGCATAAGGCCCCACTCTACCAGGGCAGCAGCTACATCTACAGCCTTCCTCAGGGGGGTGCCAACCAAGGATATTCTGGAAGCTGCAACTTGGAGTTCAGTACACACCTTCACCAAACACCATCACTTATCACTTTACTCTAAGACTAGAGCTGGCTTCGCCACTGCAGTTTTGCAGGGCCTTCTAGCCTCCTCTAACCCTGTTTGACTCCACCTCCCATCCTTAGCTTTGGGATTCTACCCAAGTGTGATGACTGCAGCAGGGTAACACGATGAACATAGTACAGTTTTGTACCTACCATAAATGTAGATGTTCGAGTGTATACCCTGCTGCAGTCAGGTTACCCTCCCTCCATCCCCTCTGAACTAGCTGAACTTATCTCTACCGCTTTATCCTATTCTATCTCTGTGGTGTATTTGCTTGTATCTTGGGGTTTTGTTTTATTTTTATATAGCCGTGTGTGTGTGTGTGTATGTATGTATATATAGGTTCATAGGTTCATAGGTTCATAGGTTCATACTAGGCTATCTGCCCAAGGGCATTTATAAGCCTAGCCCATAGTTATGTGGCTTTCGCCACCCCTTTAGTTTGAATAAAAACTATGCCTATCATTTTGCTGTGCCTCTGTCAAGCAGTGACGCTGAAGTAATCCCTGGGGTATATCTGCAATCTCCCATCCATTGGTCAAGATTCCTCTTGAACAAGACCAGAGAGGTGCTCTGCCTCACATGTACCGGGATTTTGTTCCACAGCATAGGGAGTCTCTGGGTGATGAATCTGTCCCTCCAGCACGTTCTATTTATAACCGTGTCAAGGTTTAAGTCTCCCGCCCTTGTGGTTCTGAGGGATCTAGATTTTTGAGGTGAAGCATATTCATCAAATCTGGGTTTGACATGGCCTTATATGTCAGGCACAGGTCACCTCTGAGCAAGCGGTATGAGACTGAATAGAGCTGGAGTTCTTTCAGTCGGGCAGCATAAGACATATTTTGAGACCCTTTATCCTTTTGGTGAGGAACTTTTGGGGCCTTTCAAGCTGCAGCAGGTGTCTGGTCAGATACATTCGAACGGGCATTGTACTCAATCATAGGTCTAATAAGTGATGAGTACAGGGGACGATGACCTCCCTTGATCTAGATGTGAATCCCTTCATGATCAGGTGGGTGATATAGAAGGTTTTCCTAACTACTTTAGCAACATGAGTGTCAAGCGAAGGCTACTGTCAACCTGGGTCCCCAGATCTCTGATGACTTTTCTGTGCTCAGTGGATTGCCACCTATATGGTAGCTAGGGGTAGCCTTGTTTTTCCCAAAGGGTATGACTATGCATTTTTGGCGTTTAACTTCAGGCCATGGCTCTGGCACCAGTTATCCATTTCTGTGAGGCCCTTCTGGAGGATATCTGTGTCAGATGTGTTTTCGACTATGGCGCCAGTTTGCAGTCATCTGCAAACTTTGTCAGCCATAACCCTCCTGTGTTTGCTTGTACTTCAGAAAAGTAGATGCCGAACAAGAGTGGACCCAGGACTGAGCCCTGTGGGACACCACTTGTGACAGGCTTTGAGTCTGACATGGCTCCAGCAACTCTGACCCTGTGGGTTCTGTCACTTAGCCAGTTTGCAACCCATCTTGTGATGTATGGGTTTACATTCAAGCTGATGAGTTTTTCGATGATACCTGAGTGGGGTATTGTGTCAAGGCCTTTGCCAGGTCGAGGTAGGCTGTATGGACTGCCTTTCCTCATCAATGGCCTTGGTGACTGTCTCAAAAAGTCAACCAAGTTTAAGAGGCAGGATCTGCCTTTGACAAAGCCAAACTGAGTTGGATCCAAAGTCTGCAAGTTCCCTATGTCTTTATTTATGAGTTCCATTATGATCCTCTCCATGGCTTTGCAGATAAGGCTTGTCAAGCTAATGGGGCGGTAATTTCCAGGGTCTGTGGAGGCACCGCCCTTATGAAGTGGGACCACAGTCGCCGGCGCCACTCCTTGGGTACGTATCCTGAGGTGAGGCTAAGATTAAACAGCTGTCCTAACTGTGGGTTTAATTCCTCATTGAGTTCATGAAGCACACAGCCGGGGACACCAACCGTCCCATGGATGCTGTGTTTTTGCCTTAGTGAGGGCAGTTCTCACCTGGGCGTTGGAGATGTTTGGGGGCTACAATCCTCTGGAATAGATATCTCTCCTTTTGGGGAGGGGAGAAGTTTGCACTGAACCTGTCAGCCAGTATGTTGGCAATGTGTGTAGGTTCAGTAATTTTCACATCATTTTGAACTAATTCTGAGCATATCTGGGAGTTTCCTCCTAGGTTTCTAACATAGCTAAAGAAGGCCTTATGATTCTCTTTAGAGTCCTTGGCGATTTTTCTCTCAAAATTTGCCTTGGATGATTTTATGAGAGCTCTTAGTTTTTACTTATAATGATCAAAGGTGTCTTACCTTTCAAGGATTTTGCTCTATCTTGTAGTAGCTTCCTCCTTTTGTTGTAGAGCTTGTTTATGGCTGGGGTCCACCAGACTGACGCTTGCCTTTGGTACAGAGAGTCTTAGTTTTGTTTGGGATTGCCTGATCCATGCAGTCCTGTAGGTGCTGGTAGAAGGCATTTGTAAGTGATTCAGCGGTTTGAGTAATGTTTACCACTGGCTCAGGGGCCTTAAAGGAGACCACACTAGTTTTAGAAGTGTGAAATCGGCTTTTGAGAAGTTTTTCACTGTGGTCTTTTTGTTTCAGGTGGGGCGGGATGAGGACCTCCAGCGAGATTAGTTTATGATCTGATCTCACCAGTGAGGGGTATACTTCCGGTGTTGAACATTTTGATCCCATGTTCGTGATGATGAGATCAAGTATGTTTTCTCCTCTTGTGGGGATGGTGACTAGTTGTTCCATGGCATTTGAGTTTATGAACTCCAGGAATCTTTGGGTTAGAGTGTTCGGGCTTGAGTAGTGTTCCCAGTCTATATTAGGGTAGTTAAAGTCACCTAGTATGATGGTGTTTGGAGATACATTTATCCCTCCAATGTTTTCAGGAAGGCCATGTGAGGTTCCTGAGTTTGAGAGGGTGGCCTGTAACATGCTACAAATTGCAGAGCAGTCTTGCCTATGGTTAATTGCACCTGGATGGTCTCCGATGCATCATGCGTTGCCACCAACCTTGAGGTGTGGGTGTCCTTTATGAATATGGACACCCCCTCCTTTCTTGGTGTTGTCCGGATTTTGGGGCGGAACGCATGATATGAGGTGAAACCTGTTAGTGCTGGGGTGCTCTCAGGAGCCTTGAACCAGGTTTCTGTCACAGCACAGACATCGATGTTCTCCATATTGAGAAGGGCCTCGAGTGCGTGCATCTTGAGATTGAGACTTCTGGCATTGAGCAGCATTACCCTTAGTTTTCTTCCTTTTGGTGTTCTAGGGTGGTAGGTTTAGAATTTGAGCCTTGCCTAAAAAGGCACTATGGGGGTGGCAAGAGCCTTTGCCAATATCCGGAAGCCCAGGGGTGACAGGTGCAAGCCGTCCCTTGCGAAGCAGCGTGGCTTGTCCAGCATGTCATCCCAGGCAGACAGACATTGGATCCCCTTTGAATGACACCAGAATTTAAGCCAATTATTAAAGCTGATCATCTTATCACTGTATTGTGGCATCATTCTAGGTGAAGGTAGGATACTGCTCAAGGTCAGGGTCATACCTGCCTGGGCTACATAATCAGAGAGCTCCTATATATATATGTACACTGACGTCAGGGAAGAAGCAACGGCAACCGACGCCGGACCAAGACTTTGGAATTCGGGCCGACTGCGGGACCGCCTGACGATAGGATAACCCCAAGTGTGATGACTGCAGCAGGGTGAACACACTAACATCTACATTTATGGTAGGTACAAAACTGTACTTTGTGGTACATAAACAAGCAAGGGGGCACACATTCCTACTCCCTCTGCAGGCAAGCCATGACCTTGTGGAACACACCACTAACCTATCAATACATCTGCAGGCACAATTCCTGCCAGGAAGGAAAAATACTCTGGCAGACGAACTAAGCAGAAACCTCATGGACCCTCACAAGTGGAAACTAGATCCACAAGTCTTCAGCATGATGACAAGGAAATGGGGATGCCCAGACATAGATCTTTTTGTCTCCCCTCACAACTGCCAACTACAGAGATTCTGCACAAGGACTTATCACTCAAGCATGGAAAGTGGATGCTCTTATCATTCAGCTGGAAAACCCTAACTTTATGCCTTTCCACCACTGCATCTTCTCCCCAAGGTACTCCTACATCAGACAAGAGAAGCCAAAAATGATTTTGATTGCCCCAGACTGGCCACGCCAACACTGGTACCCAATCCTAAAGAGCTTGTCTCAAGGCCCAGCCTGGATTTTACCTCAAATTCCTCATCTTCTGACTCAAAACAATCGGATCCTGCACAGCCAACTCAGAACCTTAAATCTGGCAGCATGGCAAATAATACAGCCACTCGTTACACACCTCTCTCTAAAGCTGTTATGGATGTCATTTTGGAAGCCAGGAGGCCCAGCACCAGGAAATCTTATGTAGCAAAATGGAAGAGATTCTGTGCTTGGAACCAGGTGCAAGGACTTGAACCACTTCTCCCAAATATTCCTCAGATTTTACAATACCTAACTGAGATGCTGGACAAAGGCCTATCCTCATCAATTAAGATACATGCCTCTGCCATTTCAGCTCATTACAATACGGAACCTCCTATTTTCTCACATCCACTGCTAAGACAGTACCTCAGAGGGGCAGAAAACATAAGTCCCCCCAAGGAGAGCACCAATACCTACATGGGACCTCAACTTTGTCTTGGAAAAACTCACACTGCCTCCTTTTAAGCCAGCCAATAAAGCCGACATAAAATTCTTATGGAAAATTGCTCTGCTCCTAGCAATAACTTCAGCAAGAAGAGTCTCAGAGTTACAGGCATTAATGGCAGTGGAACCTTTTATCATTTTTCATCCGGACAGGGTTTCTCTAAGGACAAACCCAACATTTATGCCAAAGGTAGTATCCAGTGTGGCTCTTAACCAAACCATTCATTTGCCAACATTTTATCCAAATCCCCAGAATAAAGGGGAGAGACTTCTGCACTCTTTGGACATACACAGGCAGCTACGCTTCTACTTGGACAAAACAAAAGCTTTCAGAAAAAACGAGCAACTGTTTGTAGCATATGCTGCAGGATCACAAGGAAAGGCTATTTCAAAGCAGACTATTTCAAAATGGATAGTGCACTGCAAATCAGTGCCTAAGAATATTAGGCCACATTCCACCAGGGCAGCAGCCACTTCAGCAGCCTTTCTCAGAGGACTAACCAAGGAAATATTGGAGGCTGCAACATGGAGTTCAGTGCACACTTTTACCAAGCATGGTCACTTGCCTCTTTACTCTTAATCCAGAGCAGGCTTTGCCACTGCAGTTCTGCAGGGCCTCATAGCCACTCCTAATCCTATCTAGACCCAGCCGCCCTACCTCAGCTTTGGGATTCAACCCAAGTGTAATGACTGCAACAGTGAAAAACGATGAATAGTACAGTTGTGTACCTACCATAAATGTAGATGTTCGAGTGTATTCACTGTTGCAGCCCAGGTTACCCACCCTCCTTCCCCCTTTCTTTGCTGGAACTTATTTAGACCTCTGTCCTATACAACCTATGTTGTGTATTTAATTGTAGATGAAAGTTTTGTTTATTTTAGTGTGTGTTTTTATAAGCAATATGTATTGCCTACCTTCTTGGGGGCACCTGACATCTGGGGCAAGAAAAACTAAATAAAATGGCGTCTGCTGCATCTTATATATTCCAGGCGCACTGACGTCAGGGAAGAGGCGACAACAACCGACGCCGGACCAGGACTTTGGATTTCAGGCTGACTGTGGGTAGCCTGCCAGCAGGATAACCCAAGTGTAATGACTGCAACAGTGAATACACTCTAACATCTACATTTATGGTAGGTACACAACTGTACTTTTAATCTCCCTGATGGGAAACCCCCGATGTTCAAGAGAAAAAGACCCAAACCTATTTTGAAGAGAAATGGGGATACCCCAAGTTGCACCTCTGGGGAAGAATCCTCCTCCAACACAGAGGTGGATACATACCACACAGATGAGAGCTACCTGATCCAAAAAGAAGCAATCTGGGACACCCTTTAGGGCCAGGACTCTCGGTGTGGGGGGGGGGGGGGAGGCAACACAAATCTCGTAAGCAGTCTAGAGGGACTATTCAAGTTGATGAAGCAACAATAGTTCCTTGTATGAATGTACATAATATATCTTCAGTGGTCCTATCTGAAACAGAAATTAATGTTTTGAATAAAGGTGCAAGTTTTGTGCCAGGCTTTTTTGTCCCTGACCATTCTTTTGCTAAAGATGTTATGGATTTTGGTAGATTGTTGAATCTGACTATTTTTTGAAGATCGTGCACCCAGTACATCAGTGAGCTTTAAATTTCTAAGATCTACTTTTATGCCTCCCATGTCATCTACTGTTTCCATTTTTTACACAATGTTCTCAAAGATCTTCCTTTCAATAAGTAAATTATTCTTCTTTTTCCAATACTGCGGTGGTGGTGCTGCAGTAGCGTTGCCTCAGACATTGCCCGTTCGATTCTCAGAGCGTCTTCTGTGTTACGACATGCGTGAATGGGTGTTCCTTCGTTGAAGGTTGTGCGTTAGGCCCGGCAAGCCAGCATGTAAAAATCTACTGCCAATCATTAGCGGACTGGAGTTCCACTGTGGCGACCCTTAACCCGGAAAAGCCGAAAGACACAAACATTCTTCTTTTTCCAATAACATTACTTGTAATGAGATGCAGTGTATTGATAAACTCAAGAACAGCAGCAATATTCTAATTTCACAAGTAGATAAAGGAGGGGCGGTAGTGGTTCAGGATTGGGCCTCTTACCAGGCTGAGTAAACAACTTAAGGATTGTAGGTACTACACATGGTTGCCCTTGGATCCTACTAAGGGGGTTCAAGTTGGCTATTGATGTTTTTTTAAGGGACGCAAAGGAAGAGGGTATCATCACCAACTTGGACTTGACACAACCTACAGTTCAGGCACCTAAAAAACATCATTATCTTTTACCTAGGATACATAAAGACCATGTTTGTCCACCAGGTAGACCTATAGTGTCAGGTAATGGTTTCATTACCGAACCCCTCTCAGAATATTTGACCTGTTGTTTGAAGTAATTATTGGCCCTGGTCAGGTCACGCATCCAGTATACAACACAATTTTTGAGGATCACATCTGATTCACAGTTGGAAGCCGATTTGCTTCTGTGCACCTTGGATGTTATGTCCCTTTATACTAGCATCCCACATTGGGCTGGGTTGATGGCCCTGCAACATTGGTTGGATGTATCGGAACTATATATAGACATGGGTTTAACACCTTCTTTGGTCTTGTAGAACACACATTGAATAAGAATGTTTTCTACTTCCAGGACCAATGTTTTTTTACAGATACAGGGAACAGCTATGGGTGCTTCTTTCGCACCCATATATGCAGATTTATTCATGGCATACTTAGAGGAGTAGTTATTTTACAACTCTAGCCACAATCTGTTTATTTATGAAATAGACATCTGGAGGTGTTACCTCGACAATTGCTGGCTTGTGTGGAAATCGGATGTCACTTACCTGGAGGAGTTTGTGACTTGTCTTAATGAAAATAAATGGGGTATTGAGTTCAAAGTTAGTTTTAGTAAAACTCAGATTACTTTCTTGGACGTTCTGATAAGTTGTAAGCCAGACAATACTTTGGATACCCGCATCTATAGAAAATCTCCCCAGTAGAAAATCTCCCCAGTATAATTCACTCCATGCCAGTAGTTTCCATCCACAACATGATGTTCTTTCTGCTTTTCCCGGTTAGGGGTTGCCACAGCGGAACTCCGGTCCACTAATGATTGGCAGTAGATTTTTTACGGGTGCAGAGGTGCCAGTTCGATGCCCAACCTTCAATGAAGGCACGCCCATTCTACGCATGTATTTTGAATGCCACTCTACCACGGGGAGGGCATGCAGACTCCACACAGAAGGAGCTTCCACCGAGAATCGAACTGGAGAACCTCTTGCTGTGAGGCAACAACGTTACCGCTGCACCACTGCAGCTTACTTTGATTCGGAATATTCCCAAATCTCAATTCCTCCATGTTCGAAGAATGTGCTCTGATACCCAGACCTATCATAAATACAAACAGGATCTCATTTCCCATTTTCGGGATAGGGGCTGTCCATCTGATAACATTATGGAGGTATGTAATTGGGCCACGAATCAGGATAGACGTAATTTATTGGAATATCAGAAGAGATGTTTAGAGAACAATTCCCCTATAAGATTTGTGACAACTTGGTAGAAATACCAACGCCTTTATGCAGACAGTCAATAGACATTGGAATATTCTGATGTTGGATGAGACTTGCCAGTTGTTTAGGAGACAGATGCGGTTTCTCGTTTTGGAGGTGCCGCACTTTAGGGTCACACTTTTCTCATTATAAAGGAACTGGCTACAATAGGGATTTGTATGTTTAAAGAATGCTTACAGGTGATATTTTGAGGGGTTGCATGGCATGTGGGCATTGCTCACACTGTCATAGGGTCTTTAAAACCACTGAATTCACCAGCCAAAACGCACCTAATGTGTATAATATTTTTTTTGCCAATTGTAGTACCTCTTGGATGATTTATTTGGCCACTTGTTCATGTTTTCCCTTATATGTAGGGAAAATGTCATGGCATTTGAAATTGTTGCCGTTGATGTGGTAATCAGAGGCCATGTTTCTGTGAATGGTATGATAAGACTTTTTTGTGTATAGCTCGAGGCCATGACTTAGGGCACCAGTCAATTGTTGTGAGACAATCTTGCAGTATGTTAAATCTTTCTATACAAGTAAAAAAGTAAGCAGTTTCATTTCTGAAAGTAAAACTATGATCAAGAGACTTCAGCAGACTTTCAAAAGTTGTGGTTGATGGTTGACAGCTTCTCCTTGCTGTGTACTTTAGTTTATTTATTAGTGTTTTATTTGGATTGTGAACTGAGGGAAACATCCATGGTTATTTGCAAATGTTTGTCGCATTCAATATGTATTTCAGAAAGGACATGCTAAAAATATAATTGCCATTGAATGTATTAAGATCTCAAAGGGGTTTAATGCAAAGCTTACAACTTGTTTGTTTCACATGTTTTGAAATTCAATATGGATGTTTCACAGACCTATTACTAATCCATATGCTGTGAATGGAACTCGTGTTACAAAATGTCAGTGATGTTTGTTTTGCAAAGGATGGGGCTGATGTTTCTCTCCCTTTCATTTTTTTTCTGGTTTAAATACTTCATATTTAGATATGTTACAAATATTGATGTATTATCTGTGTGAATGGGTGACACTTGATTAGACAGAAGTTTAGGCCATACTTCATAAATGTGTTTCACACTAGTGCAAGCCATTCTTAATGTTTTGGTCAGGTATTTCTGTGGGTTTCCAAGGTTTTACTTCTAGTCTTTGTAAAGTCAATAAAGAAACTTTTATGGAGTAGGATTTGGTTTCTTTAAGTATATAGCTTTTTATGGCCAGCCACGGTGGTGCAGCAGATAACGTTGCTACCTCACAGTAAGAGGTTCTCTGGTTTGATCCTCTGCTGGGGTGCCTTCTGTGCGGAGTATGCATATCCTCCCTATGGTCGTGTGGGTTTCCTCTGGGTGCTCCAGTTTCCTCCCACATCCCAAAGACAGGCTCTAGGTGGATTGGACACTCTAATTGGCCGTAGGCATGAGTGTGTATGATTGGGCGCCAAGCTAGCAACTTGACACTAAAACTCCACTGCCAATCATGAGCAGACAGGTGTTCCACTGTGGCGACCCTTAACCGAGAAAATCCCGAAGAAGAAGTTCTCCTCAGGCTTGAATGAATATTATTAATGAATGATGCATCATCCAATGGGATTTTTTTGGTGGGCTGGTTTTGTGACATTATAAGTGAGTTTTGTTAACTCATTATTTATGGCACTTCACTGAAAAGGTCTTTCTGTCCATAACTGGTTTGGTTCAGGTGGTTTTGGGGTTGGTACCCTACACCTAGAGATTGTTTTTATTAATATGTGCTATTAGTTTTATTTTCTGTATTTTTACACATTAAATTTATGATCTCTTACCACATGATGTGCTGGCTTTATTTTTGACTTTGCTGCTGTACCTAGTGTTCCCCTTGGCTTGTCTTCTAACAGCCTCTTGGGTTTTATGAAATGGGACCGGAATCAAGAGACGGCCTATAGTTAAAATGGGCAAATGGATATGCTCCATGTTCTTCCCTGCTGTGAACAGATGTGCCCTGCTACTCCTGCTATATACAGCATGGAGCATTAATTCCTACAAAGTATCAGCCAGGAAGGATTTGCTACTTTCAGAATTTCGGTCATTTAAAGTTTTATCCTCATCACAGCTGTCCTACTCCCTCAACTCTGTGCAGCATCTAGCTGCTAGTGTTTTTTGATACTTGGAAGTGGTCTTTTTAACCTGTGCCATTTTGACATTTCCATTTTAAGCAGAATAACTTTGCACGGGATTGGGGTGTGGGATCCAGAGCTGTGGGAGTCTGATCGGTGAGTGGATGTCTGCTCTTGTTATATACTGCTGAACAGTAATCCCAGTACTTGAACACCTACTGCTATGGTAAGTCACAACACAGCAGTACTTCTTAGTAGCAACAGGTGGGGTCACCTGAAAGAAAAACTATTTGTTATGTGGACTGAAACAAAATGAAACTTACTTTTGAGAAGGTTTGGGGTGTATATTTTTTCTGTTGATGCAGTCTCAAACATAACCTGTCTGTCAGTGTTGAAGATAAATTAAATTTGTTTTCCTTACAGTTTAAGTACGGAAAAATATCTTCAAAGCACAATGGAAGTGTAAAGAAGGGTGTGATATTTGCAACCTATTCTTCTCTGATTGGTGAAAGCCAATCAGGAGGTAAATATAAAACTCGGTTAAAGCAGCTTCTACACTGGTGTGGCAGTGACTTTGATGGAGTTGTATCCTTCACTGAAGAGTGCATCATTCTTCTGTAAAACTGATCATATTTGTTTTATGAAAACCTGATCGTATTAATAGTTGTAGATTTTTGTAATGTACTGCTGCACCTACCATGTAGAAATTAGCTCAATACAGTGATACAGTTGTAATTGCAGATTGAATTTGTAGTTAAATGCTTATTTCACAGTTTTACTAGAGCTGTTTTTGTTTCTTGACAGTTAAATACTAAACCATTGCTAACTCAGACTTGAAATGTAGTATAGCAACCTAGTTTTAGTAGACTGACAAAAACCTATCCGAAGGTGATCTTAAATATAATGTCTGGGTCTGTGTTGAATGATTGACGATGCAAAGCATTGAACTCCTATGGTTGAGACCGTATGATCGAAGTTTTGTAATGTCGAACATTCAAAAAAAAAAGATATATGCAAGTGACAAGCCCCCCCCTGCACCCTCCTCTACTAAAATATGCCAACTCTGAGATTGCACTACAGGGAGGAAAAGGGAATATTCCCCTTCTGCGCTGTACGGAGATCTCCATTTAAATGTTCAAAGTTTTAGAACTTCGATCATATGGTTTCGACCTTATGAAATTCGAAGTTCTAAACTTTGATCATTTAACTAGGATCCTGATATTTTTAGCACAACAGCACAAAGATGCGCCACATAAGTAGCCTGCTGTACAGGACAACCAACAGGAAATGCATAAAATGGAGCAGAATAAAATGATATCCGGCAATTATTAAAGTAAAACTTCTTTAATGGAATCCAAATGTAAATGCTTTCACAGTTCCACAGACTGCTTCTTCAGATGATACTATTAGTCAAAAACCTTCATCCCTTAAATACAGTGTTCAACATTCAAGTGAACTACATTTCTGATTGCTTATTGCACGTTTAAAGGAGCACCATCATTGCTGCTTCAGAAAGTTAATACTAAATACATATACTAAAACTGGTTACATTCAAGGTTGTATAATAAAATATTTAGTTATAACCAGATTACCTATTTAGTATATATATTTATACAATGTGTGAATTGCATGTAAACAAACGTATAATAAAAATATATATAAAAAATGTACATTACCCTACTTACCCCACCAGTATACACTCATTTTTTACATCCTATTAAAACTGTTATTTAGGCAGAGGTCTAGCTTTCAATATGGGTTTGATCTGGACTTTGTTATTCAAACCACTGCCGCTGTCAGCTCTTAGTTTAATAATCCAGCGGGTTTCATTTGTCCTATTTTTAACATCTCCACGCCTCCCATCCAGTCTAGTTTTTTTCCATAACTAGGAAGTGAAATTGTGTCCCCTTTGAGTAACATGCTTAGCTAAGGCATTAGTGGTGGTTGTAGTACTGATATGATATATATATATATATATATATATATATATATATGTTTTTATCCTGTCACGTAGTCTCCTGTCAGTTTTGTCCACATAGAATGAGCCACTGCTTATGCAGTGGGCTAAACAGACCACATTTGTTGTCACAAGTGGCTGCACCATTAAATGTGAATGTCCTATCAAAATCTGGATGATAGAGCTGTCCTGTTGAATTTATATATTCACAAATGTTGCACCTATTACAGATATTAGTACCCATTCCAGACTCAGTATTTTGCTGAGTATTCCTGCCCATTGAATAACATAACGTTTTTTTCAGGGATTTCAGATTTTTATATGTAAAACTCTTGTTACCAACGATTCCTAGTATCCTTTCATCAGCTGCTAGAATTGGCCAAAACTTCTTGTGTATATTAGTGGCTGTTCTAGTGTTACTTGAGAAATAAACAGGTAATCTCACTATGTTGTGCTTTTTGAGGTTCCATCCCCTCAGTTACATCAGAGAAATAGGGATGTGCCCTCTCTGTTTTTTTCCTTTACCTCTTGAATAATATGCCTAACTCTGTGTGCTCTATCTCCTACATAAAAATCTATTCTCCAGTTCTACTGTTTGTCACAAAAACCTCTTCCTTTTTACATAACCTGGAAATTCTCATAGTTTGTCCCCTTACTATATTATCAAATACATGTAAGGGATGCATATTACTACCATGTTACAAGTTATTTCTGTGACATGTTTTCCTATGCACTTTGGTGCTAACATCCCCTGTTTGAGGCTTGGACACAGCCGTAGTATCATACTTACTATGCTTAACCAAGTGTTGTGTGTGTGGAAACAGATAACACATCCATGGAAGATGTAGCAGGAACTTTGTGACAGGTGTGCAGAGCAGTTGCCCAGGAGCAGAAAAGGTAGTGTTAAGCTATTTAAAATGTGTTCTCTAGTAACTGCCTTGTGTGTGTGTGTGTGTGTGTGGGGGGGGGGGGGGTACTATGATTGGCTTTTCACCTTGTGTGTGGGGTGCAAGGACTTTATCCATGCCTGGCCCAGTGCAGGAACTTGTGTCAAAAGGTCACTGTTACTGAATGATTTAAATCTGCAGAAAAAAAGTTTAAGGGATTTATTTGATGAAATGTATAACAATTGGTGTTTGCAAAATAAGGAATCATTCATCACATTTTGAACTAAATGCTTGAGAGCTTTTTCCTTAACAGTCGTTTTCAGATTGTATTTGATGAGTGTCATAAAGCTAAAAACTTGTATCCAGTTGGTTCTTCCAAGCCAACCAAAACTGGTTTAGCAGTACTGGATCTGCAGAACAAGTTATCAAAAGCTAGAGTTGTTTATGCTAGTGCCACCGGTAAGCTTCTTTTTTTTAATTAATGCATTTGTTGATTTTAGTGTACTTTTTACTATTAAACCTCTTAATGCTGAATAATAAGCCAAATGTACAGTACCAGAAGCAGTATGCTTATTGCACAGGAGCTGTTGAAACAAGCATCAAAACAAAGATCACACTGGCTTTGTGCTTCAGGTCTACTTAACCACTGTAAGTGAATTTTATTGTTCCTAGCTCTTTCAATTCTTGGACAATTGAGACCTGTACAACTCAAATGTAAGACTAATAAACTAGACTGAATGCACATATTTCTGAAACATGGCTTATTTAGATTCACACATCTGAGTAAATACCAGACATTTCGACAATCATACTTCATAAACGTGCTTGTTGGTTTGAAATTAGACCCTCATCCCAAGTGCTAGACTACTAAATAATTCTGTTCCGGTGGTTGCACAGATTAAGGGAAAATATTTTGTATCTTGCATTATACCATTTGTCCACTTTGGCTGTTGGGAATTTGTTGCAGTTCAGAGCTGAGAAATTTCTAGCGTTCCCAGGTAAGTGTAGACTGTTCTTTTTTCTGTCAGATGTTTCTCAGATTATCTTCACACCACCTCCTCTTTCTATACTATTTGTCAGAAAAGGTTTCGCTTTTTTGCTTTTGAGATTAGGTGACCTGTCCTGCTGACCACTTGATGGACTTTTTGGCAGAAGGGGTGTGGCAGGAACTTGACATAGCAGAGCGCATTGCATGGAAGCAAGACTAGATTCTTTGCCCACTTAAGGGCGGACCACATTGGAGCAAGTCCTCTCTGTTGTATACTCTATTATTATTATTATGGCAGCAGCTGCCAAGAAGGAACTGTCTTGAAGGTCCATCCTTCTAACTAGGAGCCTAGGTTGATGGAACATGAGGGGAAGAGAGCATATGCTTTAATGTTTGCCATCAGCGCATTGACTTATTTAACCCACATGACAAAGATTCCAAGCAGATGTAGCAGAGCAAGCATTAGGCTCTTTAAGGAAGCATGTCATTTCTGTCACTGTTGGCAAACTGATGCGACTTGAGTCTTTGGCAACTTTGCTTTTTTGTCTCCACGTGGCTTTTGCAAAGTGTGAATTAGAGTGGTTACAGTATCAGGCACTGAGATACCGCATCTACTTTTGTTTGCACAGTTTTTGTAGACAACCTTTAAGGAATCATTTGTCATTTTCCTCTTTGAATGGATCCTTACTGTTTGATCCCATGGTTAAGGAAAAAACCTCTGAAGAGTGAGCAAGAAGGCAAGGCACTGTCTACCTTAAGGGTTTATTTTGTGTCCTCTGAAGTTCTTCTCTAGGCACCAGGAGTCCAAAATGCTCTGGTTTAAAAATTACCAGTGCTTTTCTATTCAGCTTCTGTTCAGATTGAAGTAATCATGATAGATTACGGCCATTTAATGAACATCACACCCAAGATCACTGCAGAACCAGGGATTCAAGGGTCATTTCTCCAGAAGCAACCTCAGCATCCCTGAAGGCTTGCCTGTTTGCTCCTCTAATATTCATAGGCTGTCATTTCATTCTCAACAACTCCAAGAATGTTCTCTCTGCTCCCTTACAGATGTGCCACCTTACCAAAAAGGACAGTGGCCAATGAGGTTGCACGCCTGTTCCAAAAAAAAGAAGCAGTGAAAAAGTTTCAGCCAGACCAGTAAGGACCTGGAAGTCTATTTCAGATTCTTTATAGTTTTCAGAGCCATCTAAGGATCTCAGGCACACTGTAGCATAAATGTCCCCAAATCAGTATGTTAAATAAAAAAAAAAATGTCCTGGATGGTCACAGTGCAAGACATTCTTTTGTGTCTATAGGATGGCAACTTAATGTGGTCTGTAGGTCTTTAGGATGCTTGCCTCCACACAGAGCTCTCCAAGGACTCTGGAATTTATCTACACTTACAATTAATAACCAGCTACTAAGTTCAAAGTTTTGTCATTTCATCTCACTGCAGCCTTCCCGAGTGCTAACTATAAATGCATGGCGAGTATTGCAACCTATCAGTGATTGAGGGGAATTTGAATGTTCTCTTATCCAGATGCATCCCTACTATCAAGCCAGACACTTTTTCACTTGTATCCTTTCTTGGGCATTTAATTAAACATGGAGAAGTCTCTGTTAAGCCTTCACAAAATTTGTTTTTCTCAGAGTGCCTTTTGATGCAAGATCTTGCATTGTCAGACTTCAGAGAAAAGGTTTGTAACCTTGAATTTTAATCTGTATCCTTGACATTCCTTCATCACCAGCTTTTACTTTTAGAAGTCCTTTAGTTTCATGGCAGCTTCTATTCTACTCATACCATGTGTGAGGTTTTATGAGAATGCTACAGCGGACTCGGAGTGGTCTCATTCATTAGGTACTTAGAGCACTCCCTTCTGCCCTCCTTTGTTTGCAGATGACATTGTTGTGGATGCTCCCTGTAGTTTCAGCAGAGACCCATTCCCCTTCCCCTTTCTAAGGCTGTGGTGACCAATGTTTTGACACCTTCCTGGGTGGGGGGATTTTTTAAGGCATGGGATGCCAACAAGAGTCTATTTCACTCATAAATGTCTTGTAGATGAGGGCACTCCTAGTATTGCAGGACTTCCACCATGTGAGATTCCATTCACTCAGAAAACACGCTAGTAATTTTGTACATTAGCAGGGAAGAACCAGATCCCATTCCCTATGTTGAGAATCCTTGTTGGTGAGGTCTTCTCTGTGCTTTATAGTGGTGATGCACAATTTGGAATGAGCTGGTTCATTGGCAGATTGATAATGCTACTTGTTGAGTAGTTACTCAGTCTTTCAGTAGGACTTAAAATTTATTTCTGCTGGGGTTAGCATTGCTGCAGCCTGCGTCCCTGGCTAAGGCCAAATGCAAACTGTTTTGCCCTTTCCCAACACAGGGAGAGTCACTAAGGGATGCTATGGTCTCAGTCACAGCTCAGACTACTCTGTGGATTCCCCTGCTTCCACTAATGATGAAATTCCTTTAGAAATCTGATCTGTGCATGGTTTCACTAGTCTTCACGGCCTGCTTTTAGCCACAACAAATTTTCTCAGGGCCTTCAGCAGCTCTGGCTTCTAGATCTGCTGTTAGATCTCCTTTCTCACCTGTGCCTCATCTGGATGTTAAGTCTCGCAAATTCACAGCATGATTTCCCCAGTTTCAGCAATGGCCATAGATCTACATTATACTTCCAGAGTGGTCCAAGTTCTTCCAGTAGAAACTTGGTTACAAAAGCAAATATTGAATCCTCTCTTGGTTCCAATCTGCTCAGTATTTTTTCTTTTTTGATGCTAGCTCCAGTTATTCTGCTGTCAAAGATCATCTTATTGCCATTTCTAATATTCATCAAGGATTCCATTCTTCATCATTAGTAGTACAAAAGATATTTAAAGCCTTTATCCAAAGGTACCTGTCTACTTTGACCTCCTATCAAAGATTCTTCTCTGTTTGGGATTTCAGCCTGCTCCTAGAAGTAGTGATGTTCCTCTTGAGTCAGCTTCTGCTGGCTTGAAAGGTCTTCTATGGAAGACTGTTTTTGGTCGCCATCACTTGTGCCAACAGGGTTTGAGAGACGCTTACATGTTCCTCCAGGCCACCTTATTTTGTTTTTCACAGAGATTAAGTATTTACAACCAACCCCTTGGTCAGTCCACCAGGGCCTGATCTCAAAGTATAGGCAAAGAAAAAGGGATAGGGAATTTTAAGTGAAAGACCTGCTCTGGTAGTGTGTTTAGTTGAATCTAGAACAGAAGCAGCTGTTAAAGGGATAATTAGTAGGGCATTGATAACCGAGTCAAAGGTTAAAGATTGGGAAGCGAGATTGGAAAAAAAGTTTACAAGAAAATAATGGGAATACATATGTATGGCTTCCAAGTATGCAGCCAAGTCCAGTGTGTGTAGGATCTTTTCTTGGAATTGTTTACATGGGTGTTTTTATACGCCACGTAGACTTCAAAGAATTTTTCTTCAGGTAGGTAGCAAATGTTAGAGGTGTGATGGAGAAGAGAGGTAAGTGAGGACATATGTTTTGGGAGTCTAATGAATTGGCAGATTTTTAAAATTTCCTGCAGAGTATTCCTATCAGAAATGGCTGTAAGGAAATGTTTCTTTTGAGCTGGGATCAGGACCTGAATTATCTAGACATAATAAGGCTTTAAGTTTAATTCTGTTGGCTGCCAAAAAAGCAATTGCTAAAATAATAGAAATCACAGTCTATACTAGCTGTATTTGAGGTATTGAATATTATAAGAGGTAAAAAAACTGGAAGCGGGATCTTTAAAAAAAGAGACTGAGCAAATTGTATAGAAGTAAATGGAAATTGTGGGAACAATTCATGCATCATAATGTTCAGGAGGAGGAGTGAGGTTTAATGGAAGACAGGAATTCAGCAGTGTTTTGTAGTATGTGATGTATATTGAATTTAGATGGAAAAATGTTTAAATGGTTTGTTTTCTGTTAGTGTATTTGCCTCTGGCTTAAGTGAAATTTAGTAAAGATGTTTTAAAAATAAATTAAATAGAATATTTGCCTCAGATTTTTCCCCTCAGTCATACTACTCATCTTTCCACCTTCTTCCCAGAGTAATCGAACAAACGAGAGTACTCTACACACCTTGGATGTTCACAATTAATGATGCTTCTTGCACTGGGCTAAACCAGTTGATCAAATGTCTCTCCATCAGAATCCACCTATAGGTTGTCTCTGGATCCAGCCTTGACAATGAACCTGAAGTTCTTTGGTTCCAGGGTGTCTGACTCCTCTCCTACCTATCCCTGAACTCAACCCTACTGCTTCAGATCTTGTTTGCTGCCTGAAATGTTCAGTACTGCTTTTGAGGGCTTCAACTGCAGTTTCTTGAGTTTGTATCCTTTGTGGAAGATCTCTGTATTTTCTCCTTTACAGAAAATTTTGTCTGTCTAGTTTCTTAATTTGTATAGTTTGTCACACAGGCTTCCCAAGTAAATTGCTGCATAAGCTCCCAGTCTGGTTTTGAACCCTCCAATCCTCACCCTTAGATGGTTCATAGAAAGCATCCATGCGAACGGAAGTGCTTAGACTCTTCAGAATTCATCACTGAAGCGACAGACTTTGATAAAGTCGAAGGCTCCGTAAGATTCCCCTCTGAGATGCCACTTTTGGTGTGATCCTGGAATTGATGAAATGGAGAGCAGGATGGTCCACAGATGATCCTTCAGATGAGTCCATGTTTCTGGAAGCCTTCTCATCTGACTTAACTTCATCTTGGGTGGTACTGTCTGTTGATCCACTTGGTGGCTCAACGGGCATGGATGTACCCTGACATGGTGGAGCCTATACTCAAGCAACCAAATAAAATTCTTTCTGCTCCTACAGACAGGAAACATTTGAGCAAAGGTCCCCTGGTGGAATTGATGGTTGTAGCTGTGGCCAAGAAGGAATTGAAGACTTTGCGGAAAACTTCAGCATATCTTTCATAAATGCCCGCTGTTAGTTGTCTTGTTTCCCATTAAAGGCGAACAGGCAGGGTAGTTTTTTAATATGCATTGTGCAACAGAAACACATTAGGATGGGTAGCAGTAGTACAAAATGTAAACAAGCTGATCAACAAACTTCACAGACGTACATGCTTGCATCTCAACAGCTGACTACAAAATGGCAGTCAGGCTTGCACGTGCTCAGTATTTATACACTTGTGCAAGCCCGTAGAAAGCTTCTTAAAGGTATAGATACATATTGATGTACACCCCCTTTGACTGGTCTACTTTGGACAGTAAATAAGAGACGCTGACTAGGAGTCGACTGGATGGTAAGACACTTTGTCCAGTTGGCATCAGCTTCTCCATGCCCCAGACATCCTGCTTGTAAGAATCAGTGGGCTGGGAAGATGTGGTTTAGAAAATTAGACTCCTTATCAGGAAACAAGGCGGAGGAGGAAGTAACAATGGATGTCACTGTAGATAGAGGTATTCTGTATAACCAGGGCTTCCACGGACCATTCTTGGATTAGTCCTTTCAACTCCCCTGGTAGGTTGCCTGCTGCACTGTGGAGGCAGTGAAGGGCACTTATTTCTGCACCCACAAGCCTGGCAAATCATAACTACAGGTTCATGGGTGCTAAACAATTTCCAGAGGCTATTCTGTACCATTTTCCCTTCCCCCCTGTGAAATGGAAAACGTTCCTGATGTTCCACCCAGTCAGTGGGAGCTTGCAGCAGCAGAAGTTTCCAAGCTGCTAGAAAGTTATCCGGCTTGTCCTTGAAGACCAGCTAGAATCTGGAGTCTAGTCGAGGTTCTTAAGTACCCAGGAAAACAGGGGACTTCACACGCATTCTGGATCTGAACCATTTAACTCAAGCAGACAAGAATCTCAGATGGTCACACTTCAGTCTATGTTGTCTCTATTGAGGAAGGACGATTGGATGTGCTGCATAGATCTCAAGGACACATGCCATCATGTGAAGATAAAGAAATGTTCAAGGAGATTTCTCTATTTCCATCTGGGAGCCAATCATTGTCTGTTCAAAGCCCTGCTGTTCTGTCTCACCACAGCCTCCCTGGATGTTCTCTAAAATTATGACCGCAATGGCCCATTTGCGCCTACTAGGAATTTTGTTTTTCCCAGACCTTGATTGGCTCTCTTAGCATTACAACCAGCAATCTGTTATTGCATCAGTGGTGCCTTCTGGTCCAACTGATGCAGGGATCTAGGCATCATGGTCAGTCTGACCAAAATTCAGCTTGTGCCTTCTCTGAAAATATTTTATCGGATGCCAGCTAAATGCAACCTTACAAATCACCCGAGTTCCAGGCTTTGGGTTCTTTCAGTCTGCCTCACAGCATCTCAAGTACTTAATCACTCCTGCCTCCACCAGCAAGACTGGTCTTTTGGGTCTGTCCTCCATGATTCTCATGATCCCACTAGCCAGGTTCCACATGAGGGTTCTTCAGTAGACATTAACAGTGCAATGGTCCCAGAGATTTGATCAAGTTCATGCCATAGTAAGATTTACTCAAATTTTACATGCAACAAGCATCCTTGTGGATAACATTGTCTTCTGTGGTGCATGGATGTCGATTCCTTGCCCCCCCCCCCCCAAAGTGGCAGTAGTGATGATGGATGCCTCCTTTATGGAGGGGGGCATTTTGAACTGAAGACTCTCCAGGTCATATGCAGAGGTCAACATTTAAATCAGCATTTTGGAGGTGACAGCGGTTCTTCTAGTGTGACGGGCCTTTCAGGACTCTCTCTCCAGCAGTGTGATCCTGGTGCAGGAGAGTCTGGCAGTGTGTGCGGTCTTCCTAACTCATTCTAGTAGTACTGCATATCCTGGGATTGTCCAGTTTTCTGTTGGAGAAGTTGAGCAGATATTTCTTGATACTTGGAGTGGTCCCTCAGTCCAGCAGTGACATTCAGTCTTGATCTTCAGTTACTGGAGATAATCTTGCTGTGACCTTTGTGTCCAATTTAAACCACAAGTGCAGCAGTTAGTTTGCCCTGATCTGTCTGCAGGGGCAGTCACTGAGGGAGGCTCTAGTCCGCAAATTACCCCCAGGTCTCCTTTATGCCTTTTCCCTCCTTACTCTTAATGAGCAAGTTTATATAGACAGCAAGAATGCGCAGGGCTAAGATCACAATTGCCCCCTTTTGGCCTTGTCAGACATCAATGTTCTTCATGTTTCACTGTTGCAGTCATCACATTTGGGTAATCCTGCTGGCAGGTTGCCCTCAGTCGGCCTGAATTCCAAAGCCTTGGGTCCTGCGTCGGCTGCTGTCACCCCTTCCCTGACGTCAGGTCATCAGGGGTATAAAAGAAGTAGCCGGCACCATTTTCTTCAGTCTTTCTTGCTGTGCGGTGCCCGAAGCAGAAGCAATTTGCAAGTGCCGGTTGGCCGACTCCTGAGATTTTCGTGTTATAGTTTGAGATCCGAAGTCTTCAATAAAGCTAAGTACCCCATTGGGGAAACTTTTTTTTCTTGCTCCAGACCGATGTCAGAAAAAGTTAATTGTATTTCTTGTGGGAAGCAAATACCTCATAAGGATTTTCATTCTTACTGTATTCCTTGCCTAGGCCCAGATCACAACGTTTCTGGTTGTCTGTTTTGTGCTAGATTTAACCAATGTACTATTAAGTGTCTGTATGACTTTGCTTTAAGCTATTTTAATTTATTTAATTATCCAGAAATATCAGATAGCCATCAGACTACCGGAGTTCACAAAACATGCAAAGAAAAGGAAAGAAACAACCGAGGCCCAGAACCGACGAAGCTTCTCCGAAGCCAGTCAGCAGTTCACCGGTCCTCAGTGAGGTGCTTTCGCAGCCCCTGATGCCTGCTACTTTGAGTCGCAGGCCGCTACTGACTCCCATGTGGGAGTCTGCTATGCCGCCGGAAACTCAAGCTATTGGAGCCTCTGATATCCCTTCAGATGGGTCCGGAGCCGCTGAGCAGGCACCGGCTTCTAAGGGTGTATTCAGACCTAAACATTTCTACATCAGACCTACTTCAGCTTCAAAGGCAAAGACTAAAGCACCTTCCAAAGCAAAAAAAAAACAACTCAAGAGCCACGTGGTCAGTCCTCTATGCCCAAAAAAACAGATGCTCAAAATGGCAGAAGACTTTATTACCTTTATCAGGGGCTCCCATCTCCCTCCTGATAAGAGGCCTAGGCAAGAGTCTGGCTATGAATCTTCACATCAGGTTTCCATTTCTTCTGGTTCCTCTTCTTATCAGGAATATTCTTTCCCCACCTATGAGGATTCTGATGCTGAAGAATCTATACCTTCAGCTCCTCCTCCAGAGGACTATTCTTTTGGGGAAACCTTACATACCATGAGGGAGCATTTCCACTGGGAGAGCCAAGATTTTTCAGAATCTAAAGAGGCTCAAGGATTTCCTGTTACTACCTCAACACAAGCCACTAGCCATCCCTCCTGTGGTAGACATCGTAGATGTGTTTTCCGAGTCTAGTCTTACCCCTGACTCCTTACCTCCAGCTCCTGTTAAGCCTGACAGATATTACAGGGTTTCCTGACTCTCATAAATTCCTTTTTAAAAACTCTGCTGCAGACCCAGAAACTATTTCTCAGGGTCCCAAGGGAATTGATGCTTCTGCTGCAAAAAAACCTACCCCCTCTGACAGATTCTAGGGCACTGGATAGATGGGGAAAAAGGTTTAAACATCTGCTACCTTGGCTATAAGGGCTTTAAACTGTCATTCATATGCTCAAATATTAGCAACATGTCATGGCATTGCTTAAACAGAAAATGTTAATCTCAATGTGCAGAAAGCAAGGAAATGCAGGATTTATTGCATGCAGCTGAACAAGTTGGAAAGCATACTTTGCAATGTGGTTTTGATTCTTTAGAGGCCTCCTGCAGGGCTGCAGTCACAGATTCTGTAATTAGGAGGCATGCTTGGTTAAAGGAGCAAAATCTGCCTGATCATGTTAAAGCTAAATTATTAGATGCACCTTTACAGCATGATACTTTGTTTGGTGTTAAGGCAGAAGAGGTGTTGAAGAAAATTGAGGACAAAGCTAAATCTATGCAAATGGTCAAAGATTTTTTTACAAGTACAGCCACCTAGGTTTAGTAGACACTGGCCAACAAAGAATTGGTCCTTTCCTGTGTCCGAAAGACCTCAAAGGGGCAGATCCAGATGCCCTAGAGGCAGATCCCAGGTGCAAGGTTCATACCGCCCAAAGCAGTGGGGGCCTCTACCTCCAAAGTTGGAGAAGACAGTTCACAACCATACAATAAACAGTCCCAATGACTTCCCCCTGCGTGCACCAAGCACTTTTCTCCTGGCAGCACCATTAGGGGGAAAATTAGCACTTTTTTCTCAAAATTGGCACATTATAACCCAGGACAAGTGGGTCCTAAATATCGTGTCACAAGGCTACAAGTTCCATTTCCATACCCTGCCAAAGGCAAACGGCTGGCCAGATCTCCCAAAAAATCAATGGGCGGAGGCACAAAAACAAATCTCATCCCTCATGGACATTGGGGCCATTCAACAAGTACCAGAGCAGGAGCAGGGACAAGGATTTTACTCAAGGCTGTTCTTGGTACCCAGAAAGGACAAGGCCTGGAGGCCAATACTGGACCTATCTATTTTGAACACATTCCTGGATATACCAAAATTCAAGATGTTGAATTTGCAGCAGCTTCTGCCCATGATGGGCAAGAACGCTTGGCTTGTGACTTTAGACCTAAAAGAGGCATACCTGCATGTCCCAATCAAACAAATATGCAGAAGATACCTCAGATTCAAGGCTGGTTCAATGCATTACCAATTCTCTGCACTGCCCGCTTATCTACTGTGCCCAAGGTCTTTACAAAGTGCCTGGCACCAGTAATTGCATTCTGCAGACAGAGGAATGCAAATATATCCTTACCTGGACGACTGTCTAATTCAAGCAGAGAACAAGGGCTTTCATCTACAGCATCTGGCGTTTGTGAAAAGACTTCTAACATGCCTAGGGTACACAGTCAACGAAAATAAATCAAAACTAGTACCCTCTCAAGAGATATTCCTGGGTGCAAGCTTAAATACAGCTGCCCAGATGGCTTATCTCACGCCAGACAAACAAAGGCAACTGACTACCTATTTCAAAATGTTGGCAGCAAAGGCCCAGTTATCTGCAAGAAAAATTCCTCAGGCTTTGGGCTTCATGGCATCCTGCATCTTATTAATTCCGTATGCAATGCTGCATATGAGGAAACTTCAGTGGTACCTAAAAAGTGTTTGGATTCAATATTGCCACAGCTTGGAAACTGATTACTCTCATTCCCTGCTTGCAATAGGAGTTTCGATGGTGGGCAAAGGCTTGTCACCAAAACAAGGGACAGCCATTCACATTACCCCCAGCCAGGCAGACACCAACAACAGATGCATCAGATTGTCTGGGGGGCCCACATGGCAGGAAGATGTAATCAGGGCACATAGTCCTCAGACCAAATGCATCTACAGATCAATCATAAAGAGATGCTAGCAGTTCAATATGCCCTGACAGCCTTCAAGGACCTACTTCATCCAGGACAACTACTGATAGACAGACAACACCACCGTCATGTGGTATATAAACAAGAAGGGAGGAACACGTTCTTACCCCCTTTGCAAATTATCCATGACTTTATGGGACACAGCATTGACTTACCAAGTACATCTGCTGGCACAATATCTGCCAGGAAGGAAAAATACTCTGGCAGATGAACTAAGAAACCTCATGGATCCCCACGAGTGGCACCTGGATCCACAAGTCTTCAACATAACAAAGAAATGGGGATGCACGGACATTGATCGTTTTGCTTCCCCCAGCAACTACCAACTAAAAAGATTCTGCACAAGGATTTATCACAGACAAGCATGGAAAGTGGACGCCCTATCTTTCAGCTGGAAAAACCTATCAGTATATGCATTTCCCCCTCTGCCTCTCCTACTCAAGGTACTCCTAAAGGTCAGACAGGAGAAGCCAAAGATGATACTGATTGCCCCAGACTGTCCCCCGCCAGTACTGGTATCCAATATTAAGGAGCTTGTCTCAATGCCCAGCTTGGACCTTACCTCTAATATCTCATCTACTGTCCCAGCAAAACAGTCAGATCCTGCACAGCCAACTCAGAACTTTAAACCTGACTGCATGGCGAATAATGTAGTCATACAAAACACACCTCTCAGTAAAGCTGTGATGGATGTCATTTTCGAAGCCAGAAGGCCTAGTACTAGAAAATCTTATGCAGGAAAATGGAAGAGATTCTGTGCTTGGAACCAGGCACAAGGAACTGATACAACTGCCCCAGATATTCCTCAGATTTTGCAATACTTAACTGAGATGCTGGACAAAGGCCTATCTTTTTTCATCAATTAAAATTCATGCCTCTGCTATTTCGGCTCATTACAATACACAGCCACCAATCTTTTCTCATCCTTTATTAAAGCAGTACCTCAGAGGAGCCAAAAAACCTAAGGCCTCCAAGGAGATCACCAATGCCTGCATGGGACCTCAACTATGCCTTGGAAAAACTCACCCTGCCTCCTTTTAAGCCAGCTGCAACTACTGACATAAAGTTTTTATCTTGGAAAACAGCTCTGCTCCTAGCAATAACTTCTGCAAGACGGGTTTCAGAACTACAGGCACTTATGGCTGGTGGAACCTTTTAGCATGTTTTATCCAGACAAGGGTCTCTGAGGACAAACCCAACATTTATGCCTAAGGTGGTGTCCAGTGTGGTCTTTAACCAAATTATTCATCTGCCAACGTTTTATCCAAATCCACCGAACATGGGGGAGAGAATTCTGCATTCTTTGGACGTACACAGACAACTTAGATTCTACTTGGACAGAACAAAAAACAGAAAAACCCTGGAAGAACACCGCTGGATGCTTCAAGTAGTAAAAATAAGAACTTTTAATAAAAGCGGGTATCAGCTTTTATTAAAAATTCTTATTTTTACTACTTGAAGCATCCAGTGGTGTTCTTCCAGGGTTTTTCTGTTTTTTGCTTCGCTTGTGTGTGCCTTTGGAGGAACCATTTCAGCACCTAGCATTGATTATTGTACTTGGACAGAACCAAAGGTTTCAGGAAGACAAAGCAATTACTAGTGGCATATGTTGCAGCATCACAAGGAAAGGCTGTCTTAAAGCAGACTATTTCAAAGTGGATAGGGCACTGCATTCGTTTCTGCTATTTACACCATGGCAAGCCAGTGCCTAAGGGCATTAGGCCACATTCAACCAGAGCTGCAGCCACTTCAGCAGCCTTTCTCAGGGGAGTACCAACCAAAGACATATTAGAGGCTGCTACTTGGAGTTCATTGCACACCTTTACAAAGCACTACCATCTGCCACTCTACTCTAAACCCAGGGCAGGCTTTGCCACTGCAATTCTGCAGGGCCTCATAGCTGCTCCTAATGTTGTTTAGCTCCAGCCTCCCAACCATAGCTTTGGGACTCTACCCAAATGTAATGATTGCAACAGTGAAACACGAAGAACATAGTACAGTTGTGTACACTTAACATAAATATAGTTCGTGTATTCACTGTTGCAGTCCAGGTTACCCACCCGCCATCCCCCTTTTTTCTACTGTAACTTTTTTCCTTCTACAACCTATGTGGTGTATTTGCTTGTAGATGAAGGTAAAAGTTTATATTGGCATATGTATTTATATATATATATATATATATATATATATATATATATATATATAAATTATGGCTACCCTTTTAGGGGGCACCTGACATCTGGGGCAAGAAAAACTGAAGAAAATGGCATTGGCTACTATTATACCCCTGATGACCTGACGTCAGGGAAGGGGCGACAGCAGCTGACGCAGGACCCAAGACTTTGGAATTCAGGCCGACTGAGGGCAACCTGCCAGCAGGATTACCCAAATGTAATGACTGCAACAGTGAATACATTCTAACATCTACATTTATGGTAAGTGTACACAACTGTACTTTTCTCTTCTGTGATCTCTTCTAGTCCATTCTGCACAGAAACTGGATGCACCCTTACAAATCAACTCCTCTGGACCAGAAAGTTATAAAAGTAACCTCTGGGTTCCTCCCATTCGAACATTAGCCAGATATGTCTGTTAAATTAAATCCTGTCAGCATCCCAGAAATGTACCACCAAGAAAATGTACTGCAGCAAATGGAAGAGGTTTTCCATTTGGGCAGCATCTAAGGGTTTAGATCTCTTTTCAGCTCCTGTTCCCTCTATCTTAGAATTTGAGAGTACTAATCAACAGTGGGTCCAGTTACTCAGCTATCCAAGTTCAGTTAGTGGCCATCTCCAACTTTCATATAGGTCAGAAAAACTCATCCATAGCCACCTTGATGATTTCTAAGCCCTACCTGAAGGGATTTTCTTCTTTGACCTTCTGTCAGAGACTTTGCTTCTTCTTGGGACATTGCCATCATGCAACAAGTATTGACTCAGCCTCCATTTGAACTAACAGCATTACTGGATTTAAAGTTCTTGCAAGCGGATATCAGAGATTGTGAGCACTATCATGTAAACAACCATATTTGTTTTTTCATAAGGATAGTATATCACTTAGGAAGCACAAGTTCTATAGGGGCATCTGAAGCTAATCCGAATCTGCCAATAAATCTGCCAGCCCTTTTTGCATGATTTTCATATAAAGGTCAGTGTGCTACATATGCTGGACGTCCATCAGCAGCTTAAGTTTCATCTTAATAGGACTAAACATTGCAGAAAGTCAGATCACCTGTTTGTGGCATTCTGTAAGCCAAAATTGGACAAAGTGGCTAAAGTTACTTTGCCTGGATGGTCATCTGATTGTATTTCGTGAAGTAAAAAGGATCTCTGTACAATCTAAACTTAAAGCTCACTCCACAAGGGAAGTAAAAATTTGTTCAACGTTTACAAGTACATTACGTATTGATGATATTGTGCTGCAACTCCTTGGTCAACAGTTCATACATTTGTATTCCGTTATAAACTGGATGGGCAGTCTATATCTTGTTCATCTTTTGGTTCCACCATCCTCAGAATGTCCTTCCTTGATATCAACTGGGCCTATATGCTTGGGGATCTTTCCCATAGTTGAATTGGATAAAAATAGAGCACATTGGATACAAAAGTGTACTTATCTTAACATTAGATTTATTTAACATTTATTTACCGGGGAAAGTCTGACTTGGAATGAAGCCAATTTTCAGCAGAGGCCTGGGGAGAAACGCTGCAGACACATGTCTTTGTAATGTGGGAGGAAACGAGAGTACCTGGAGAAAACCCACACAAATGCAGGGAGAACATGCAGACTCCGCACAGAAGGCACTCCAACTGAGAATAGAACCAGAGAACCTCTTGCTGTGCTATCACTGCACCACTGTGCAGTAGATCTGTTTGATTTTAGTCCAGCTCAACATCCCTACTACCTGCCCCCTGCCAAATTGTCACAAGCAAGACTCCTGTGGCTGGTTGACTTTGGCATTTCCTGTCTATGAGCAGTCATCGCTGCCAGTGACTTTTTTAGCAGTGTCGTATCCCTTATCACACACTATAGAATTGGTCCTGAGGTACTGTTATTTCACCAGTGTATAGTTATAATGGTTTCTTTTTGACATTTTTTTCAGGGGACAAACTTGATCTGATGCAGTAGGGTGGAGTTCAAGTAATTACGATTAGGGAAGGAGTTGGAGCCTTGGAACCAAAGACCTTCAGATTCAGTGACAAGGTCATATCCAACAACTCTTAGTTGAACCAGGCAAAAATCAGACTACAGGAATCTGACATTATAGTAACTGCTTAACTATTGATCTGATATTAATCAGATCAATTGATAGTCAATTTCTTATTTAAGCCTCTCATATGAGTTCGGATCCAATCCATTGGATTGGTTAACTGTTGCTAAGCTCATGGTGACCAAAAAGCTCTTGGACACCTCCCGTTATCCACAGTCCACCTTTCTCTGTTACCTCAGAACTCGTTTGTTGCTTCGCAAAGACATGGTCTAAAACTTTTGCTCTTGGACAGTCCGGTTATATTTTCATTTTTTTTTCCTCAGAAAAATTCTTAAAGGACAACAATGACATTCTATTAAATGCTCAGCTTCTCTGTTTTTTTTTCCCCCATTTACTGTCCTTGCATTGAATAACCAGTGCAGCATTTAAAATATATTAAATCGACTGTCTCTTTCCACTAGAACAGTGCCTTACTGTACTGGTGGTTTTACTTTCAAAAAACTTTTACCCCGCCTTGCTGCAGTCTCCAATTCATTGATGTCATCAAGGCCACTGAATGCTGGTAGTTTTCTGGTCAATTCCCTTCCCAGACTGACATCAACATGACAGTCCTAAAAACCCACCCATGCTGTGATGTCACAACTCCCTGGTCCTGTCCCTACCCATACAGAAAGTAAAGGCTAGAACAAGGAAAAACTGTACACGAGTCAGGTCTCCTGCTGTGAGATGTCAATCACAGCAGGTAACAGTTCAAATTATCTTTGGCACTTTGATAGCTAGGGAAGTTAGGTGTGAATGGGGATGGGAAATTAGTCAAAGTAGTACAATTCAGGCTTCAA
Organism: Protopterus annectens; assembly: GCF_019279795.1. Lineage (NCBI taxonomy): Eukaryota > Metazoa > Chordata > Ceratodontiformes > Protopteridae > Protopterus > Protopterus annectens. Next base: position 619,519,353 of record NC_056733.1, read on the forward strand.
AAAAGACTGCAGTTTTGCCATGCTAAAAAAGAGGCAGTAGTAAAACAACACGTTGAAAGTCTTTTCTGTTGCATTTGCACTGTTTGTGCTTTAATCATTGAACAGCATGAAATGTTACTTAAAGCTGACTGAAAGACAGCAGTGAATGCATGTAAAATCAATGTAGTGACCAGAGGTTTAGGAAGAGAGGCCTTTTGTGATGTAACTTTTTTTTACAGACCAGCACTGCGTTGTGGGATACCTTGAGGCAGACTCAACAGAATTACTTCAAGATATCAGACCTCATGTTGTCAGACTCAGAAATTATGTATGAAAATATTTAACCTGTACATAGTCCGAGAGTTGTGTTAAAATGTATGAAACACCGAACTATGATGAAATAAACATGTTTTTTGAGTCTCTGGATACAGTTTTCCTATAAATGTTTCTTCTGTCTTTGGTAGTGCGATTGGTTTTCCTCCCCACCCTTTAATCGAAACTTTTCTTTTCCTAAAGTAACTTTTTATTAGTTTACTTTCCCCTTCTACCTTTGGCGGTAACTTCACTATCATTAGTAGCCTTTCCCTTCCTGCATTCCTTTCTCTACAAAAAAAAAAAAAAAGTTTTTCTCTTTGTAATTTCCTTTTCTCCTGGTTTCTGTCTGGGGGTACGCTATCCTGTATGTGTGCGCGCATGTGTGTATATGCGATGATGTTCGTGTTTCACTGTTTCAGTCATTACATTTGGGTGATCTGCCTGCAGGTAGCCCTCAGCCGGCCTGAATACCAGAGTCTTGGATTCCTGCGTCGGAAGCTGTCTCTTCTTCCATGACATCAGGTCGTCAGGGGTATAAAACATGCAGCCCGACGCCATTACATCAGTCTTTCTTGCCACGTGGTGCCCGAAGCAGAAGCAGTTCGCAAGTGCCGGTCGGCAGACTCCTGAAATTTTCATTTGAGTTTCAGAACCAAAGTCTTCAATAAAGCTAAGTACCTCGTTGGGGATCCTTTTTCTTGCTCTTAAACTGATGTCAGTAAAAGTTAACAATTGTCTTACTGTGGAAAGCAAGCACCTCAAAATTTTCATTCGGAATGCATTCCTTGCTTAGGCCCAGACCACGACCTCCCTCGCTGTTGGTTTTGTGCTTTATTCAACCCCTGAACTACTCATTTTTGCAGCAAATTATTTTGGTACTCTGTTTAACTATCCAGCAATGTAGTCGGTAAGCCGTCTGACTACCGATATTCCAAAGAAACATAGAGAGACAGACCGCATAGTTTCAATACTGCCGACTCTTCTGCTAAGCTAGTTGCCAGTTCGCCAGTACTCAGTGAGGTGCTTTCGCAGCCCCTGATACCCGCTACTTCAGATTCTCAGGCCTCTGCTGAGACCCGTTCGGTGTGCCGTGAGATGCTTCGACTATGGAGCCTGAGAATGTTTCTACCTTGGATGGGTCCGGAGCTGCCATGCAGGCACCGGCTTCTGAGGGTGTATTCAGGCCTACAGACCGACGCCATCTTCTTCAAGGTCTAAAACACGACCCACGCCTAGAAAACTGACATTCAAACCGCATGGTCAGGCCCATATGCCTAAAAAACAATAAGAATGGCTGAAGACCTTATTATTTTAATTAGGGGAAGCCAGCCTTCCCCCTTTGAGACCTAGAACTGATTTTCCTTATGATTCTCTGATCAGGATTCTGAAATTTGTTACTTCTGATTACCAGGATTTGCCCTTATCTATCTATGAGGATTCTGATGCAGAGGATTCCATTCCCTCTGCTTCCCCTCCAGAAGATTTTTCTTTTGGTGAAACCTTGCACACTCTTGGGGAGCATTTTTGCTGGGAAAGCTGGGATTACTCTGACTCTAAAAAGAGGCTTAGGGATTTCTTACTCCTCCCTCAGCACAGGCCTTTAGCTATCCCTCCTGATGTCCTTCAAGGATGCATCTGCAGTCCTAACATATGGGTTGTCCTGCCTCAGGCAGCCCTTCGGTCGGCCGGATTCCAAAGTCTGGGTCTGGCCTCGGCTGATGTCGCACTTCACCCGACGTCATAGCTGCTGGGATATAAAGGCATCAGCCGACGCCATTTTCCTCAGTCTTTCTTGCCGCGCGGTGCCCGAAGCAGAAGCTGTTCGCAAGTGCCGGTCGGTCAGATCCAGAGATTCCTACTACCGAAGACTTCTAAAAAGCTAAGTACCCCGTTGGGGACTCTCTTTCTTGCCTCAGCCAATGTCAGACAAAGTAAATAATTGTTTAACTTGTGGGAAACAAATACCTCATAAGGATTTCCACTCTTACTGCCTTCCTTGCTTAGGCCCAGACCACGACGTATCAGCTTGTCTAGCCTGTGCTTCCTTCAACCGACGGACGCTTAGACGTCGGTCGGAGTTTGCAGAGGAGTTTTTTGGTCCCGCTTTTGCATACAAAATGCCGTCGGAGACTCCGACTACACAATTAGCTAAAAAGCACAAGGAAAATGACCGACACTCGCGGTCCGCGGTTTTGGCCGAAACCACGGTTAGGCCCACTGCGAGTGTCTCGATTTCGGCTGAAACCGAGTCCTCGGTTCTTCCTTCGGCTGAAAGCATGCCTCCGATAGCCGAGGCCTCACAGAGCACGGCTGAATCTACTACTGAAATTACTGCTACAGAAGCAGGCACCCAGGATTTGTCAGACACTATTCCTTTAGGCATATCTACCCCTGCACGTGGGGCTGCTAGACCCCCTGCTTCTATGTCTATCAAGGCCTTTTCCAGGGCTAAAGCAGCTAAATCTTCTAAGGCCTTACCTGCTAAAACTCCCTCACACAGGCCTACCTCTAGTTCCCAAATACTCAGCCTGGCTGAGGATCTTATTTCTTTGGTCAGGGGATCCCATCCTCATCCAGACAGGGCCTCTCAACCCCTTCCAGATAAGAGGTCTAGGACTGAACCCCCGGAACCTGTCTCTACAGACTATTCCTCGGATGACTCGGATATTTCAGACCATCAGGAAGGCCCATATTCTTCCTATGAGGATTCTGATGCAGAAGACTCCATTCCTTCTGCTTCTCCTCCTGAAGAATTTTCTTTTGGGGAAACCCTACATGCTATGAGGGAACACTTCCAATGGCAGGGCCAGGATTTTTCAGATTCAAGGAAAAGGCTAAGGACGTTTTTACAGTTACCACAGCATAGGCCTTTAGCCATTCCTCCAGTACTAACAGTTGTTGATGATGCATATAATGACGCCTGTACTGCCCCTGATTCTCTTCCTCCGGCCCCTGCCAAGCCTGACAGATATTACAGGGTCCCGGACGCACACTACCACTTGTATAAGGTCCCTGTTGCAGACCCTGAAACCATTTCACAGGGCCCTAAAGGTGTGGCGGCTACCTCTGCCAAAAACCCTCTCCCCTCTGAAAGGTAATCTCGAGCATTAGAGAGATGGGGTAAAAAGGTTTATACTTCTGCTACTCTTTCGGCCAGGGCCTTAAACTGTCAATTTCACATGATTCAGTACCAGGAATTTTTGTTAGACCAGCTAAATAAAAAACTGTCCTCTCCTAAACCTATAGACCGCAAGTCCTTTCAGGATTTGGTACATAACTCTCAGCAGGTCAGTAACCACTTCTTAAAATGTGGCTATGATGCACTGGAGGCTTCCTTTAGATCAGCTATGACTGGAACAGTGATTCGAAGGCATGCCTGGTTAAAAGAACAATCCTTACCAGACCATGTTAAGTCAAAACTCCTAGATGCTCCTATGGAAAAACAAAGTTTGTTTGGCTCCCCTGCACAGGAGGTTCTAAAGAAAGTGGAAGAAAAAGCAAAATCTGTCCAAACAGTCAAGGATTTCTTACAGGTCCAACCTCCGAGGTTTAGCAGAAATTGGCCTTCGAAAAATTGGTCCTTTCCAGACACCTCCAGAGCACAGAGGCGCAGAAACAAATGCCCAAGAGGCAGAGGTCAATCTAGGGGTGCCTACAGGGGACGTCAGTGGCAACTTGCCAACCAGAGAAGTGCTGCCACAGATACAACTGCAACCACTTCCACAGGACAGACACAATGACTTGACTCTGGTCCCGCCTACCAGGGAACAACTGGAAGCACCCTTGGGCGGAAAGCTAGCCTTATTTTCCAACAACTGGCATTGCATTACAGGAGACAAATGGACTTTACAAACAATAGACAAGGGCTACAGGTTTCACTTCCACACACTACCAAAAAAGAGAGGAATGCCAAACCTACCACCAAGCCAAAAAACAGAGGCTCAAAGACAAATCAACAACTTACTAAGGATGAGAGCTATAGAAAAGGTACCACCTATGGAACAAGGCCAAGGTTTTTACTCCAGGCTTTTCCTTGTACCAAGAAAAGAAAATCAATGGAGACCTATTCTCGACTTGTCCGCACTGAACACATACCTCATGGTTCCAAAATTCAAAATGCTGACCCTCCAGCAACTTCTTCCCATGCTGGGCAAGGAGTCTTGGCTGGTGACTCTAGATCTCAAGGAGGCATACCTGCACGTCCCTATACGACCAGATTGCAGAAGACACCTCAGATTTCTTGCAGGATCAGAGCATTATCAATTCTCAGCATTGCCCTTTGGCTTATCTACTGCGCCCAGAGTATTCACGAAATGCCTGGCATCAGTAATTGCTCATTGCAGACTCCAGGGAATTCAAATTTACCCATACCTGGACGACTGCCTAATTCAAGCGGACAACAAGGCAAAATTAACAAAAGATTTGGAAAATGTCATACAACTGTTGCAAGCCTTGGGATACACAGTCAACATGCAAAAGTCAAGACTAGTACCGTCTCAAAGGATAACATTTTTGGGTGCAGAACTGGATACATCAACTCAGATGGCTTTTCTCAGAGGAAAAACAAAAGCAACTACCAGTCTATTTCATGACATTAACAACACAAACTCAGCTTACTGCAAGGAAAGTCCTGCAAGCCCTGGGTTACATGGCATCCTGTATAATATTGATTCCGCATGCCAGGCTGCATATGAGGAAGTTGCAATGGTACCTAAGGAATGTATGGTCTCAACACTAGCACAGTCTAGAAGCCCAGATTCCAATAATTCCATGCCTGAAACAAGAATTCCTGTGGTGGGCTCAGGCCTGTCAATTGAACAGAGGATTGCCTTTCCACAAACCACATCCAAGCCAGACCATCACCACGGACGCCTCAGACCTAGGCTGGGGGGCGCACATAGTGGACAAGTGTATACAAGGCCTATGGACCCAAGACCAGCTGAATCTACACATAAATCTAAAGGAGATGCTGGCAGTGAAATATGCAATCCAGGCATTCAGACCACTCCAACAAGGTCACCTGCTGATAAGGACGGACAATACCACAGTCATGTGGTACATAAACAGGGAGGTACACACTCATATCCTCTATGCCGGATGGCAATGGACCTGTGGAATGTGGCCCTGAATCTCAACATTCAACTACAGGCTAGATTTGTACCAGGAAAAGAAAATTCACTAGCAGACACCTTAAGCAGAACTACCACGGATGCCCACGAATGGATGCTGCATCCAGATATCTTCAAAACCATAACAAAAAAATGGGGACTGCCAGAGATAGACCTGTTCGCCTCCCCACACAACCACCAATTGAGGAAATTCTGCACAAGAGCATACCACCCACTTGCCTGGAGGGTGGACTCCCTTTCCTTCAGCTGGAAAAACCTAACAGTATATGCATTCCCACCTCTTCCTTTGTTGTACAAGGTCCTACTGAAGATCAAAGAGGATCAGCCAAGGGTAATCCTGATAGCTCCAGACTGGCCAAGGCAACATTGGTACCCGCTACTGCGAAGCATGTCTCGGACACACACATGGCCTCTACCTTTATGTCCCTTACTTCTAACAGAACAACTACAAGATCCTACATCCAAACTTGAAAACACTGCAACTAGCTGCTTGGAATATTGCATAAAACAAAATAAAACAGATTTATCTCAGAGGGTTAAGGACATTATCCTGGAGGCACGCAGACCCTCCACAAGGAAAACTTATTCAGCCAAATGGAAAAGATACCTCATTTGGAGTGCAGCAAAGGGCGAAAATGTCTCATTGGCAAACGTAGCACACATCCTGGAATACTTAGCAGAACTGTTCCACAATGGCCTGTCCTACTCCTCCATTAAGATTCATGCATCAGCAATTTCAGCAGAATACAACATGTATCCTCCTGTCTTCTCTCATCCTCTACTCAGGCAGTTCTTGAGAGGAATCAAAAATGTAAAGCCTCCAAGAAAACCACCTTTACCTACTTGGGATCTCAACTTTGTGCTGGAAAAGTTAACACTACCCACTTTTGAACCAGCAGCAACAGCAGACTTACAGTTCTTATCTTGGAAAACTGCTTTCCTGCTAGCAATCACTTCAGCAAGAAGGGTGTCTGAGTTACAGGCATTAATGGCAGTACAGCCCTTCCTTATCTTCCATCAGGATAGGGTATCTCTGAGAACTAACCCTACTTTTATGCCAAAAGTGGTCTCCAGAGTATCATTGAACCAAGCCATTCATTTACCTTCATTCTTCCCCAACCCACAGAACAGGGGGGGGGAGACTACTACATACCTTGGATGTGCCCAGACAATTACGTTACTATCTGGACAGAACTAAGACCAACAGAAAAACTGACCAGCTTCTGGTAGCATATGCAACAGGAACGCAAGGAAAAGCAATTTCAAAACGGACAATTTCAAAATGGATAGGAAATTGCATTAGATTTTGTTACTCTTTTCATGGAAAAGCAACTCCTGAGAATATCAGACCTCACTCCACAAGAGCTACAGCCACCACTACAGCTTTCCTACGAGAAGTGGCTACCAACGACATTTTAGAAGCTGCTACTTGGAGCTCCGTGCATACATTTGCCAAACATTATAACCTTCCTTTATACTCCAGATCCCAAGCAGGTTTTGCAATTGCTGTTTTGCAAGGGATCTTGACTACACCATCTTTATCTTAGTGCCTCCTCCCCCCAGTTTGGCTATGGTATTCTACCCATATGTTAGGACTGCAGATGCATCCTTGAAGGACATAGTACAGTTTTGTACCTACCATAAATGTAGATGTCCGATAGGTATGCATCTGCAGTCAGGATTACCCACCCTCCTTCCCCTCTGTGGTATTCCTAGGGTTCTTGCCCCTCTTTTAGCTAGCTGGGGGAATTTATTATGGTGTATTTGTTTGTATATATGTATATATATTTATATATATATTATTTTTGATTCTACTGTTTTGGAATAATTTGCATTTATCCAAATTTACCCTTCCTAGAGGGCACCTGGCATCTGGGGCAAGAAACATTGAGGAAAATGGCGTCGGCTGATGCCTTTATACCCCAGCAGCTATGACGTCGGGTGAAGTGCGACATCAGCCGAGGCCAGACCCAGACTTTGGAATCCGGCCGACCGAAGGGCTGCCTGAGTCAGGACAACCCATATGTTAGGACTGCAGATGCATACCTATCGGACATCTACATTTATGGTAGGTACAAAACTGTACTTTCTGGACATTGTGGATGATGCCTTCTTGGAATCCAGCCTGGCCCCAGACACTTTGCATCCAGCTCCCAGAAAACCTGACCGGTATTACGGGTACCTGACTCGCAAGTTCCTCTTCAAGAATCGTACTGCGGACCCAGAGACCATTTCCCAAGGACCTAAAGGAATTAAGGCTGCTACTGTCAAAAACCCTACCCCCTGTGATAGAGATTCCAGGGACTTGGACAGATGGGGTAAGAGGGTATACACTTCTGCTACTTTGGCTATTAGGGCCTTAAACTGCCAGTTTCATGTGGACTACTTCAACAGAAAATGATGATGTTTCCTGACTGTGCTGAACATAAAGAATTACAGGATTTAATGCTTTCTGCTGAACAAGTTTGTAAACATAACTTTGCAATGTGATTTTGATTCTTTAGAAGCATCTTGCAAGGCTACTGTCATTGGGTCTGTACTTAGAAGGCATGGTTTGCTTAAGGAGCAAAACTTACCAGATCATGTTAAAGCTAAATTACTGGATGCTCCCTTAAACCAAGACCACCTGTTTGGCAGCAAAACAGAAGTAGTCCCTAAAAAGATGGAGGAAAAAGCTACATCTGTGCAAACTGTTAGATTTCCTGCAAGTACAGCCTCCCAGATTTAGTAGGCATTGGCCTTCTAAGAATTGGTCCTTTCCAGTCTCCTCCAGGCCTTCTCAGTCCAAACCCAGGAACAGCAGACCACCTAGGCTACAGTGTAGCCCTAAATCAGTCCATTAATTTGCCTACTTTATTCCCGAATCCACAAAACAAAGGAGAGAGAATACTGCACTCTTTTGACGTGCAGACAACTTAGATTTTATTTGGACAGGACTAAGCCTCTCAGAAAATCTAAACAACTGCTAGTTGGGTTTGCTGCAGGGGCAGAGGGAAAGGCCATTTCAAAGCAAACTATTTCTAAATGGATAGCCCATTGCATTAATTTCTGCTATAAGCACCATGGAAAACTTACCCCACAGGGGATTAGATCACATTACACCAGGGCTGCATCTTACCTCTACAGCCTTTCTCAGTGGAGTCCCTACCAGGGACATCCTAGAAGCTGCTACCTGGAGCTCTGTACATACCTTCACCAAGCATTACCACATGCCTATTTTTTTCTAAATCCAGACCTGGTTTTGCCACTGCAGTCTTGCAGGGCTTAATCGCTGGCCCTAATTCTCTCTAACTTCCTCCTCTTTTCCTTAGCTTTGGGAATCAACCCAAATGTAATGACTGCAACAGTGAAACACGAAGAACATAGTACAGTTGTGTACACTTACCATAAATATAGATGTTCAAGTGTATTCACTTTTACAGTCCTGGTTACTCTCTCTCCAGCCCCTTGCTTTCTTTTGGCTCTACTTTTCCTTTTTGTTTGGTGCATTTGAACTTTCTGGTGTATTTGATTTTTGTTGGAGGTGTAACATAACATATAATTGCTTCCCATTATGGGGGCACCTGACATATGGGGCAAGAAAAACTGATGTAGTGAAGTCTGCTGCATGTTTTCTACCCCTGACGAGCTGACATCATGGAAGAGAGACAGCATCTGACGCAGGAATCCAAGACACTGGTATTCAGGCCGGCTGAGGGCTACCTGCAGGCAAATAACCCAAATGTAATGACTGCAACAGTGAATACACTCAAACATCTACATTTATGGTAAGTGTACACTACTTTACTTTCTCTGCTGTATTTTATTTTGCTAATGGCTGAGAAACAGGATAACCCTGCGCGCTTTAAAAAATGTACGAAGTGTGGTCACAAAATTCTGTCCAGTGACTCGCACACCTTGTGCGTTCACTGCTTAGGCCCCACCAGTATGCAGTTTGCCATTCTTTTAACCACTGGGCCTTGGTTGAAAGAAAAAAATAAGCTTATTTTAAGGTTTTTTTACCTTCATCTTTTCGTGAAGTCATTTCTGGTAGAGATAAATCTGTGGTGAAATCTAAATCTGCTCATTCGAGCCCTGCTTCTTCCTCCAAAAGTACAGATAGTGTGAAGAAGAGACCTTCCTTGGCTCCAACAGATTCCTTGGGGCTGAGATCAAAAACTTCCAAATTTGCTGGTACAGTAGCTTGGTTTGAGCCTTAAGTGCTAAGCACTTTCTCAGATCTGGCTTCTAAGGCTCTGAGTCTCTTCTGTAATAGGTCAGAGCTGTTGTGGTCTGATCCGACCTCTAGTCCTTTTAAACCCATTGCCTTCCTGCCTAGGGGTCAGTACTCCCCATCTATAGATCCTGTGCCTTTGAGGGTACTGTCTCCTTTTCTTAGGTCAGTCTCCTTCGGCATCCTCTTCCCTTTCTACCAGAAGCCTTATGGAGGAAGATGAATTATCCAGAAGATTTTATCAGCGCAGGGCATTACTAAGTCACTTTTGGCTTTGACCCATATGGTCCAAGGTTCATCCATTCCCTCTCTTGTTCCTCCCCTGACTGCAGGGCAGGTCTCATAGTTATCGGATCCGACATGTCAGGTGACTTTCAGCTTGGATCCAAGGTTTTCTTTTTCTTCGGGTTGGACCTTTGCCCGGAGTTCTGTTTTTTTTTTTTTCTTTCCCAGAGCCAGAGAGCTGTCAGCCATAGCAAATCTGGTGGACCACAGGTGCATTTAACTTTCAGACCTTCGGAGCAGTCTGTGCACCTCAGAGCTTCCATGTCTTTGGAGCTGGGGAGATCTCTGTCCCGCAGGCATGCTTTGTCTGAGTTCCTCTCCACTCAGGAGCAGTCAGTCTTTGGGGCTCTGGAGGGGGCTATATATCTGCCTCTGCAATTAGGAAGCCCCCCCCCAATCCTCATCCCCATCTTTTCCACCTGCGTACACCTTCTAACCAAGATGTTCCTTAGGGACAGCAGGAACTTAAGCCCCAGGATACCTGTCAGAGGATCCCTCCCTCTTCCAGTACCTCCGCAGAGTATCCTGCTGAGGATGTTCCTTGGAAGAGGACTTGCAAGAGGAACCATTTGGACTCCACTGAGGAGTCAGCTGTGGGAGACACCAGCCTCGATGAGGAAAAAGGATCCCCACAGTCACCTCCTAAGGATGTCTCCTTTGAAGACTTCTTGGAGATTTTAAAAACAGAGGTGGCTGGCAGTCCACTAATCCTTCACCTGAGGGGTCTGTGTACCTGGCAGCCTTCTAATCTCAGCAGTCTACCTCCTGGGTCACTCTGCCCACCAATGAGCTTGTAGAATTGATCTGTCAGTGGGCATGAGACAGCCGAGTTTCCAATGAGCCAGCCCCTTGTAGTCCAAACAAGATAATCACAGCTCCATCTGACAAGACTTTGTGGACAAAAGGGTTGCAGTAGATGCCATGGTCGTGGTGGCAGGTACTAAAAAGGAGCCATCAGGGGAGAATTCCACTAATCATCCTCCTAATAAGGATTCTAGGAAGATGGATAGATGCTGGAAGTGAGACTTTTCTTCAGCTACCTTTGCCTTAGTCACTGAATTATCTTTCCCACTTCAGGTTATAAAGGGATCTGATGAAGGAGCTGTCAGATACTCTTAAGGGAGCCGTAGTTGAGGGAGTATGAGAATAGGCTGCTTCCCAGCTGGCAACCCTACATTCTGTAGCTAACTCTTCCATGAGGCTCATCGCTTTGCAGCCAAAGGAACAAGTAAAGCAGTGAGCTCCTGCTAATCTATGAAAAGGCATGCCTGGATGCATCTGTGCTCCTTTGCAAAGCCTTTTACATCTTTTGTATGTCAATGCTCCATTTAACGAACCTTCGCTTTTTGGTCCCAAGGTCAGATAAGGTATCCAGGTGTGAAAAGGGTGGTAAGACCCTTTCTGCCATAGGCATATGGTTTTCCACCCCTCAGAGATCTTACCCTAAGGGTCGGAGAGGTAGTGGTAAAATGTGGTTCAAGAAATCACAAGGGTCTTACCAGGACGCACATGGAGAGAGTTCCTCAGGTGCAGAGGGGGGGAACAATTCCAGAAGATGCTGCCCTTGAGGCAGAAGAGGACCACAGAACCAAGGATCCAGAGAGCCCCTCTTTGGGAAACCTTCCAGCACTTCTGAAAAGAGGCCCAATTGCCCACCTTTGGAGGCAATTGGGGGTTGACTATCCTTGCATTGGAGAGCCTGGCTAAAAATAACCACTGTTTCCTGTGTGCAGAGGATAATATCCAGAGGTTATCTAATCCCTTTTCCCCTCTAGTCCCCCCCCCCCCCACCACGTTTCTGGAACAGAAAAATCCCAGACATTCCAAGCAGTCATTCAGATTTAAAAACTGCTGGACAAGTGTCATCCAAGAGTTCCCTCCAAACAAGAGAGGATTCGGAACTTACTTAAGTTTCTTTTTAGTTCCAAAGAAGACAGGGGACTGGAGACCAATTCTGGATCTCAGCAGGTTAAACAAGTCTGTTCACCATTTCCGAATAGTCGCAGTTCAGTCTATACTTATTTTTGGAACAGGACGATCGATGTGCTCTAGAGATCTTCAGGATGCATACTACCATGTAAAGATGGGCAATCCAAAATACACCTATGCTTCTGGCTGGGAGCCAGTTATTACCATTTCAGAGTGCTGCCCTTTGGTCTCGCTATTGCCCCCAGAGTGTTCAGCAAATCTATGCCAGTGGGTAGCAGCTCACCTGAGATGACAAGGATTCTAAGTGCTTCCATATTTGGACGACTGGCTCATTTCTTCCCCGACCAGGCATCTACTCATCCGAGCAAGAGACTCTTGTTAACCAGATCTGTACAGAGCGAGGTATAACCATAAATTTAGAGAAGTCAAATTTGGACCCTGCTTAAATGTTGAAGCTTAAAGGAGCAATTGTGTACATGACTCAGTTGGTTGCAAGACTTGCACCCTCCAGAGTATTGAAGGTCGGGCGTCGAGCACACAAACTACTCCAGAACAAGAAGATAGCTACATGTCATGTCATACAGGCGTTAGGTTCAGTTGCTGCAGCTACTCCTGGTTCCGCTGGCGGGATTCCATGTGTAAATACTACAATGACTGCTAGATGCACAGTGGTCAGTTATCCACCAACCAATGTCTTAACAAATTCTCATTTCGGACACCTGCAAAAGAGCCCTTTCATGGTGGATTTGTTCCAGTCAAGTAACACAAGGCTGACCTTTTGTTCTCTTGCATCCACAGGCCACGGTGACCATAGATGTTTCCTAGATTGGGGGGAGCATTATCTGTGGACTCCTGGTCTGTCAACAAGGCCAATTTGCACATAACCACCTTGGCGATGAGCACGATGCTTCTAGCCCTGCAGGCCTTTCAGACTGCTCTGCCTTTAGGAACAGTGTTGATTCAGATATGTCTGTGGTCTCGTACGTAAACTGGGAGGAACCAGATCGTACCATGTGTGTCGAAGTGCTCAGAATGTGGCAATAGAGAATCTCATCCAGCCACTTTCTTGCCGCAATGCACATTCCGGGGAAGTCCAGAGTGATAGTGGGCAAGTTGAGCAGATCCATTCTCATGCCTCATGAGTAGTCCTTCAAGTAGAACGTAGCGGAATAGATTTTCCGCAGATGGGGCCAGCCTTGCTGCAACCTCTCTGCATCCCCTCTGAACAACAAATGCAGCAGCTACTTTGCCCTAACCCCCCCCCCCCACGGGGGAGTCTGTGAGGGATGCTGTCATAGATAATTGCCCGCCGGTCTCCTGTATGCCTTTCCCCCTTGATTTCCAAATTCTCCATAAAGCAAACTGGTTGAAGAGAACAGTAATCCTCATTGCCCCTTTTTGGCCTTGACAAGTCTGGTTTCCCTTCTTGTGGCCTCATTTACAGAAGAAACCCTGGATTCTGGAACCTTCTCCAGACCTGTCGCACCCAACAGGAATGACACTCCCCCAATCTTTCTAACCTCAAGCTGACTGCTTGGCTCTTCCAATTCCATTTATAGTCAGACAGCCTATGTTCTCCTCCTCAGTCTGTCATATTTTGCTATCCTCCCGTAAGTCATCCACACAGACTTTATAAGAGCAAATGGAAGAGGTTTGTAATCTGGGCTCAACAACATTATGTAGATCCCTTCACAACACCTATCCAGTTTGTCCTAGACTTTCTGGCTAGCCTCTTTGACAATGGGACAGCTGTGCCTTTACGATTACAGTGCAATTAGCAGCCATCTCCGATTTTCACATTGGGAAAGATAACTTGTCACAGATTTCCAACAAACTTTGTAAAGCTTTCTTGAAAGGGAACCTATTACTTGGGCCACCTCACAAGGATCCTTCTCCATGGGACAGAAGCATTTTTAAACATAATTTTTAAACATAATCTTGAACACAATTTTTTAATTTATATTTTTTAACAACTTGTTTGCATATACCTTTTGACAAACTTGTATTTTAATGCATTGTTTAAGTGAATATGTAACCTGGTTTTATATAAATGGGTTTTCTGATAAAATGTTTAACCTTCCAAGATTTTCACAGAAAGTGAGGAATTGATATAGATTTTGGCGGTATGGATTTTAAATTTGCATTTATTTTATGGTATTTTAATATTCATACAATATAAATTTTAGCCACTAGAGATCACTAACATATATTTTAATATATTAATGCCTTTTACTATATTAATGTATTTTAATTAAATGGAGGTTTGTAGTATATTTATACCTATACCTCTATTTATTTTCTATATATATTTTATTGATAGGGTAGTAAATGTTTTAGTGAAAGCAGATGTAAATGCTACTGTACGAGGAATATGGTTGTGGAAGGGTTTGGGTTCTATAATCTTAATTGGCATGTTAATAGTTAAAAATGGGTTAATTGAATAATTTAATGATATGGATATATATATATATATATATATATATATATATATATATATATATATATATGCTTCAGTGGGGATGCTTGTAGTTGTCTGACGAAGTTGTGGATGAAAACGTACTGTTTACTGTTGTGGTCACTGTTTGGTGGGTGTTGTGCTGTGCTTTTATACCCTTGAATAAAATGTTATTCTGTGGAAATGGCTATCCAGGCGCTTCATTTTGCTGTTTCTGGTGACTATTGGTGATTTTCCTCCTTTCACTTCGTTGTGGTATTATGGTAAGTATGCAACTTATGTCCTATTCTCATGGTGCAGTGTTCTTACTGTGGGATACTCTACCTCCGGCAACCTGAATGTCAGCTCCTATGCAAAAGCTCAAACCTGATTGCTGCTAGTGTGTAAGATGTCATACGCAGGGTCAAAAACCAGGAGCCTTAAATGTGACATCTACTTGCACAGACCTCAGAACTTTTCTGCAACAGTCGAATGTCAGATCGATTGCTTTGCTCTGCTGTCTTCAAGACGTGTAAAGATAAGTACCCTATCGGGGAAGCCTTATTATCATTGCTTGAACTTTGGTTGCTTGTTTCCTTAGCCAATGTCTGCTAGGAAGGGGAAATGTAGGTGTGGATGTCAAATTCCGCACAAAGACTCCCATGAACTCTGTTCTGTTTAGGCTGGGAACACTACCATACTACCAGTAGCATCTGCCATTCAGTCATTCCCAAAATCTGGCAGCCCTAAATTTATTCCTAGAGAACCAGAGGTTAAAAAGACTAGCCTTACTATTGATTCCAGAGTTAGCCATTGAGGCAGAGCTGCCTAAAAAGGCCAAAGTTTCAAGGCCAAATACTTCTGCCCCTCTGCCATCGGGCGCTGCTCCAACTGCCAATATAGGGGTTGAGGGACATCTGCTAGAACCGGCACCTCCAGTGCCTGCCCTCGAGGAAGCCACTTCCGAGGTACTAGTAAGCACGCCCTATGAGGTTATTTTGATGTTTGCTATGGCAGAGGTCGAGGCTGTACCGAATGCCCATCTGCAGTCAAGGAATCTGAAACCTCACTCGCAAGCCAGATCCCGGAAAGTAGGCCCTCAGCATATACCAAGTCAGCTCCTTTAAAAAAGAAACAAAAGACTAAACATTTATCTGCTCATTCTGAGGAACAACCTGACTGGCGATCCTTTTCACTGTCCTTTCTGCAGGCCTTCATGGCCCTTAGGCTATCAGCATCCACAGCAGCCACACTGCCTGTCCTAAGCCCTAGGCCTGCCTCAGCTGCCTCTTACCTTCCTATCTTTCCCCAGGAGTAAAAAACCTTCTCTTTGATGGCTTACCTACTCCTCTCAAATAGCTTCTCCCTTGGACTATTACTCCCCAGATTAGGACTCCATTGAGGGAGACTCCCCCCTGAGGATATTACATTTGGAGAAACTATTACTAAAATGGAGTACTTTAAACGGGATACAGCTCAGATGACAGAAATTCAAAAAAGGTATTTTGTGTTATTCTAGGTGGAATCACCCTCCCCATCAGCTATTCCTCCTGTGATTCCAGCATACCTGGATGCCTTTGCATCATCCTCAGACTCCTGATTCTCAACCTCCTGCTTCCAAGAAACCTGACCATTTTTATATGGTCCCTGATGAGCACAAATTTCTTGTGAAGCCCGTCTTGGCGGACCCTGCATTTATAGTAGTAGCCCCTGAGAAGCAGTCCAGACTCATTCCTTCATTCTCTCTTACCTTCAGACAAGGATAAGAAGGTAATGGACAGGCTGCAGAAAGACATATACCTCTTCCACTCTTGCCTTTAGGCAATTAGTTACCAGACCAACATGGTCAGATATGCCTTAGATTTGGTTTCACAGGCTTCCTCATTTCCGGACTCCCTAAACAAGTCACAAATGGCATCCAAGCTGTCCCTGGCATCTCTGGTAGCCAGACACTCAGTGTAGATATGATGCAGCTGAGGCCTCTGCAAGATCTGCAGCATCAGCTTCTGTTTTATGCCGATATTCGTGGCTTCGACTACAGCCCCTGCCTGAAGACTTTAAGACCAAGATTTTGGACGCACCCCTGGACACTAAATTCCTGTTTCGCAAACAGTCTGCTGATCTGTTTAAAAACCTCCAGGAAAAGTGTAAGGAACTCCATGACCTGAAACACTTGCTGGTCTCCCCAGTACCAAAATTTTGTAAGAATTATCTTGCAAAGACCTCCTTTGTCAGGAGACTCCCCATCCTCCTCTTACACCTCCAGACATAGAAAAGGGTCCAGGAAAACAACCATCCCAAGGCCAGCCCCTTCACAGCCCTCCAACAGGAAGAACTTTCAGGACAGGAATAATAATGCGCTACTGCCTTAGCCACCTTTCCCCTCTCATCACACCTCTCACTGTCTTCCCCTCTGGAAAGAAGTCACTTCAGACTGCTGGGTCCTGGCAATAGTGGAAAAAATATACTTCACGTCTTGGCAGGAAAAACCCATTCCACTAGGCATTCCCTTCCTTCCCAAGAACCAACTACACCTAATCCCTCAGATTATCCAAGTGCTTCTCGACCAGGGGACCATAGAACTTGTCCCCCTTAGGCCATGAAGGAAAAGGGTTCTACTCTAGATTATTCCTAATACCAAAAAAGGATGGCCCTGTCCTTCCTAAACCACTTTCTAAATGTCCCTTCCTTCAGAATGCTGTCCCTTCAAAACCTTTTTCCACTATTGCCACCCAAGGCTTTCATGGCCACTATGGACTTGAAGGCGTCTTACCTCCACAGACCTATCCATCCAAACCACTGGAAGTAGCTGTGCTTTGCTGGACCCTGTTCACACTTTCAATTTACTGCCTTGCCCTTTTGTTTATCCACTACACCAAGAATCTTGACAAAGTGCTTAACCCCAGCAGTAGCCTACTGCAGGACCCAAGGGCATTCAGATCTACCCCTACCTAGATGACATCTTCATTCTTGCAGAAGACACCACCCTTAGAAATCATCTGGTTCTCTCCATGTCACTACTCCAGAGTTGGAATTCACACAACCTGAAAAAAAATCTCACCCCAACACAGGACAAAACCTTCCTGAGATGCAGGTTAGAAATGACCTGATGAAGGCTTTCCTCCATCAGGCCAAGGGTAACCTCCCTGGTCAGCCACTTCCAGGACCTTCTCCTGGTCAACCACCTGTCAGCCAGGCAATTCATGTGCCTCCTAGGCCTTAAGGCAGCCAACATTCCTATGCTGCCACTAGCCAGGTTGCACATGTATTTACAGTGGTACCTGAAGAATGTGTGGTCACAACACAATCACCCTCTGAACTTTCAGATGATCTTCCTTCCATGCCTAAAAACAGAATTAAAGTGAGCTTACCCCTACATCCCACCACGTCAACACAACTAATGCACACAGATGCTTCAGATCTAGGCTGGGGAGCAACCATGAATGGCCTAAAGGTGCAAGCCCTATGGCAGCCCATCCCTCCAGAGAAAGCACATCAGTGCATCAGTGTAAGGGAGTTGACTGCAGTCTACTTCGCCCTGCAGGCCTTTCTCCTCCTCATGCAACCAGTCCCCCCTGTAGATCTTCATGGACAACACCACTGTTGTGTGGTACATCAACAAACAAGGGGGAACCAGGTCTTACCTGCTCTGCAGGCTAGCAATGCAAGCATGGGAATTAGCCTTTGGGAACAATGTTTCATTGGAGGCAGTCTGTATTCCATCCCAGGACAACCACCAGGCAGAAGCTCTCAGCAGACCATTCTCTGTGCATCACGAGTGGATGTTGTACAGAGATGTATTCCTAAACATTGTCCACCTGCGGGGCACACCTCAAATTGATTTATTTGCCTCCACCCAGAGCAGACTGTTGAAAATATTCTGTGCCAAAGACCCCTCCCCAGAAGCTTGGTGATTGGACGCTTTTACCATCTCGTGGACGGGACTATTTCTGCATACTTTCCCTCCCTTCCCTCTCATTCAGAAAGTCCTCCTAAAAATCAGGAGGATCATGCCAAAAATCTTGCTGGTGACTCCATCGGCCAAGGCAGCATTGGTTCCCCCTTCAACCTCTTGCCAAGGGCAGTCACCACAAGTTGCCTCACAAAGTGGATCTGCTCACACAACAGAAGGCAACTCTCATCCATCCACACCTGCAGATGCTGTGCTTAACCCTCTGGGTGATGAACTTTTAATTCCCTTCAGACACCGTTACACTGAGGACGTGCTGTATGTCCTGCAGGAGGCCAGGAAATCCAGTACCAGGAGGTCCTACGTTTCCAAATGGGAAAGGTTCTTCTAATGGTGTCTGCAAAGGCATAGGGACCCCTTTCAAGTGGATGTTCCTCTATTTTTAGCATGTGTGTGTGAGCTCATAAAATCGGACCTTTCATTTTCTTCAGTGAAGGTTCACTTATCTGCTATCTCTGCCAGCTTACATCTAGACCCTCCTCTACTCTCCAGACAGGATGTTGAACTATTCTTAAAAGGGGTCCTGCACTTTAGGACACCAAAGAAGCCTATCTTGCCATCTTGGGACCTAAACTATGTTCTAGAAAACCTTACACTTGCCCCGTTCGAGCAGCCAACTAGCTCTGCCTCCCTGCAGATGTGCACATGGAAAACCGTTGGTAGCCATTACTTCAGCCAGAAGGGTGTCAGAATTACAAGCACTAATGGCATCCCCACCCTACACAGTGACCCACAAAGATAGTCACCCTGCGCACCAATCCCTCCTTCATGCCCTAAGTGGTCAATAAGCTGCTTCTAAATCAGTCTATTCCTTCATCTGAAAATGATAATGAGAGTGTACTCCACTCCCTTGATGTCCAAAGGCAACCAAGGTTCTATTTGGACAAAACTAAGGCCATTGGAAAGTCTGATCAGCTCTGCTCTGAGGTGCATTATGGCAGGAGTGAAGGAGCTTGGCTGCTTCAGGCATAGTCACGTTTGACTAATTAAATTTGCCTGCCTTCAGATTCACAGCAGTTAAAGTAGACTGATTAAGGCTACTGATAATCCTGCATTATGGTTAAGTATATAACTTCTGATCTGATGTCTGCTCAGTCTTTATCAAACTTGCTGGTCTCATTTCCGTGCTCGGAACCGACTCTGACATTAGTAAGCTGAAGTGTCCGATCTAGACCCCTTCCACTTCATTGAAGTCTGTCGTGAGAGATTCCTCTGGGGAATCTGGTTGTCTCCTTTTTACACCTTTTCATCTGAGGGGCCTCCTCAGTGGGGTGCTCTGGGAAGGTGCTGGAAGAAATCTGGGATTCCACAACTGGAAAAGACTGGAGGGGCCCGAGAGGCCAGCTGCCCCAGTGTCAGAAGTGAAGTGTCTGACGCAGAGCTCAGGAGGGGAAAGGGTGGATCTGATACTGTAGGATGTGGGAATCTCCTATGAGCCTGAGGAGACCCTCTCCTCCAGGTTGAAGGTTGAGGAACTCCCGGTGTCCCCTAGGAAGCTTTCCCTCCCCGAAGGGTCAGGAACAGACCATCACCGGTCACCAGCAGCCTTCTGCTCTGAGAGGGGGGAGTCTGCACCAAGTTGCCAAACACTGAGGCATCAAGGAGAAGCAACAGCTCCGACAACTTTGCAGTCCAAGTCATCCCCCCGGAATCTATGTTCAGGCTTTGGCTCTGAGGTATGCTAAGCCCCGACACTGTTTGCACTGAGTGAGCCATGGAAGCAGTTGGGCTTGAAGATGAAAGGACTGCAGGATCAGAAGAACCGGCCCCTGGGACCAATGGATCCAGAAGCTCTGAAGATGCATTTTTTTTTTTTTTTTTTTTTTTTTTTTTTTTAACTGATACAGAACAGCCAGAAGGATAGGTTTTAAAGAAAAATACGCCAAAGGCTATCTCACGATCATAAAGAAATGCTAAAAAGGAACTCTGAGGAGCTCTAACCAGACCATGGTGCTTTGCTGATGCGTGGCAAGCAAGATCCAAGGTATCTGGGAGGAGAGAGGAGAATGGATAGAGTGGGAGGAGCTCTAGATTGAAAGCTTTAGCGTACTAACAGCCGAGTCAGTTCAAAGACACTCAGGTTTGATGAAGACTGAAGCAGACAACACAGATGTAAAGTTATGGTGAGTACATAATTTCTTTTTTGTATAACAGCAAATTTTCTCCTTTATAAAAGCCATGCGACCTCAGAATCGGAATAATTTACTACTGGTGGTGTGGGTAGTACAGTCATCTCCACCACATGGGTGGTACATAGGGGTATGCCCCTGTTAAAAAGAATCCAGTTTAATTATGGTCATGGTTTTTGTTGCTAGAACTAAATTTGCAGTTACATTTTTGTGCTGTCAGTAGTAGATTTGCAGTTACATTTTTGGCTTTGTAGATGTTTAAGTTCTGGTATGTTAGCAAACTTGGTAGCAATTTGTTTATAAATTAGTGTGCTTATATTAATTTAAGAAGTTTTGTTTTGTTCTGTCTTTGCACTATCATCAAGATTTGTTTACAAGATTGTTTTAATTGTGATTACGACCTTTTGGTGGTGTGATTGATTTTATGTACCCGAAGATGGCATTTTTTGATATTCCATAGTAGATCCGTTGTGAATACATGTTGTGCTTGTTTAGTACTCTTATCAATTTTCTTTGTCCTGCAACAGATTTCTGTTGGAATTTGATAGTGACAGAAACTGGTAGTGATGCTGTGCATGCCTTTTGAGCAGTCCTTGCAGTGATTCTTGTCGCTATGTTGCGAGGGCACACTAATGAAGCTTGTTTGGTGTGCTTTGTGGCTAGGTTAATTTATAAAAATTAGTGAGCATTTGCTATGTTGAAAAATGAGTTTGGATTTTTGTGTAATTTCAAAAAACATGCATGTTCCATAAAATTTATGTGTGTATTCTGATGGAGATTTTCTTGTAGTAGGAGTTAACTTCAAGAGCTTTTATCAGTAGATGCTAAGAGACAACTATCTCTTTCTTCCCAGATGCCTTAGGACCACCTTACCAGCCTTCTTTGTTTAAAAAAAAAAAAAAAAAAAACAGACTGTCTTTCTGCAGATTGTTACGGTGCAACTGTTTTTGAAAGGTAGAATTTGAACAACTTCAGAATTTCCTGGTAGCTGTTCTCTTCATGCTGTTGTCCTTTTGTCTTGACTTCATGAGCTGTGCCTAGTGATAAGTTTATTATTCCATATTGTCTGCTTGGTTTGTTTGGGATACAGGTTTGACACAGTCCTGTGGCTGATGTATAAACTTTAATGAAACTTAATTCTTTAGGGTGAAAAGACAACACAAAATGTGCTCCTTGCGAGGAAGTTGGTGACAATGATGGTGGTGTGCGTACAGAAACTGCAGAGGATATACAAGGAATACTTAAGTTAAAGAAGAACTTTTTACCCATTCAAAAATTTTAGGAGAATCAGCGGCCCATTAATGTCTTGGGTGTCTCCTCAATTGTTAGATTACACTGCAAAGCAGGTCATCACTACTGATTATAAGTGCCTGCTAAGAAATCCTCCAATCTTCATTTCTCTTTTGCCTTTATTCTTGGTGCTGTAGACATTTAAGAGGTAGTTGATGTCCGTTTTACATATTGGACCAACATTTCTGTTGCTTATCCTGCCTTCATCGCTACCAGCATTAAGTAATGTAGCTCTTTCCCAGAGTTCAGTTACCTTCACCAATTTAACATGCTTCCAAAGTACTGTACATTGCTTCATTTTAACATGTAGTTACACTGTCAGAGCTGTTTGAAAACCTTTTTTGATGAATTACCTGTTGAGTTTTGTACACTGCGGGTATGATTCTTTGCACCTTCAGGAATTACTGCTATTTGGCTTTGCTGGTTGAACATCTTAGTTTGCCTACTTGCACGATTTATTTTGTAGGAAGTAGTTTTTATGGTGGTGTACCTAATGCTGCTTTCACTGATTATCTTTCATTGGTGTTTGATGTCCTTCCTTTGGTTATTTTTGCAGTATTCCTTCCAGCACTTGTGGATTATCCTGCCAACATTAACCACACTTCCATCTGAGTTATCAAAGGCAAAAAAGTTCTTGATGCTCCATACTTAAGGTGTATGACCTCAGCACACAAGCGTAGGGTTACTCAAGTGGATGTATGAGCATAGGATCCTCTGACTGTCTTCCTTTTGGTCCAAATGCAGAAACCTTGCTTTCATTCTAACCCAGTATGTGTTGCTACCACTGATAACACTAGGTAATACCCCATTGAGGAACTTTCTTGTGTATTTTTAAGATTTGCTCATGTCAACTAAGAGGGAGAAGTGTGACTGTGGAGGGCAGATTACTTACAAAGACCTCCACTCTGTTTTTTGCTTGGTGGCTGAACACTATTACCGTAACTGTAAACATTTGCCAGATTATTTTTAAAACCCTTTTTCTAAGCTAGCTTCCCTTAGTATGTATTTAGAGACCCAGCATCTGAAGAGCCTTGTGCTTCCCAAGATGACAGAACCAGCATTCATCCGAAAAGTTTAAAAAAGTAAAAACAGATGCTTTTGTTACCTAGTTGACTCTGTAACTGAAATTTGCCAAGAATCTGTAGCAAGTTTGTGCTTAGAGGAGGTGCCTGCTATTGTGCCCTTGCTGGAAGCTTTTATGGCATCTCTCACAAACTTGTAAGAGGATTCTGTGACTGCCAGGGGAGAGAAGTGGAATATGCAGGATGATTATATTTGTGAAACCAGACAACGTACCTCAGATCCTTGTGCAAGAAGAATTAGCGGGCTCTGTCATCAAGTTCCATTAAGGTTCAGAACCACCGCAGTTCATTGTATCAGATGTCCTGGTGAAAAAACAAAAAACACTAAACATCTCCTCTTCAAAAGACATCCCAGAAGAAGGAATGGCTCGACTTTTCTCACGGCTTGTATAAGGCCAGTATCTCCTTGAAGCCTCCTCATTTTCTTTCTTTCTGTGCTCTGGTCCCCCCCCCCCCACACACACACACAGTGAAGAGGTGACATGAATCTTTTTCAGAAGAGGAAGAATCTGATTCAGATGAGGAGACTCTGGACAATTTCTCCGAAATTCACTCTACTGGACAGCTTGCCTGACATGATGAGGATACTGTCCTGATTGAGGAAATATCCTTTGGGGAAACAATTTCCAGAATGATGCAGCATTTTGAGTGTGACATTAAGTGCGTCTCAGACCTACAGAAATGGTAGCATGAATTGTTGGAATTAGGGGCCCCTTAACACTTTGAGTCTCCTGTCCTTGAAGCTTTTTGGATTTTTTTTTGCTTAATCCAGATTCACAACCCCTTACACCCAAGTAACCAGACGGGTTCTACCAAGTGTCAGAGGACATTAAATTCTTGTACAAGAATCCAGTAACAGGTCCTGCTGTTATCTTTGTCCACTAATGAGCCCACCAAATATCTCTGTATCAAACGTGCTGACATCTGGTAGAGGCAGTAGGACTATGGGCATGTATGGTTAAAACAAAAAGTTTTTACCTCTGCCACTCTTTCAGAGCCCTCAACTACCATAAACAAACGACAAAGTATTTACTGTCCATTTTAGGAGTTGAGTAAGTATCTAGCATGATACAAAGATTCTCAACACAAATGTCAGGGTATTTCTTTGCTTAATGCCACCCAGTTAACCAGACACTCCATTCAATGCAGCTATGATGCTGCAGAGGCCTCTTCTAGAGCTGCAGCAGCATGCTCCGCCATCCACAGGTTTGCTTAGCTTAACCTTCATTCTGTTCCTGAAGATGTAAAGGCTAATCTTTTGATTCCCATTTTCATGGTGACTCCCTTTTTAGCCCCCCTGTTACTGAACTTTTCAAATCCTTGCATGAAAAAAGCAGTCATGCAGGACCTTAAACATATTTTTCT
The DNA here is from genome assembly GCF_019279795.1 of Protopterus annectens. Taxonomy (NCBI): domain Eukaryota; kingdom Metazoa; phylum Chordata; order Ceratodontiformes; family Protopteridae; genus Protopterus; species Protopterus annectens. The sequence goes on from NC_056733.1 coordinate 619,543,473, forward strand.
TGACTGCCTTCCTAGTTACCCGAAGAATTACTCTCTCAGTTTTCTATGTTCACATAGAACAAAAGGCTCCTCAAGGGAAAGAAGCTCTCTTAAGAAATACATTTCAAGAAGAATCTCAGTAGGACTCCAGGCCTTGTAAAACTCCTTTTCCAGACAAGCCTGCTTCCAACTTGACTATCTTTTGACCCCACCCACCCCATCCAAGCTGTGCTGCATGCATCACCCTATCCCAAAGTCTCCAACTGTCTCTCTCAGTCTAGGAAGTCATTACCTCAGACAAGTGCGATTTGTCTTCATACAGAATGGTTACAAAATGTCCTAAAAGGAACTCTCATCACTGAGGGGGTGTATAGCTTCCTCTAGCAAATCAGTTGCATCTCTTTCCACGCTTGATGCAATAACTGCTTCTCTCAGGGGACCATAGAACCATTTCCTCCTGAGGCCCAGGGAAAAAAGTTTATTCAACATGATCACAAGTGTCCAAGAAAGAGGGAATGTGGAGACCTATTCTAGATTTGTCTCATTTCAACACTTTTTCTGAGTTCTGTCCTCTATGCTTTATTTCCGGACCCTGCTGCCCCTTATCTTTTGTAAGGCCTTTGTACCACTCCAAATCTGAAGTATGCATTCCTGCACATCCCTACACATCTGACCTGCAGTAATTTCTTCGATTTTCAATCTCATCATACTTTCAGTTTTCTGCTTTACATTGTGGTGTGTCTGCAGCTATCTGAGTTTTCACATAGTGTCTAGTTCTGACTGTGGCCTTCTGCAGGACAGGGTGGATATAAATTTTTCTCTACCTGGATGACCTTATTCAAGTGTCATCCATGGAAACTTTTGATGTATATCAAAATGTCCTGACTGAAATTAGTGTTGTATTGCTCACCGCTGACATCTACCTGGGATACCAAAGCTTTACCTTCTCTAGGTCATACATCTGACACATGAATTCAGCTTGCATGCATTGGGGTATAAAGATGGACATAAAGCAGTCCCCGGACTGTCTCATCGCCAGCCCAAACACAGGTCGTCCTTCCATTGGACTATTTGGACGTTGGTACCTTTACTCCCTTCTATCCAAATAAGTGCCCTGTTGGCCTTCCTTTTTGTCTTCCAATTTTTGATAAATCTGTCGAGGTCTGGTGGGAGGGGTAAGTATGAGTGCAGTAGGCAGATTCTGTATACGGATGTGCATACCAAGTGTCTTGCATAGGCTTGGAACATGATTACAACTCTTGCTGTGCCAGTCATTTGTTCCAGAAACTTTTACAAATAGGCTTTCTGCTGTCAACACTTTCCTCAAGACTCTGCATCTTTAAACGCTTGGCCCATCCCAAGATTGCTGACTCCACTTCATCGGACGTCTGCCTTGAGCAGATCTGCAGTCTAATCTTTTAGATTCCAACGTACCTGCTGAAGTTTCAGAACCCACAGTACTTCAAGCTTCTTCTCACTTGCCTGCTACTGAGACCCCATTGGAAGCTGGTATGACTCCTGAGGCTTTGAAGACTATGTCCAAAGAACTGTGTTTTGTTTCAGAAGGACTGAATTGCTTCCCTTGAATTCTTGTTATAGAAGAAGTCCTGGGCCCTCTAAAAGGTCAGACATGGTTCTGATCCTCTGCATCTCATCCAGGCAGATGTCGTGATTAAAAAGAAAAAGCAGATGACTTAAGCATATAGCCCCTCCCTCGATAGCTAGAGAGGAAGTGTGTGGATTTTTCACAAGGGCTATTCAAAGCTGCTTTGAAGCCTTTTTCCTTTGGGTCTCCACAACCACAGGCTACTCCTCTTAAGTGTACTCTAGTTACCCTTTTTGATGAGGAGCAGTGTTGTGACTCTGACCATTCTCTGGACTATTTATCTTGGCTGCAGTCTCCAGGACAAATGCCTACTGATGAAGGGGACTCCTCATTTGATTCTCTTATAGAGGAGGCTTCTTTTGAGGAAACTATACAGAGCGTGCTGAAATGCTTTACTGGCAGCAGTTCACTCAGATTTGTAATGCTCAGAAGAGGTATTACACCCTCCCGGAGATGGGTCCCCCCTGGACTTCCCAATAAATTTTCTTGTCCTCAAGTGAGAGTTGCATGGGGGGGGGGGGCATATCTAGGGTGAAATTCAACACAGGAGATAACTTTCTGTTCTCATGTTGCAGTGTTCTAAACATGAGGGAACCTCCACCTGAGGTAACCCAAATGTCCGGCCCATCTACAAAAGCTTAGCCTGGCTGCTGTATGGTGCATGGGACATCACACATAGATGCCGTAAATGTGATGTCTGCACGCACTGACCTCAGAACTTAACTGCCACCAGTCAACAGCAGCTTGCTCATTCATCTCCATGCCAAGTGACTCCTGAAAGATGAGTACCCTGCTGGGGAATCTTTTTCTTGGCTTTGGTTGCTGTTTTGTTTTTTCAGTTAGTTGATTCTCTCCATGTCATCTAGGAAGGGAAAAGTAAATGCGGACACATGTCAAATTCTGAACAAAGACAGCCACAACCTCTGCTTGTTCTGTTTATGGCCTACCCATTACTACAAAGCATGTTCCATTTGCCAGTTGTTTTATTCCAAAAACACTGTACAGCTGTTTTTCAGCCCCGATCTTATTCATTGAAAACCAGTGCCTTAAACTATACTTGCCTTAAACATGGAGGCAACACCGGCCGTCTTGGGCGAACTGCAGAGAAAAAGGCCAAAGTTTCTAGGCCAGAAGAAGTGATTGTGCCTCCAAGTTCAGATGTCCTGCCAGCTGCCAATTTAGGGGTTGAGGCACATCCTGTGGCATTGGTGACTTTGGCGGGTGCTGATCAGATGCAGCCCTAGATGTTGCAGCCTGCATGTCCACAGAGGTACCTGCAACGTCTGCTTCTGATGTCATGGGGGACAAGGTTCGCCTATTTGGTTAGTGTTACCTTCCATTCCGGAGGAATCCACTCCAAGCCCTTTGCAGGCCCTGGAATACTGTACCATCGTCTTTTCAGCCTGTAGCAAAGACCTCATCTCTGAAAAGAAAGCAAAACACGAGACATCTGTCCGCTGCATCTGAAGGTCTGTCAGACTGGCAGGCAGTTTCTCTTTAATGCCTTTATGACCCTTAGGGCTGCCTCCTCCCAAGCTCTTGCTACTCTACCATCTTTTAGCCACAGGCCTGCTTCATTGGACCACTTACCCCAGCCTGAGACTTTAGAAGAGGGCTCTTCCTCCTCTTCTGAGTCCCTCTCGTATGCCTCTCATCTAGGACTCTCCTTTTGGGGGTACTGTTTTCCAGAACAGGATTCCTTAGAGGGTGATATCCCACCTGAAGACATGTTTGTGGAAGCCATTTTAAAAATGAGGAAATATTTCAAATGGGATTCAACACAAATGACACAACTGCAAAAAAAGGTATGACCTTCTGCAGATGGAATCCCCTTCCTCATCAGCCATTCCTCCAGTGATCCCAGCCTACCGAGATGCCTTTGCCTCAGCTTCAAAAGCACCAGAATCTCAATCTCTAGCTCCAGAGAAACCAGACAGGTTCTGTAAAGTTCCTGATTACTTTAAATACTTCATTAAGCTTCCTATGGTAGACCCAGCTGTGATTGCGGTCTCTGCAGACAAATTCCATCCTCTTCCTTACTTCCATCAGACAAAGACAGTAAAATGGACAGACTGGGGAAGAAAATACACTACTTCCACCCTGGCTCTGAGCCATCAATTACCAAATGCAATATGGTAAAGTATGCTTTGGATCTTGTCTCACAGCCCATGGATCAGCTCTCCTCCCCACCAAATACTCCTGTTAAGGTGCAAGTTCCATCCACACACTCCTTACCTGCTCATGTCACTAGACATTCAATTAAATGCAGCTACAATGCTGTAGAAACATCAGACAGTTTTTTAGCCTCTCTGCTCTGCAGATGCTCCTGGCTCAGACTACAACCATTGGCAGATAATTTCAAAAACAAGATTGTGGATGCTCCTCTTGACAATAGTTTTCTCTCTGGAAAACAATCAGCAGAATTGCTTAGAAACATGCAGGAAAAGAGCAAGCGCTGCAGGACCTTAAGCACCTCTTTGTCTCACCAGTGCTTAAGTTTCACGGAAACTATCCCTCCAAACCATATTTTGTCAGGAAGGCTTCTGCACCACCTACTTCCAAATCTAGGAAAGGTGCCAGGAAATCATCCTCAACCCGACCAACATCTTCCCAGCCCTTTAACAAACAGCCCTTTCCTGACGTTTCAACCTCTCCGTGACTACCAGAACCCCTCCAAATCACCTACCCCTTTCTGCCTGCCTCTCTCACTGTGTTCCCCTGTGGCAACAGATCACTTCAGACAACTGGGTCTTGTCAATTGTGGATAAGGGCTACTTCATGACTTGGTGGGAAATCCCTATCCAAAAAGGTATCCCATAACCTCCATAGGACCAACCTCCTCCCACAAGTCATATGAGGTCTTTTTCAGCAGGGCACAATACAAAGGGTTCCTCCAGGACAGGAAGGCCAAGGCTTCTACTCCAGAATCTTCCTAGTCCCAAGAAAGGATGGCCCATGGGGACCCGTCCTAGAACTGTCCCTTCTAAACCCTTTTCTGCATGTACCAACCTTCTGCATGCTATCACTCCAAACCATTCTTCCAGTGTGGACTCCCAGATCATTCCTGGCCACTTTAGACCTGAAGGCTGCATATCTTTACATTCCTATCCATCCTATCAAATTCCTGCATTTTGCCGTGCAGTCTTTGCTCTGTCAGTTTACTGCCTTACCCTTTGTCTTGTCCACAGCACCGAGGGTATTTACAAAATGCCTAGCCCCTGTAGTGGGCCTTTTTGCAGGGTGAGGGGGATTCAAATCTTCCCATACTTGGGACGACCTCCTCATTCAGGCAGATCAACCAAACACTCTGTTAAAACACCTTCAATTCACCATTTCCCTCCTCAAAAGGCAAAGTTTCACAATCGGCCAACTCGTATCCTCCCTTACTCCTACCCAAGATCAGAATTTCTTGGGCTGCAGAATGACAGATGTGATGAAGGCCTTTCTTCCCACAGACACGGTCACATCATTAGACGCTTCCAAGAACTACTCCTGACCAACTCCATGTCAGCCAGGGAGTTCCTTCACCTCCTGGGTCTCATGGCAACCATGCTCCCCATGCTACCCCTAGCCAGGTGACATGAGGAAGTTTCAATGGTACCTGAAGAATGTTTGGTCTCAACACACTCCTCCACTAGAGTTCAGCTCCCATTCCTTCCCTGTCTCAAGAAGGAAATCCAGTGGTGGATCCAGCACATTCATCTGAATCCAAGACTACCATTACAACCTGTCCCAGCAGCTCAACTGATGTACATGGATGCGTCCTATTTCGAGTGAGGGACGGCTGTAAATGGCCTGAAGTTTCAAGGGCAATGGAACACTTTCCTTTGGATAAAAAACACATCAACATCAGGGAAATGACTGCTCTTATCCTAGCTCTAAAAGCATTCCTACCCCTTGTCTCTATCCAGGACGACTTTGAATTTTTACAAACACCACAGTTCTGTGGTACTTCAGCAAGCGGGGGGGGGGGGGGGGCAAAATCCTACTTGCTCTGCAGGCTAGCCATCCAGTCTTGGGAAATAGCTACCCTCTCCAGAGTGATGCTGCAGACAGTTTACATCCCCCTTACAAACCAGTGTTCAGGCAGATGCCCTCAGCAGGTCATTAACACAGAATCATGAATGGATGTTGCACAGAGATGTCTTCCTGGACACTGTCCACTGGTGGGGTACATCACAAATGGATCTGTTTGCCTCCCCTCTAAACAGACAACTACAGTTATTTTGCATAAGAGCCCACTCTCCACTAGCGTGGAGGGTGGATGCCTTCACAATCTCATGGAAGGAGATTTTTTTTGCATTTCCCCCCTTCCCTCTCACAGAATGTCTTGCTGAAGATTCAACAGGACAAACTGAAAACCTTATTGGTGACCCTCTTCTTGCCAAGGCAGCACTGGTTCTTACTTTTTTCACTAGCCAAGGGCAATCACCACAAGATGTTCTTCGTCTTCCATTGCTGCAGTCCTTACTATTGGGTATAGTCCGCATCCAGTCGGCCCGAATACCAGAGTATAAGGCTGACGTCGGTCAGGGCGCATTAGACTGACGTCAGTACGTCAGGGTACTAATGCGCATGACCGGCGTCATATCCTCAGTCTTTTTTGCCGCGTGATCCGATGCAGAAGCAGTTTTGCGAGTGCAGGTTGGCGTTCTGAAATATTTCCGAAACCGGAGTTTCAGACCGAATCAGAGTTGGCTAAGTACCCCGTTGGGGAACATTTTGGTTTTTTCTTGCCTCAGTATTTAACCGGATGTCAGAAAAAGTGAATAACTGTATTTCTTGTGGGAAACAAATACCTCATAGGGATTACCATACATTCTGTATACCTTGTTTAGGGCCTGAGCACGACGTTGTTGGTTGCCGCTCTTGTGCTAAGTTTAACAAACGCACTATTAAGAGGAGGTTAGACTGTGCCAGATTAGTGTTTGGGAAGCGTTGCAATTATAAAATGCCGTCGGATGCTCCGACGCCCGCTTCATCCAAGAAGCGCAAGGACAAAACAGCGAAGCCTAGGGTTGATGAACCGGCAGTCCCGGCCGTCGGTTCTTTAGATGGCTCAGTGGAGCCAGAGGTTTTGCCAGGAGTTTCTATAGAGTCTCAGGCAGAAACTTTACTGTTACAGGATGTACCCTCTCAGGAGGCAGGCCAGGCTGAGGGGGCTTCTCAGGTAACTATTCTTCCCTCTCTTCCCAAAGTAGTTAGAGCCTCTCCTTCTGTTGCCAAAACTTCTTTTAGAGGTAGGCCAACTTCAGCTTCAGTAGGGGCTTCTCCTAGCCTTCGGGTTCTGTACCTAAGAAACATATGCTTAAAATGGCAGAAGATTTGATTACTATGATTAGAGGTTCTATGGGCCCTCCTGATAAGAGGCCTAGAGTGGAACCTGAGTTTGACAGTTTTGAACAGGGTTCAGGGGCTTCTGAATCTTCTGCGGAAGATTTGCAGGAGTATCCTCATTATTCTGATTCTGATGTGGATGATGCCACTCCTTCGGCTTCTCCTCCTGAGGATTTCTCATTTTCAGAGACTCTGCATTCCATGAGGGAGCACTTTAAATGGGAAGGCCAGGATTACTCTGATTCCAGGAAGAGGCTTAGGGAATTCTTGTTTTTACCCCAGCATAGGCCCTTAGCTATACCTCCTGTGTTGAATGTGGTGGAAGATGTTTTTGCAGAGGCTTCCCTGAACCCTGATTCTTTGCCTCCTGCTCCTGTTAAACCTGATAGGTACTATAGGGTGCCCGAAGCTCATAAGTATTTGTTTGAGTCCTAGGGCGGACCCAGAAACTGTTTCTCAGGGGCCTAAAGGTGTTAAGGCCTCTGTGGTTAAAAATCCTGTTCCCACTGACAAAGAGGCAAGGGCGTTAGATAGGTGGGGTAAGAAAGTGTATACTTCTTCCACTCTAGCCATGAGAGCGTTGAATTGTCAGTTTCACATGCTGAAATATCAAAATTTTCTCCTTTCACAATTGAAATCTAAGGTGGATGCTTTGGCGGAAGGTATTGATTGTAAAGACTTGCTGGATTTAGTTTATGTGTCTGAACAAGTGGGCAAGCATTCTTTGCAATGTGGTTTTGATGCTGTGCAGGCCTCCTCGAGGGTGGCTGCCACTAGTTCTGTTCTTCGCAGGCATGCCTGGTTGAGGGATCTAAATTTGGCTGAGCATGTTAAGACAAGGATTTTAGATGCTCCTTTACAGTCTGATGTGTTGTTTGGTTCACCTGTGGAAGCAGTTTTAAAGAAAATGGAGGACAAAGCTAAGTCTATGCAAACTGTTAAAGATTTTTTGCAGGTACAGCCACCGAAGTTTAGTAGAAATTGGCCTGCTAAGGGGTGGACATATCCTGCTTATGATTCCCAGTCTAGGGGTAGGTCTAGACGTGGTAGGGGCAGGGCTCAAGGTTCTTTTAGGCCTAGAACAGGGAGTTCACCTGCTCAGACTTCTGGTGAGGGCAGGGGTCAGTCCTTTCGTAAACAGACCCAATGACCTGCCTTTTCAACTGCCAGTAGATTCTCGTCTGGCAGCTCCTTTGGAAGGACAACTGTCTCTTTTCGAAGGAAATTGGGATTTAATTACTCAAGACAGATGGGTGTTGGACATCATTCTACCAGTCCCTGTGTCAGAAAGAGGCCTAGGATTTTATTCTCGCATGTTCCTAGTACCAGAGAAGGGGAACACGTGGAGACTGCTTTTGGATTTATCTCTCCTCAACACTTATCTGGACATTCCCAAGTTCAAGATGTTGACGTTACAACAGCTTTTACCCCTGCTGGGCAAAGATCACTGGATGGTAACCTTAGATCTCAAGGAAGCTTACCTTCATGTGCATATCAGGCTAAGTTACAGGAAGTATCTGCGGTTTCAAGCTGGAGATTCTCATTATCAGTTCTCTGCATTGCCCTTTGGCTTATCTACTGCCCAGAGTATTCACAAAGGTTCTGGCTCCAGTGATAGCTTACTTCAGGCTACAAGGACTTCAAATCTATCCTTATTTAGACGACTGCCTGATTCTGGCTCAAGAAAAGGAAGACCTTCTACAGCATCTGGAATATCTTATAGCAGTGCTAAGATGCCTAGGGTATTCTGTGAACGAAATAAAGTCCAGTCTAGTACCCTCTCAAGACATGTGCTTTCTGGGTGTGAGACTGAATACAGCAGCCCAGATGGCCTTTTTAACCCCGGACAAACAAAAGAGTCTGTCACTTTACTTCCATCAACTATCTCATCAGTCCGTGCTGACTGCAGAGACAGTCCTTCAAGCATTAGGGTTCATGGCATCTTGTATTCTGGTGCTTCCCAATGCCAAACTGCATATGAGGAAGTTACAATGGTATCTCAAAAATGTATGGACACAGCACTGCCAGGATTTAGACACTGTCATTTAAATAATACCTTGCCTTCAAAGAATATTTTTGTGGTGGGCTCAGGAATGTCACCTAAACAAGGGACTCTCTGTGACCCGGCCAGAGGCGAGTCAGATTTTACCGACAGATGCCTCAGACATTGCTTGGGGAGCTCATCTAAATGTAAAGTGGATACAAGACAAGTGGCCTGCCAGACTACAGCATCTACATATCAACATAAAGGAGATGTTAGCAGTCCAGTTCGCATTGCTGGCTTTCAAGGAGTTACTTCTTCCAGGGCAGGTGTTGATTCTAACAGACAACACAACTGTCATGTGGTACTTCAACAAACAAGGGGGAACACATTCTTATCCTCTATGCAGGCATGCAAAGATTTTATGGGAGACTGCGCTACGCTTGCACCTAACTCTTCAGGCAAGGTTTCTGCCAGGAGCACAGAACTCCTTAGCAGATGTGTTAAGCAGACAATTCATGGATCCCCACAAGTGGAAACTGGATCTTCATGTATTTCAGAAATTGACAGTGTCATGGGGAACTCCAGACATAGATCTGTTCGCTTCTCCACTAAACCACCAGCTGCCACAGTTTTGCACAAAGGGGTTTCATCACACAGCTTGGAAAGTGGATGCTCTGTCTTTCAGTTGGACAAACCTTCATCTGTATGCCTTTCCACCTCTGCCTCTTCTTCCAAAGGTACTGTTAAAGGTCAGACAGGACAGGCCAAGGATGATTTTGATAGCTCCAGATTGGCCTCGGCAACACTGGTACCCTCTACTACGGAGTCTGGTAAAGAAGCCTCCATGGCCTTAACCTTTGATTCCACATCTGTTATCCCAGCAGGACGGTCATCTGCTCAATGTCAAGCTTCACTCTCTTCATCTGACAGCCTGGCATATTCTGTGTTGAAACACAGCAGGTCTCAACTTCCTCAACAAGTTTTAAATGTGATTATGGAAGCTAGAAGACCTAGTACAAGGAAAGTGTACGCAGCAAACTGGAAGAGATTTTTATTTTGGAGTAAAGCAAAGAATTTGGAGATTTCTGAGCCTAATTTGAGTATGGCTCTTCAATATCTTACTGAGTTACTGGACAAGGGTCTGTCCTTCTCTTCCATCAAGATTCATGCTGCAGCAATCTCAGCTCACTATGATTGTGACCCACCATTGTTTTCGCATCCTTTGTTCAAGCAGTTTCTTAGAGGAGCTAAGAATATAAGACCCCCACGTAGAGCTCCTACTCCTGCTTGGGATCTCAATTTTGTGTTGGAAAAACTTACTCTACAACCTTTTGAGCCTGCGGCTGCTGCTGAATTGAAATATTTGTCATGGAAGACTGCTTTTTTGTTGGCTATTACTTCTGCAAGAAGGGTGTCTGAGTTGCAGGCCCTTATGGCAGTCGAGCCCTTCTTGATTTTCCATAAGGATAGGGTATCATTACGTACTAATCCTTCCTTTATGCCTAAGGTGGTTTCTAGTGTGGCTTTAAACCAAACTATTCATTTGCCTACCTTTTATGCAGACCCCCAAAATAAAGGGGAAAAGATTTTGCATACTTTAGATGTACACAGGCAATTGCGTTATTACTTAAGCAGGACTAAGGATTTTAGGCAGTCTCAGCAGTTGTTTGTTTCTTTTGCTTTGAGTTCACAGGGCAAGCCTGTGTCAAAACAAACTATTTCTAGGTGGATTGGCTTTTGCATTGCATTTTGTTATTCCCATCATGGCAAGGAGGTTCCAGCTGGGATTAGGCCTCATTCCACTAGGGCTACTGCCACTTCAACAGCATTTCTACGGGGTGGCAACTAAGGATATTTTGGAAGCAGCTACTTGGAGTTCAGTGCATACTTTCTCTAAGCATTATCACCTTCCTATCTACTCTAAGTCTAGGGCTGGTTTTGCCACAGCTGTTTTGCAAGGCATGTTGTCAGCTCCTGCTTCTTTATGATTTGCCAGCCTCCCTTACCTCTGCTTTGGGATTCTACCCAATAGTAAGGACTGCAGCAATGGAAGGCGAAGAACATAGTACAGTTTTGTACCTACCATAAATGTAGATGTTCGAGGATTCCATTGCTGCAGTCCAATTTACCCTCCCTCCTTCCCTCTGTGTTTAGGGGTGGTTGTGTAGGTGATTTACCTGCTTATATTTTTGTATATATTGTTCATGTTTTGGTGCAGGTATTTTGGGCCTTGTCTTTTTAGGGTCTTCTGACATCTGGGGCAAGAAAAGACTGAGGATATGACGCCGGTCATGCGCATTAGTACCCTGACGTACTGACGTCAGTCTAATGCGCCCTGACCGACGTCAGCCTTATACTCTGGTATTCGGGCCGACTGGATGCGGACTATACCCAATAGTAAGGACTGCAGCAATGGAATCCTCGAACATCTACATTTATGGTAGGTACAAAACTGTACTTTACCTCACAAGATGTTTCTATCAGACAACAAAAGGGATCCCTCATCCACCCACTCTTTCAAACTGACTAACCCTGTGGGTGATAATCTTTTGATACCTTTTAGACACCTTTATTCAGAGGATGCATTTTCTGTTCTGCAGGAGGCCAGGAAAACTACTAGGAGATCCTGCTTGCCAAATGGAAAAGGTTCTCCATTTGGTGTCTTACACAGACAACTAGATCCCTTTTGGACAGATGTACTTCTAATTTTGTCTTATCTGTGTGAACTACTTAAGTCTGAACTTTCATATTCCTCAGTGCAATTCAGTTTATCAGCTATTTCTGCTCGTTTACCTGTCAACCCACCATTAATATCCAGATTACAGGTAAAGCTTTTTCTTAAGGGGATGCTGCACATCAGACCACCAAGAAAACCCATCCCTCCCCTTTGGGATCTGAATTTTATTCCCTAAACTCTCGGCTGCTCCCTTTGAACAAGTAGCCTCTGCCACTTTATGGGTGTGCACTTGGAAAACGGTGCTTCTTGTAGCCTTGACCTCAGCCAGAAGGGTCCGAGTTGCAAGCACTCATAGCCAACCCATCCTACTTAATATTTCATAAGGATACTGTTTCTGCACCAACTCCTCCTTCATGCCTAAAGTGGTCAATGAACGTTCACTTAAATCTATCCATTTACCCACTTTCTTTCCCTCTCCTCAAAATGACAGTGTGTGTGCTCCATTCCCTGGATGTTCACAGAAAACCTAGATTCTACCTAGATAAGACCAAGCACATGAGAAAATCAAACCAGCTGTTTGTATCCTGAGGCAGAGAATAGCTTGAGTTTTTTTGTGTCTGTGTAGGACATCCATGTGTTTGTGAGGTACTTTTGTGGCCTTTCCAGCTGTTCCATGTGTCTAGTGACATACATGCCAAACGGGGCATTATTTATTTATTTATTGACATTTGTTAACCGGGTTAGTCCAACTGGGATTTTGTCCCATTTTCAGTGGAGACCCGAGGAGAAAAGCTCCAGATAGTACAATAGAACATTACAGTAGTGTACAAGCACAGCAAACAAAATAGAGATAAAACTAGCATTACAGTAATAAACAATAGAAAAACAACACTAATAGTTAAATGACAGCAAAAACATTTTTTTTTCTCAAGATACTAAGTAACTGTACTAGTGGGGCAGAGTGTGACAAGGATCAACTGAGAGTGATTCCAATGTGGGGGAGGAGAGAACTATGTAGGGTCATAGCAGGGGCAGATTCTGGAATTGAGTAAATGTGTCAAGTTTTTTTTAAATAGTGGGGTGTGAGAGATTGAGCCTATGTCAAGGGGAAGTTTGTTCCAGGCTTGGGCCACAGAGTGCTTGTAGAGTAGCTTACCTAATGACTTATTTGGGTGGTAAATATCAAGCAGTTGTTGATTATAGGTGCGGAGGGGTCTAGATGGGGTGTAAACAGAGACAAGGAGAGATAAAGATGGACAGTAGGATGGTTTAAAGAGCATAGAGTGCAGCATGTGAAATTGGTAGAGATGTAGTAGTTGTGGGAGTTCTAGCCATTGTAGAGACTTTAAAGCAATACAGTGGTGTGTGTTTGGGGAGTTAGTGATGAATCTAGCTATTTTGTGGTAGGATTGTTGGAGTTTGTTCAGAGTAGTTCTTTGGATATTTGTGAGAACTGGAGCGGCATAGAGGAGAGAGGGGAGGAGAAGTGCTTGTCCTAGGGTGAGTCTAGCCTCGGGACTGAGAGATCTTTTGTTTCAGTATAACAGACCTAGTTTCTGATGTGTTTTCTTTATGCATTGCTGTATGTGTTGATTGAATTTTAGTTCATCATCGATGATGACTCCTAGAAGTTTGGTGTGGGTGTCAGGTAGGATAGCTGTATTATTACATGACTTAATGACAAAGGATTTATGATGAGTAAGAGAGTGGGGCAGAAAGAGTAAGAGTTTGGTTTTTGTGGGATTGAGGATCAGTACGTTTTTTGAAAGCCATTGTTCAGTGGAAAGTAGAGCTGTTTGGGTTAGGGAGTGTAGGTCGGAGATGATGTTGGATGTAGAAATGATTGTGGAGTCAGCTGCGTATTGTATGAGAAGACTGATAGCATGAGGTGAAAAGATCATTGGTGAAGAATTTGAATAAGAGGGGACCCAAGATAGAACCTTGTGGAACACCAATAGAGATGGACAAGAAAGGAGAAGAGGAAGAGAGCCATTTTGACTGATTGTTTGCGTCCAGACAGCTAGTGAACCAGCTGAGGGTGGAGGTGGAAAGGTGAAGGTTAGCAAGTTTAGATAGAAGTAATGGATGAGACACTGTATCAAAAGCTTTGGAGAGGTCACGAAAGAGACAGGAAGTAAGTTTATTGTTGTCCAAAGATTCTGCAATTGTGTGAGTGAAGGAGAATAGAGCGGTAGTTGTGCTGTGAGAGGGGCAAAAGCCATGTTGAGTAGGGGTGAGTAAGTTTTGATTGAGAAGGTGATGGAGAAGCTCAGTGTGGATACATTTTTCTAGTATCTTAGATAGTGGGGACAGAATGGCAGTAGGTCAGTAGTTTGAAGGGTCAGTGGAGTTACCTCCTTTATGGAGAAGGGATAGTGTAGAAAGATTTCCAAAGGGGTAGGAACAGTCTATTCTTGCATGGATCTATTTATTAATATTGTCACTGGGTAGGCGAGAGTCATCTGCGAGTTTTAGGAAGGTAGGAGGTAATTTGTCAGTAGACTGGGAGCAGGGTTTGAGTTTGAGCAGTAGAGATTTGATGTAAGAAATGGGAACAGGCTTAAAGGGAAAAGTAGTAGTGTTGGGGGTGGGGGTGCGGTCAGGTAAAATGGAAGAGGTAGGTTGAGAGGGTAGGAGATTTTGGATGGAGGAGACAAAATGTGGATTAAGCAGGGTAGCTGTTTCCTCAGGAGTTTGGGTAGGGTGAGGAGTTAAAGGGACTACCTGGGTAAAGGATGCTGTTGAGTGTTGTCCAAAATGTACGAGGACTTGAATTATATTTGTTCTAGCCTGAACTATAGAATGACTTCTTGTCTATTCCTGCCTGTTTTATAGCAAGATTGTGTAATTTGTATTTGAGAAGAAGAGGTGTTTGTTTAGATTTGATCCAGGCTTTCCAGACATTGTCTCTTTGTTTCATGATGGACTTGGTTTCTTTTGAAAGCCAGGGAGCATGATTGGATTTCACTCTAATCTTCCTGGAGGGGGCTAGGGAGTCCAGAGTATTCAAGAAAATGCTGTTAAAAGTGTTAACAGAATCATTTAGAGGGAGTTGTCTAAGGATGGACCAGTCCATGTTTTGTAGATTCGAGTTAAACTGTGAAGAATTAAATGTAGATAGTTTTCTACAGTCTTTGAAAAGGTGAGGTTTAAGAGTGTGGGAGTTGTATCTTAGGATGGAGGTAGGGAGGTGGTCACTAAGGGAGTCTGATAAGGCTGTGGGCTGGTGGTAGATATGGGGGGTGTTGGTAAGAATCCAGTCTATTATGGAGCTGGAGGCTGAGATTTTGTGGAAGCGAGTGGGGGTAGAAATAAGTTGGTGGAAACCATGAAGGTGAATACTATGTAAGGGAGAGTCAGTAGATAGATTTCACCAGTCTATATTGACATCGGCAAGAATGAGTATTTCATAAGGTATGTTGAGAGTGAACCAGGATAAGATGTTTTCTAGAATGGGTATATTGTTGCCAGGAGGAATATAGATGGAAGCTATAGCCAGTTTTTTTGTGGGGATTCAGATGAATGTTTAGAATGAGAAGTTCAGCAGGGTGGAAGCTGGGAATAGAAGTGGGGTAAGGTGAAAGGTTGAGGGTGTTAAAGTAGAGGATGGCTACGTCACCACATTTCTTTTAAGGTCTATCAGAGCGGTAGATGTAGTCAGGAGGAAGAATTTCACTATTACAGATATGTGGTTTGAGCCATGTTTCAGATAGGGATAGGATGCAAGGAGTTTTGTAAGCAATCTGAGTGTAGCTCAGTAGTTTTATTAGCTAGGCTTTGAATATTCAGTGAATAAAAGGTTAGGCGTTTACATTGAGGTGAGTTATGAGACGGGGGTTGTTTGGTAAGTTGTTGGAAGAGAATTCTGAGGAGGAGGTAGATAAGGTAGATGGGGGGGATGGGGAGAGGGGAGGTGTAGAGGAGGGGCCTGAATTGGGGTGGATGTCCCCGGAGGAGAGTAGGTCTTTAGTGAGAAGAGCAATTGATGTGAAAGGTTGATGGTATTTGGTTTGTTTAGATTTAGTCATATTAGATGGTTTGAGAACTTGTAGTATGTGTCTTTTATATAGAGTTGAGGTAGAGGTGTTAAATAGGTTTGGAGAGATGGTGAAGCAAGAAGTAGGAAAGCTGTAGAATGAGTGTGAAGTTGGAGAACAGAGGACTGGATATGTGAGGTGGTAGTGATAGGAGATAGAGAGTAGAGTGAGTAGTGTTGCAGATATAAGTAGATGCAGCATGATGAGTAGTTTGGGTAGTGTGGAGAGAGGAAGTTAGGAAAGGATGTGGGAGTGGAGATGAGCAGAAAGTGGAGTTGTAGTGGATGGCTTGGCAGGAAGGGGAGGGATTAACCAATTAGCATTTTATCTAAATGTATTTAAACTCCCTGTTGCACTTTTTATTTTAACTTGATAAATCTCGGTAGTAACCGAGCGAAAGCGCTTGTTTTTTACTGGTCTACAATAAAGTATTAATTTGTATCCTGGTTCGGCTTTCCGCCTTGGATTTATTCTTCTTGGTTCTGTTTGCTGCCTTTTTGGAGGAAGGGGAGGGATGGTTAAGTATAAAGAAAACTGTACTGGGGGTGTGTGAGAATGGGGGTAGGGTAGGGGAGCGAAGTGAGCCCTCGTGTAGCAAGGGCGAAAGGAGCGGGGCTGCACTGGCAAGGAAGGGTCCACTAAAAAAATCAGTGAAAGAGGAGAAAGGGAGAGGAGAGAGTGTAGGGTTGTTCTAGCTATAGCAGAGGTAGTGGGCCAGAGATTAGGATAGCAAGGGGTTAGAAGCAAAGCACAAGTATAGAAGCTTAATGATGGGCAAGGTAGGGCAAGGAATACGGGGGAGCTTAGGATCTCTTGCTGTGGTGGAGAGGACACGAGCAGATAGGAATGGGTATAGGGAAGAGTAATTTGGATTGTGTGGGTATGCTTTAACAGTGGAGAGGAGTAGGGCTGAGTGGGGGGTAGGAAGACTGAGGGATTAGCAGGTTAGAGTAGGAAAATGGGGTTATACTCTATAATTGGCCTAATGAGGGAAGAATAGAGAGAAATTACCTCTTTCTTCCTGGATGCAAAACCCTTGGTAATGAGATGTGCCACATAGGACTTTCTGACAACAGTGGCAGTGTGGTGGTCGAAGGAGAGGTTGCTAGAAACCTTGTGTCCCCAGATCTCTTATAATGCCTTCAGTGTTCAGTGGGCTTCCATCGATGTGATAGTGGGAACTGAGCTTTTACCAAAGAGAATGACTGCGCATTTTTGACATTAAGCTTTAAGGCCATGGTTTCGACACCAGTCATTGGTTTCAGTGAGGCCTTTCTTGTAGGATGCACAAGTCTCATAAGCAGGACCATGGAGTGGTTCATCATAAATCTGATAATGAACTATGACTTAGGAAACATACAGGCAATGGATCCTACCTACCATGTTTGGTTTTGTTAAAGGAAGGTCATGCCTACTTAACATGGTGGACTTCTTAAAGAAGGTCACAAAAGCTACGGACAAGGGCAGAACGGTGCACAGTGCCTTCCTTGACCTGGTCAAAGCATTCAAAACAAAACTTCATTGTAGATAACTTAAAAAATTATGCATAAACCCATATGCCACCTGATGGATAGCCAGCTGGCTCGCTGATAGGACACACAAAGTTAGGTTAGGGAAATCCACCTCCACATAGGGCCAGGCAGTAGTGGAATTGCATAGAAATTGGTGCTAGAGCCTCTCCTTTTTGGCATCTTCTTCTCTGAAGTCAAGGCAAACTGTTTGGGCCCTCTGGCTGACCAAGTTTGTAGATGAATGCAAACTAGGTGTGGTCACTGAATTCCCTAAAGACACAGATACCCTTCAAGAGGGCCTGGTGCAAGCAGCCAACTCATTGCAGAAAAATGCTTAGTAGTACCCTTGGGAAAGACTGCCATCCCTGGAAATTACTACATTGATATAACTTCTAAAAGTAGATCCATCGGTCCGGGATCTGGGAATGCATGTTGACAGTAACCTAACCTTTGATCACAGTGTTTGTACTTTGGTGAGAAAATCGTTTTGCATTGCACATCTTACAAGTAATGGTACAGCATCCTGATTTAAGGAGGTCATTGTTACACTGTACTCAGATCTTATCGAACCAGTCATTGAGTACAAAGCACCCTTTGGGGCACGTTACCTGGTAAGGCATTTGAAATAGCTTGAGAGACCAGAGAGGTTTCTTACAAAAGAATACAGGGATTAGACAATCACTCCTATGCAAACTGTCTCAAAGCCTTATCCTTGTATTTTTTTTTTTATCACCTTTATTGAATTATCACTTTTGACATAGGCACATTTACATTTATATAAAAGTAATCAAACTGTATTAAGTTAAAATTCATAAACATGATTCACATATATTACTATATTACATGATATGCATATATTACTGCCTCTTAAACAAGAAACGTCTTTATTAAACTATCGCTTATGACATAAGCAATCATACATCTATTTAAATGAAAGCAAATCACACCAAACACACTCCTAGTTGCAAGCATTTTGCATCACAAACCATAATGACACACTCCCAGTTGCAAACATTATATATCACTTAGTGGATATAAAAAGTGTACACACCCCTGTTAAAATGCCAGGTTTTTGTGACATAAAAAAAATAAGACCACAAATCATTTCAAAACTTTTCCCACCTTTAATGCGACCTATAACTTTTACAATTCATTTGAAAAACAAGCAAAATCTGTTAGGGGAAAAATTTAAAAAATGTAAAATACGCTGGTTGCAAAAGTGTGCACACCCTTAAACTAATACTTTGTTGTGTGCACACCCCTAAACTAATACTTTGTTGAAGCACCTTTTGATTAAATTACAACATTCAGTCTTTTTGGGTACACACGTGGCATCAATTAGAGAGAGACCGATTAACCCCAAATAAAGTTCAGCTGTCCTAGTAGGGTTTTCCTGACATTCACTCAGATGTTCTTCATGTTTCACTGTTGCAGTCATCACACTTGGGTTATCTTGCCAGGGGTAGCCCTCATTCGGCCCCAATACCAGAGGCTTAGTATTTCTGCGTCGGTTGCTGTCACTTCAGGTCTGACGTCAGGTCGTCAGTGGTATAAAAACAGGCAGCAGAAGCCATTACACCAGTCTTTCTTGCCGAGGAGCCCGAAGCAGAAGCAGTTTGCACGAGTGCCGGTCAGCCGCTACCTGAGTTTTTGTTTCCAAAATTGAAGTTTAAGTCTTCTAAAGCTAAGTACCCCATTTGGGATCCTTTAGTACCCCATTTGGGATCCTTTTTTCTTGCTCTAACTGATGTCAGAAAGTTAACAATTGTCTTTTCTGTGGAAAGCAAATGCCACACCAAGATTTCCGTTCTTACTGCGTCACCTGTTTAGGCCCAGACTACGACGTCCCTCGCTGCTGGTTTTGTGCTTTGTTCAGCTCCCAAACTATTCATCATTGGGCCCTTATTGTAACTAAATACTTTTGCTCTCGATTGCCTTATTCCGAAATGGCTTCAGTAAGCCATCCAACTACCGATCTTCTGAAAAAACGTAAGGATAAAGACAGAGACGGACCGCACAGGTATAAAACTGCTGATGACTCTTCTGATAAGCTAGTCTTGAGCACCTGCTTCCTTGCCACAATCACAGATGCGTAAAATGGCAAAAGACCTTATGCTGTTTAGGGGAAGCCAGCCTTCCAGTGCTAAAAGGAAAAGAGACTTGTCCCCACCAGCTTTATCTGACCAAGAGTCTGATGATTCTGAGCTTTCTGATTATGAAGACATGCCCTTATCTGCTTATGAGGATGCAGATGCAAAGGGATCCATTTGTTCTGCCTCTCCTTCACAGGATTTTTCTTTTGGTGAAACCCTACGTACCTTGAGAGAGCATTTCTATTGGGAATGCCAGCATTATCCTCAGTCCAAAAAGAGACTCGGGGAATTTTTAGATTTACCACAACACAGACCCTTAGCTATCCTTCCTGTTCTGGATGTGGATGATGTCTTTACAGAATCAAGTCCAACTCCTGATACTTTACCTCCTGCTCCCAGGAAACCTGACAGCTGCTGCAGAGTCCTTGACTCTCACTAATTTCTTTTCAAGACTCCTACTGCTGACCTAGAGGTAAAATCTCCCTAGGACCTAAAGGAATAAAGCAACTACAGCTAAGAAATCCCACCCCCTTGGACAGGGATTCCTGAGCGTTAGACAGATTGGGTAAAAAAGTATACACACCTGCAACTCTTGCCATTAGAGCATTAAATTGTCAGTTCCACATGCTGAAATACCAGCAACATACTATAGAACTTAAGCAAAAATTATCTTCCTTCCCTGACTGCAGAAAATAAAGAATTACAGCAGCTTATGCTTTCTGCAAGCCAAGTCAGCAAGCATACCCTGCAATGTTGGTTTGACGCCCTAGAAGGATCTTGCAGGGCAGCAGTCACAGGTTCTGTACTTGGAAGGCATGCCTGGCTTAAGGAACAGACCTTGCCAGACCATGTCAAATCAAAATTATTGGACGCATCTCTGAACAAAGACCGTCTGTTTGGCACCAAAGCAGAAGAGGTATTGAAAAATATGGAAGAAAAAGCTAAGTCTATGCAGACAGTTGAAGTTTTTTTGCAAGTACAGCCTCCAAGATTCAGTAGGCATTACCCCTTAAAACATTGGTTCTTTCCAGCCCCATCAAGCCCAGCTCAGACTATTCCTAGGGGAAGCAGACCCACCAGACAACAGTCTCAGGGTATGCAGAGATCTAAGCAATGGAGTACCTCCACTCCTAAAACAGGGAGTGCTAAGCCACCTCCTTATGGAAAGAATTCACAGTGACTTCTCAACTCATCATCTCACGTCTGGGCAATTGCTCGTGCCCCTAGGAGGAAAACTTGCCTACCATGCACAAAACTGGGCCTCCATCACCAACAATCAATGGGTCCTCAGCATAGTATCCCAGGGGTACAAATTTTATTTCCACACGCTGCCAATCCCAGAAGGGTTCCCAGATCTTCCTCCAAACCAGTGGGCAGAGGCACAAAACCAAGTTCAGTCCCTGCTCTTCATAACAGTAATTCAGCCTGTTCCTGCAGAACAAATAGGCCAAGGTTTTTATTCTAGACATTTCCTGGTACCCAGAAAAGAGGACACCTGGTGCCCAATTTTAGATCTATCCATTCTAAACACCTTCCTGGTGGTGCTAAAATTAAAAATGCTCACACTACAGCAGCTTCTCCCTATGCTGTCCCAAAGATGCCTGGTTAGCCATACTAGCCCTGAAGGAGGCCTATCTGCATATTCTAATCAGGGACTCCTGCAGGAAATATCGTTTCAGGGCAGGATATATACATTATCAGATGTTCTTTGTGTTTCACTGTTAGTCATCTCATTTGGGTTATCTGCCTGCAGGTAGCCCTTAGCTGGCCTGAATACCAGTCTCTTCGGATTTCTGCGTCTGATGCGGTCTCTTCTTCCATGACGTCAGGTCATCAGGGGTATAAAACATGCAGACGACACTATTACACCAGTCTTTCTTGCCATGCGGTGCCCGAAGCTGAAGCAGTTCGCAAGTGCCGGTTGGCCGTCTCCTGAAATTTTCGTTTTTGAGTTTCAGACCCGAAGTCTTCAAAAAAGATGAGTACCCCATTGGGGATCCTTTTTCTTGCTGTAACCGATGTCAGTAAAAGTTAACAATTGTCTTATCTGTGGAAAATAAATACCTCTGAGATTTTCATTTGTACTGCATCCCTTGTTTAGGTCCAGACCACAAAGTTCCACGCTGTCGATTTTTATGCCTTGTTCAATGCCTGAACTATTCGTCGTCGGGCTATTTTTGCAGCCAATTAATTTTATACTCTGTATTCCAAAATGGTTTTAAGCCATCCAGCTACCGATCTGAAAAAACATAAGGATAAAGAGATACAAACCGCATAGGTCCAAAACTGCCGACAATGCTTCCGTTAATCTAGTCGTCAGTTCATCGGTACTCAGTAAGGCGCTTTCACAGCCGCTGATGCACACTATTTCAGATTTGCAGGCCTGTACTGAGACCCATTCAGTGTCCGGTATGCCGCGAGATGCTTCGACTATGGAACTTGTGGATGTGTCTACCTTGGAAGGGTCTGGAGCCGCTGTGCAGGCACCGGCTTCTGAGGGTGTATTCAGGCCTACGGACATTCATATTAAACAGACGCCATCACTTTCATTCAGGCCAAAAACTCGCACTACACCTAGAAAACCGATGACCAAACCGCAGGCTCAGGCCCATGTGCCTCAAAAACAAATGCTTTAGAATGGATGAAGACCTTATTACCTTAGAGGAAGCCAGCCTTCCCCCTCTAAGACACCTAGAACTGATTTTCTTTCTGATTCTTCTGATCAGGAATCTGATATTTCTGTTCCTTCTGATTACCAGGATTTGCCCTTAACTACGTATGAGGATTCTGATGCAGAGGAATCCATTCCCTCTGCTTCCCCTCCAGAAGATCTTTCTTTCGGTGAAACCTTGCATACTCTTGTGGAGCATTTCTGCTGGGAAAGCCAGGATAACTCAGAGTCCAAAAAGAGACTTGGGGAATTCTTACTCCTGCCTCAACACAGGCCTTTAGCTATCCCTCCTGTTCTGGACGTAGTAGATGATGCTTTCTTGGAATCTAGCCTTACCCCAGACACTTTACCTCCAGCTCCCAGAAATCTTGACAGGTACTACAGAGTACCTAACTCTTACAAGTTCCTCTTCAAGAATCCTTCTGCGGATCCAGATACCATTTCCCAAGGACCAAAAGGCATTAAGGCTACTGCTGCCAAAAATCCTACCCCTTCTGATAGAGATTCTAGAGCCTTAGACAGATGGGGTAAGGAGGTATGCACTTCTGCTACTTTGGCCATTAGGGCTTTAAATTGCCAGTTTCTTATGTTAAAATATCAGCAGCATATTATGGGACTACTAAAACAGAAAATTATGTTGATTCCTGACTGTTCTGACAAAAAAATTGCAAGATTTAATGCATTCACCGGAACAAGATGGTAAACATACCTTGCAATGTGGTTTTGACGCTTTAGAAGCATGTTGCAGGGCTTCTGTCACTGGGTCTGTATTTAGAAGGCATGCTTGGTGTAAGGAACTAAACTTGCCAGATCATGTTAAGGCTAAATTACTGGATGCTTCCTTAAACCAAGACCACCTTTTTGGCAACAAAGCAGAAGTCCTCAAAAGGATGGAGGAAAAAGCTAAATCTGTGCCAACTGTTAAAGATTTCCTACAAGTACAGCCTCCCAGATTCAGTAGGCATTGGCCTTCAAAGAACTGGTCCTTTCTATTCCCTTCCAGGCCATCAGTCCTAACCCAGGAACAGCAGACCACCCAGACTACAGTCTCAGGCTATGCACAGACCTAAGCAGTGGGGGGCTCCCACTTCCAAAGCAGGGAGTTGTAAGCTACCCTCTACAGAAAAATGGCAACTACCTGCTCCCTTAGGAGGAAAGCTCACCCTGCAAGCAAAAAACTGGGAACTCATTACCCAGGACAAATGGGTTTTGAACGGTCTCCCAAGGATACATATTCCACTTCCACACACTACCAACCCCAAATGGTTGGCCAAACCTTCCCCCAAATCAGTGGGCGGAGGCCCAACAGCAGGTTCTTTCTTCTCAGTATCGGGGCTATTCAACCTGTCCCAGCAAATCAAAGGGGACAAGGTTTTTATTAAAGACTCTTTCTGGTACCCAGAAAAGACAACTCCTGGCGTCCTCTCCTGGACCTCTCTGTTCTCAACACCTTTCTGGTAGTTCCATAATTCAAAATGCTAACTCAACATTTTCCTGTGTTAGCCAAGGATGCCTGGCTGGCAACCCTAGACTTAAAGGAAGCCTACCTGCACATCCCAATAAGGGAATCTTGCAGGAAATACCTACGCTTCAGGGCAGGCTCTCTGCACTTCCCTTTGGCTTATCTACTGTGCGCCCAGGGCATTCAGTGTGTCTTAGCTCCAGCCATTGCATTTTGCAGTCAGTGAAATATTCAAATTTACCCATACTTGGACGATTGTCTGATTCAGGCAGAAAGCCAGGACTTGCTATTACAACACCTGGCATTCGTACAGAAACATCTAACCTCTCTGGGGTACACTATCAACGATAAGAAATCTCACCTAGTACCCTGCCAACAGATTGTATTCTTGGGAGCAAGCTTTAACACAACTTCCCAGATGGCATTCCTCACTCCGGAGAAACAAGTTTGACAACCTACTTCAAACTATTGGCCACGAAACCCCAGATGTCTACAAGAAAAATACTGCAAGCCCTGGGGTTCATGGCCTCTTGCATTCTACTAATTCCATATGCAAGACTGCCTACGAGTAAACTCCAATGGTATTTAAAAAGCCTATGGTGTGAACATTCTCAGGACCTGGAAGCAATGATTTCTATCATTCCTTGTATGAAGATGGAGTTCCTTTGGTGGGCAGAGGCCTGCTACCACAACAAGGGATTCCCTTTCACTCTACCCCCTGCCACCCAAACCCTAACAGACTCATCAGACTATGCATGGGGGGCTCACATGGCAGGGACAGTGCATTCAGGGCAAATGGAACCCGAGACAGATGCACCTGCATATCGATCAAAAAGAAATGTTAGCTGTACAGAATGCTCGGACAGCCTTCAAAGACTGTATTCTTCCAGGACAATTATTGGGAAAGACAGACAACACCACAGTTATGTGGTACATAAGCAAGGGGGGGACCCACTCATACCCTCTCTGCAGACTAGCCATGGCTGTTTGGAACACAGCCTTGAGCAACCAAGTACACCTACAAGTTCAATGCCTGCCAAGGAAACTAAATTCACTGGCAGACTTGAGCAGAAATCTCATGGACCTACACGAATGGAAACTAGAACCCAAAATATTCAACCTTTTGAACAAATGGACTCCAGAAGTAGACACGTTTCCTCCCCTCAGAACTACTAAGTGAACAAATTCTGCACAAGAACCCCCCACAGTCCAGCTTGGAAAGTGGATGCTCTGTCCTTTACCTGGGGAAAGCCTCTCTGTTTATGCCTTTCCCCCTCTGCCTCTCCTCTTGAAGGTTCAACTAAAGATCAAACAGGACAAGCCAAGGACAATACTGATTGCACCCAACTGACCACGCCAGCACTGGGTACCCCCTCTTGCGCAGTATGACACTGCTGCAACCAAGAT